>NC_134779.1:35564918-35594918 GCF_046742065.1 Oratosquilla oratoria | reverse complement strand
CAAGGGGCCAAAATATATTTTGAAAATAAATTTGGTGATAATGAGTCGCGGTTCGACATACCCCAAATCCGGTGCCAGTGCCGAGAGTGGGCGGCGGGTGTGTGTGTGTGTGAAAGTTGGGGGGGGGGGTAATGGAAGGGGGATAAGGGGGCGTTAGATTTATTTTCTACTGGAGGACGGGAGCTGGTGTTGTGGATGATGCCATTACGCTTTCGGCACTTTGGAGTGCCATGTTTATGAGTCCGCTGGGAGCGCGTTCGCTTTGTGCTGTAGACAATTTTGAGAAGGAATTGCGTTCCAAAAGCATTTTGGCTAAATTCACCAAGTAATTTTTTATCTGCATATTCCAAAGAGCGGGGAAAAGGATGTTCATGATAATAATAATAGTAATACATATAGAAAGATATCCTTATACCGCTCTTATAAGAGAAATTATAATATACTAATACATACTCTTCCTGTACCAAAAGTTGCTTTCCACTTATAAATGGAATAATAATGATAATAACAATAATAATTATTATTATTATTATAATAATGATTATATACCAAAAGCTTTTTCCCCTTGCAAGGGGGCTAGCCAAGTCAATGAGTACTTACGCCCCTTTCCTCCCTCTCATCTTAGCTCCTCATGGATGACGGGTCATCCCTGTATCCCGCCTACTATCCTGGGTCAGAAGCAATGCTGCAGGACACAGTACATCCACAGCAAGGCCACCTCACTTAATCGGCGACCCCCCCCCTCTTTCCGCCCCCCCTCATTCAGGAAAAGAGAAGACGGGGAGAAATTCCTTCGGGCTCCGTCAAAATATTATTCGTACATAAGACCCCCCCTACTCCCCTTCCCCCGCCCCTCCCCTCCTTGCAAAACATTATCATCCATACACAGCCACTCTCCACCCATCCCTGTCTCCTGCCTTGCTCAACAAACATTCCCCTCCTGACGCCTCCTTCACCCCATCCACCTCTGCTTTCCACACCTCTTTTACTAATCTTTCATTACTTATTCTTTTCTCACCTCGTTTCTCACTCTATCCAACCTAGTAACATCAGAAACACTAAAAATTCCCTCTCTGCCTCTCTTAAATTCCAAATATCTACCCCATACAATGCCGTCGGTACAGTCACCCCTTCTTACAATCTACCCTTTGCATCCATTCCCAGGTACCTATTTCTCATGACACTTTTTAATTCCCCAAGGCATTTACTCGCTTTTCTCAATCTACAATTTACCTCCACCTCCACTCCTCCCTTTCCTGCCACATGCGGCCCTAAATACCTAAAGCTATCCACTGCGTACAACCTCTTTCCTTTAAGAGTTACTTCCAACTCACTGCCATCCTCTCCCTTTGTACATCTCATCACGTTTTATCCACAATTACCTTTAACTTTCTCCTATCGCAAACCTTCCCAAAGTCCATCATATACTCCATCGCACCTCTGACCCTGCCACAAGCGCAGTGTCGTCAGCAAACAACAATTGGCTCACCTTCCACTTTTCTCCATTTTCTTTAACCATCTCCAGTCCCCTGCCCATTACCCTCGCCTTTACCTCCCGCACCCCACCCCGTCCATGTACACATTGAACAGCTATGGCGACATTACACATCTCTGGTGCAGCCCCACTTTTACTTCAAACCACTCGCTATCCCCATTTATAATTCTAATACAGACTCTACTACTCTCGTAAAAAAACCTTGACTGTCCTTAACAGGTTTCCCCAATCCCGTATATCTGTAGAACCTTCCACAGTGCCTTCCTGTCTACCCTGTCATGGGCTTTTTCCAAATCCATAAAGGCCCAAGAAAGTTGAAGAAACATCTTTACCTTTTGCTTAAGCTTTCTCATATACCTGTTTTATCACAATGGTAATAATGGTGATTATTGAAAAAATAAAAATGCCAGACCAAGATCAATTTAATGCAGTGCAAAGAAATATGAGGCAGTAAAGATCCAAATTAAAAACAAATGATTGGGATGCTATAAGGAAGACACACACATATATATATATATATATATATATATATATATATATATATATATATAATATATTAATTTGTGGCTAACGATGCACCTTAAAATTCACTTACGGCATTAGAAAAACAGTATACGACAGGAGACACGTGATCTATCTTAAATGGAAGAACATAAATTATATGACACTGATGGTGCCTCTCAAGTGCCAAGGCTTGTGGCACTGTGCCAGGAACTAGGTCAACGAGCAAAAAGGGGCGAGGATTATCCGTGATCTTAATCTTTTTGAATATAAGGCAAATGAAGAAAAAATCATAAATCGGATAAATAACAACTATGTAGATAACCACGTGGTTATCGGTAACGAGTATTTCATATGTCAAGAAGAAGGACCAAAATTCAGAAGATATATATATATATATATATATCGAAACGTTGAAGCTTTGAAATTCTCCCATTAATCCTCGTCTATTTCCTCCTTGAGTCGTATACATGTGTGTGTGTATGTATATATATATATATATATATATATATAATATATATATATATATATATATATGCACACACATTGGAAAGAGGCCATGTTAAAAACCTGAAAATAGTCAACAGCCTGATAAAGTATTCTGAAACGTATCAAAGAACATTTACCGTGCATCTTTTTGCGCATAGAACGAGTGCATAGCCACCTACTGAGCCATCCGGAACTCCTTGGTGACCATGTGAGGTGTGTGGCTGAATTCCCCAGAGGCGTGTGAGTTAATTTGTCATCTATTACTTTTTGAAACTCCCTAAAGTCACTTGGTAGCGTTGGTCTTCGTCAGGGAGTGTTTAGTATACCACTTGTGTATACTGAACAAGGGTTTAGAGACGAAGGGGAGGGGGGAGAGCGAGTCGAGCTGTGTCGTCCTTTTTGAAGAAAAAAGAAGTTAGTGGAAGAGGTGGAAAAAACTGAAATGTACGACAAGGAAAGCAGAAAGAAGTGATAATTAGAAATAGGAAAATAACATAATAGTAATAAAATGAATAAATAGATAAGTAAATATGTAATTTTATAGGAATGGGAGCTGTGTTACTGAAGTATGTGAGGAAACAGAAATCTTCTTATAATATGTACATGAAATATAAAATTTGTGGAGTCATTGTATCCATACGCGTGTGTGTGTGTATTACCTAGTTGTATCTTACGGGAAGGGGAGCTGTGCTCGTGGTGTCCCGTCTTTGTATCTCGCAGTGTGTGTGTGCGTGTGTGTGTAATTATTTACCTTGTACCTGTTTTGTGTGTTACTTATTGTTGATATATTAATATTGTTTTTATTGACTTGTTTATTCACTTATGCGTGTAGCCTCGTTATGGACTAAAAGGTCTCCTGCAGGCCTTCATGCATTGTTATTGAGAATATTGAACTTCAGAATGGTTATCGATGCCACGCAAAGAAGAGAAGATGAGATCATAGTTCAAGTAGCCGCGATGAATGTCTTCTTTTACCCCCTTTTCTTTTTCTTCTTCTTCTCTCCTTCTCCTCCTCCTTCTCCTTCTTCTCCTCTTCCTCCTCCTCCTCCTCCTTCGGGCACGCGAGGTTTTTCTTTTATTCCGTCTTTTTTCTAAGACGGAATTTGGCGGGCATCCGCACGGGCAGACGAGCAGCGGCCAGCTGGGCATTTATATTGCGAAAGTTAGCGCTAGGGTTGGGGGGATGGACACATATTGCCAATAATGAGACGCTGCATTGCATATGTCAGCTCCCTTGGCACTGTCCCGACAGCAATAGCGGAGAGTTCTGGGCTGAATGTCAAATGCAGTGTCTGCAGGAAGCCTGTACGTGACGTACAAATCCAGGGATACCCAATCTGGCAACATTCCCTCTTCGTTGTATTATCCCCAGAAGGCGGGTGGCTTTTTTATTCAGCTGAGAGAAGAGACTTCGTGAGTTAAGAATTCCTCCGGTTAGATTCTTTTTAACTTGTTAATATGCACCTATAGGTTCTTGTTTTGGTTAAATCCCATTGATTTAAGCCTTGGATTTGCTTTTGGGCTGGAAAGGCCCAGAGATAGATTTGTACCTAAGAAGACATAGAAATCCTTCCCAGACTTTGAAACCTGGAATAAAGAAGAAACTGTAGAAAGAGGACTTTGTGACCGCTGACAATGATAGAGAGAGGGAGAGAGAGAGAGAGAGAGAAAGAGAGAGAGAGAGGGAGGGAGGCTCTGTGATGACAACCGTGGGTGGTTACATTCAGGGTCGAAGCTCAAGGATCTGTGAAATGTACCATTCTCGTTCGCCCGTCCGTCCGCTCTGCTGGAATAATGGAACCCCTGAGGAAAGGAAAGGAAAGTTTGCTGTGTGGGGGGCTGTAGGGAGGGGCATGGGTGATCTTGCGTGATGGGGGAAATGGGTCGTCAAGGAGATGAGTTGAGTAATGGGGGAATAGGAGATCTTGCGTGATGGAGGAAATGGGTCGTCAAGGAAACGAGAACAGTAATGGGGGAAGTGGGGGACGGGAGGCTGTAGGGAAGGGCATGGGTGATCTTGCGTGATGGGGAAAATGGGTCGTCAAGGAGATGAGAAGAGTAATGGGGGAATGGGAGACGGGAGAAGAGTAATGGGAGACGGGTGAAGAGTAATGGGGGACGGGAGGCTGTAGGGAAGGGCATGGTAGGTCGAGTATGATGGGGGAAATGGGTCGTCAAGGAGATGAGTAATGGGGAGAATGGGGGACGGGAGGCTGTAGGGAAGGGGATGGGTGATCTTGCGTGATGGGGAAAATGGGTCGTCAAGGAGATGAGAAATGTAATGGGGTAAGGAAATTGGGGAGGGATTGGTAGTGTTGGAGGAAGTAGATGTGGAGGAGGGAGATGTGGAGTAGGGAGATGTGGAGGAGGGAGATGTGGAAGATCTCCTTATCGCTCGATTCGAGTTGAACTTTGTTGATAATGTTATTCATCCATTTTAATTATTTATCTATTTATTCATTCGTTATTCATTATTCAAAGTGTTTGTTTATTTGAAGTTCTGTGCATCTTTTCATTTTGTTCGTTATTTGGTATTTGTTATTTATTGTGTATTGTTCATCTTTTCTGGAAGAGGAAGAGGAATTGAAAGATGAGGAGGAGGACAAAGAGGATTTAAAGAAGGAAAGGAGGAGGAAGAGGGGGAAGAGAAAGGAAAAGGAGTTATAGGAGGAGGGCGAAGGTGAATTAAAGAAGAATGAAGAGTATGAGGAGAGCGGGAGAGGAGATAAAGGAGGAGGTAGAGAACGAGGAGTTGGAGGAGAAAGAAGAAGAGGAAAAAAGGAGTTAAAGATGAGGAGGACGAAGAGGAATTAAAGGGGAATGAAGAGAAGATAAAGGAGGAAGAAGAAGAAGAAGAGTAGGAGAAAAGGAAAAGAGTTAAAGAAAGATGAGGAGGACGAAGAGGAATGGAAAGGAAACGAAGAGGAGGAGGAAATAAAGGAGAAGAAAAAGAAGAGGAAGAGGAGTTACAGAAGGAGGTAGAGGATGATGAGTTGGAGGAGAAAGAAGGAGGAGAGGGGGAGGAGCGTAGCAGGAAGGGGCGGACGTAAATGTGGAAACAGTTGACGGTCGTGAAGATTCGACATAATTCGCGTTCTTGGATTCCCGCCCAGCCGGACTAAAAATAAATAAATAAATGAATAAAATAAAATAAAATAAAATTTATGTAACTCTCTCTCTCTCCTCTCTCTCTCTCTCTCTCTCTCTCTCTCTCTCTCTCTCTCTCTCTCTCTCTCTCTCTCTTCTCTCTTCTCTCTTCTGTCTTCTGCCTCTCCCTCTCCGGCTTGAAAGAAACCTTACGTGGTCGCGACCCCCCTCATTTGCCCATGCGGAGTTCGGTTCCTGAACAACTGCATCAGATCGCCTGGATTTCGCCAGAAAAAAGAGTGTAAAGTCTATCGTCTGTCGAGAAGAATACCAACCCTTGTATCCCCCATCTCGCGGTATTCTTCCTGGTATTCCTCCCGGTTTCTTGTATCTGTATCCGTCCGGTAATCGTCCCTGGATTCCTCCAGGTAATTCTTCTCAGTATTCTCCGGTATCCCGGTATTCTTCTCGGTATTCGCTCCGGTATTCCTCCCGGTATTAATCCTGGTATTCTTCCTGGTATTCCCCCGGTATTCTTCCTGGTATTCACTTACGTATTTTGATATTTACACTGGTATTCCAAGTGGTATTCCACACGGTATTCGCCTCGGTATTCCTCCCGGTATTCCAGCGTAACGTACCTGCAAAGACGAAAATCTTCCACTTTTATTCATAACTTGTTAGTTTTTTTCAGAAGTTGTGGCGGAAATTCTCAGCCTTGGAATGTTTGGGGCGTGGGGGAGGGGGAGAGGGGGGGCGAGGGTGGGAGAGGGTGGGCGGGGGTGAGGGGATTGGGGGGAACTGACCAAGTGATGGGGAGCAATCTTTTCTCTAATCTTCTTTTTCTTCTTCTTCTTCTTGTTCTTTTTTTCCTCTTTCTTCTTCTTCTCCTCCTTCCTCTTCTTCTCCTTGTCCTCCTTCCTCTTCTTCTCCTTCTTCTCCTCCTTCTTCTTCTACTCCTCCTCCTCCTCCTCCTCCTCCTCATTCTTCTTCTCCTCCTCATTCTTCTTCTCCTCCTCCTCATTCTTCTTCTCCTCCTCATTCTTCTCCTCCTCCTCATTCTTTTTCTCCCCCTTCTTCGCCTCCTCCCCCTCCTCCACCTCGGTCTCTTAATCACCGATTGGCGGAAAAGGTGAACATATATATAACTGGAATTTTCGTAGAGATGAGGTCACCAGTACATCCGAATAAAATTGCCTGGTGACGAAAATAGAAATGAAATCAAGTCATAGATACTTGAACTTTATTAATGACTTAAGGCACGAGAGAATTTCAAAGGCCAGGTCTGAATAAGCTGAATAAAGCCAAGCCACAGAGGCTGTACAGTCCCTTTAGGGGATATAGTGATCCTGTAGTGGACCATGAAGACTCGAATCTGGCTCAGCTGTTTGAACAAAGTGTGAAGTGTCTTCAGGCTGAACAGGAGGGCTCTCGTCCTGAGGGCACTTCGGGATCATTCGGGTAGAGTGTGAGAACGCTTACTTCTTCCATGCGCTCTCTCTCTCTCTCTCTCTCTCTCTCTCTCTCTCTCTCTCTCTCTCTCTCTCTCTCTCTCTCTCTCTCTCTCTCTCTCTCTCTCTCTCTCTCTCTCTCTCTCTCTCTCTCTCTCTCTCTCTATAGTACTTTGGTGTTTTGCTTGATTCCGACTTTTTTTTTGTCATCGCATAGTGTCTGTTATTTATTTTTTGTTTTATCTATTATTTTATTTATTTGTTTATTCACCTATTCTGTTTTGTTGATTATTTATTTTATCATATGTATTCTTTTTATTGTATCTTAATTATTTTTCGTTTTATCATATTTGTTTTATTTATTTACATGTTCATTATTACAAAGGATCACAAAGGCGGAGCATGCCGACAGGAGACCTTTTGATCCATATCTAGGTCGGATGCAAAAAAAAAAAAAAAATCATATTAATAATAAAATAATAAATAAAAACTATAATAAGGTAAATAATAATTAAAATACATAAATAAATGCATAGGTATAGTTAAAATAATAAACAAACAGGTAAATAGTAAATAATAAATTGACATATAACTAATAATAAATGAAAATCAGACTGACAAATGATAACAAAACAAAAACAAATAATACAAGATAAATTATAATCATTACAGCATCTTACTTAGGTATTTATCTAAATGATTCTTAAAGCTTCGAACTGAACTACATTGCACTACCTGTGCAGGAAGTTTATTCCATTCATTAACTACACGGTTGGCAAAGTTGTTTCTACCTACTTCCAAATTGAATCTATTTCCGGACAGTTTGAGACCATTGTTTCTTGTCTGGTTCTCATTCAATGTGAGAATTTTGTCACTTTTGATGTTGTCAATTCCCTTTAAAATCTTAAAGACCTGTATCAAGTCACCTCTGAGTCTACGATTTTTTAGGGAAAACAGATTCATGTGCTTTAGTCGATTTTCGTATGGTTTATTTTTGATATTTGGAATCAGTTTTGTGGCTCGCCGTTGTACTTTTTCCAGTCTGTCAATGTCTTTAATGAGATTCGGTGACCATACGGAAACAGCATATTCCAAATGTGGACGAACTAACGATTTATATAGCTTGTTAATGAGTGATGGACTTTTGAAATCAAAAGATCGCGCAATCAGTCCCAGAATCTTATTTGCTTTCTCAGAGGCTGAGATACATTGCTTGGATGATTTGAGGTCGTTACTGATAATTACGCCGAGATCTTTTTCACTATCCACTTTTGTTAACGAATTTCCAAATAACTTGTAATCGTACTCACTGTTATTTTTACCTATGTGCATTACCTTGCATTTACTTGTGTTAAATTTCATTAGCCACTTTTCAGACCATTGCTGTAATTGATCTAAATCTTCTTGAATATCTAATTGGTTTGAGTGATCATTTGCCACTCCGCACAGTTTTGTATCATCAGCAAATTTGGAAACAGTAGATTTTAGTCCATGGTCTATATAATTTATATATACTATGAATAGAAGTGGCCCAAGAACGGAACCCTGAGGAACTCCACTTGCAACACTTTTCCATCCAGAAGTTTTTCCATTTAAAACAACTCTCTGTTTTCGACCATTCAACCAATTACTAGTCCAACCTAATAGGCTACCACTTATTCCATGCAAAGCTAGTTTAGTAAGTAGTCTTTCGTGTGGGACGGTATCAAAAGCTTTTGCAAAGTCTAGATATATTAAATCTATATTGTTTCTTTTGTCATAATTCGAGATAACTGTGTTGTAGAATTCGAGTAAGTTAGTCACGCAAGAACGTTTCCGTCTGAAACCATGCTGGCTATCATTTATCAAACGGTTACTTTCTAAATGATGTTCGATAGCATCTCTGATGATAGTTTCCATTATTTTTCCTACGATTGAAGTCAAACTTATAGGCCTATAGTTATTTGGTTTCTTTTTGTCACCTTTTTTGAATATGGGAGTAACGTTAGCTAGCTTCCATTCTCTTGGGATATCTCCGGATATGATGGATTTCTTGAAAATAATTTCTAATGGAACAACAATCTCATTTTTCATTTCCTTTAAGATTCTTGGATGCCAACCGTCAGGCCCTGGTGTTTTATTAACTTTGAGTTTGTCTATACACCTTTTAATTTTTTCTTTTGTTATATTTACCGTAGTGAGTAAGTTTACCCCAGACTTTTCACAGGTTTCAGTTTGGAATTCACTTTGAGGTGTTTCGTTTACGAATACCGAGCTAAAATAATTGTTTAAGATATTACACATTCCTTCATTTGAATATTCAAGTTGACCGTCAGCAGATAATAGTGGACCAATGTGATTCCTAACAACCTTTTTATCTCTAATGTAACTACAGAATTCTTTGGGATTCTCTTTGGATTTATCAGCGATGTTCATTTCGTATTGTAGTTTTCTTTTTCTTATTGTCTTTTTTAAATCTCTCTGTATTGATACATAAGTTTCATAGTCATTAGATGCACCCGAGCACTTATATTTCTTATAAGCCTGTCTCTTTTTAGCAATACTTTTTTCAGTTTCTTTGTCGAGCCACTTTGGGCGAGCCTGATTTGGGGGACGTCTGCCCTTAAAAGGAATGTAAGTTTGAATCATCTTAGTGAGCGTATTTTGAAATATTTCCCACATCTGATCTACAGGCCTTTCGTTTAATTTTGCCTCCCAATCTGTAAGCTGAAGGTCCTGACGTAGTCCTATGAACTGAGCTTTACTGAAATCGGGTATTTTAGAAACACAAGTATCTATTCTAAAATTGTTTAGGAGTTTGAATCTAACTAAGTTGTGATCGCTATTTGCAACAGATTCACCGACTTCTACATCACTTACCATGCTTTCGCGGCTAGTGATCAAAAGATCGAGTAAGTTTCCATATCTTGTGGGCTCTTTTACATGCTGAATTAAGTAATTGTCACCAAGAAAATCAATCAAGCGATTACCTATATGGCCATGTTCAAGGGTCATCCAATCAATGTCAGTAAAATTGAAATCACCCATTATCAATAAATCCCGGTTGCAGAAACTAGACAGTTCTTGAAATAACAGTTTGTCGTCTGCTAATGATAATGTCTTTGGCCTATATATTACACCTATATTCATTTTTTGTCCATTTGTTTGGGTTAACTCAACCCACAAACTATCATATGCATCCTGTTTCACTTTCTCTAAAACACAAGCATGAACATTGTTTTTAACGTACAATAGAACACCCCCACCTTTCTTATGGTTTCTATCCTGATGAAAGTGTTTAAATCCCGCAATATTAAATTCAGCTTCGAACTCTGTACCATTTAACCATGTCTCAGTTATTCCTATCATATCGAGATTTTCGCTTTTGACATACGCCTGTATTTCTTGAAATTTGTTCCTAATACTACGAGCATTAAAGTACATCGTTTTAAGAAACTCGTGATTATTTCTTTTTGACACATTTTGAGTTTCAATATGTCTTATATATTATCATTTTGTTTTTTATTTATACCTTGCTCTATATTATTATCATTTGGTCCTTCATTGACATTCAATGCCTCATTAACATTTCTCCTATCAAAATTTACATTTCCCCCATCACGGAAATTTATTATTTATTATTTATTGATTTATATTTTTTCAGTCATGTCGGCGAGTGGGGAGAGTTAACCGTTTAAGACTCGGTTAATTAACCTCTTTCGCTGCGCCTGAAGGTAGTTAAGGCCGAACTAACTGTTAACTAGAAGCGAAAGGGTTTAACCTTCCGTCTACGTCATTTTCCTGAAATCTTCCTCTTCATTTTTTCCTCTTTCTTCCTCTTTTTTTTTTGCTTCTTTGTACATCTCTTCTTCCTCCTTCCTCTTTTTCCGCTTCTTTATCCACCATCTCCTCCTTCCTCCTTTTCATCCTCCCTCTCTTCCTCATCCACCTCCTACTTCTCCTCACCTCCTACTCTTCCTCCTCCTTCCTCTTTTTCCGCTTCTTTGTCCATCTCCTCCTCCTTTTCATTCTCCTCCTGTACCTCGTACTCCTCCTCTTCCACCTCCTCTTCCTCCTCCTCCTTCCTCCTCTTTCACTTCCTACTCCTTCTCTTCCTCTTACTCCTTCACCTCATACTCCTCCTCATCTTTCTCCTCCTCCTCTTCCTCCTCTTACTCCTCCTTCTCTTCTACATCCTCCTACTCCTACTAAAAAAAAAGTCTCAATGTTTGCTTTGCTACAGATCCTTTATTAGATTTGTTCGGTCTCGTGTAATATTGCTGTAGTGTTATACCGAGCAGTCTTGTAAGGACCAATAGGTCTGTTGCTTTTCGTTTGTACATGTAACTCCTATTACTCCTCCTCTTCCTCCTCCTCCTCCTCCTCCTCCTCCTCTCTTTTTCTTTTCCTCCATTTCTTAATCCTCTTCTTCCAGCTCCTACTCTTCCTCCTTCCTCAATTCTTCCTTCTCCACCACTTCTTTCCTTCTCTTCTTCCTCCATCTCTCCTCCTTCTCCATACTTTGGAAAACCTCCTCTACAACATCTAACTCCTCCTCCCCACTCATCTCCTCATTTATAACCTCTACTTCCTCGTCCTCCCCCTCGCCTCCTCTTCCACAACTTCTAGCTCCTCCTCCTTCTCCTTCCCCGTCTCACCTCTTCCTCCACAACCTCTAATTCTTCCTCCCTCTCCTTCCTCTCCCCTCCTTCACAGCCACTGCTTCCTTCTCCTCCTCTCCTCCTCCGCCTACTCTTCCCCCTCAACTCCTCCACAACCTCTAAATTCCTCCTCTTTCCCCTCCCCTCCTCCACAACCTCTACCTCCTCCTCCTCCTCCTCCTCCTCCTTCTCCTTCCCCGTCTCACCTCTTCCTCCACAACCTCTAACTCCTCCTCCCTCTCCTTCCTCTCCCCTCCTTCACATCCACTGCTTCCTTCTCCTCCTCTCCTCCTTTCCTCCTCCGCCTCCTCCTCCCCCTCATCTCCTCCACAACCTCTAAATTCCTCCTCCTTCCCCTCCCCTCCTCCACAACCTCTACCTCCTCCTCCTCCTCCTCCTCCTCCTCCTCCTCCTCCTCCTCCTCCTCCTTTTTTCTCTTCTTTTATCCTCCCTTATGTCATCACAATCTCAGCAGTTGTCTTCTTTCTTTCCCTCATATTAGCCGTTAACGACCGTCCCTTGCTTGTTTATGTCCTTTCGCCTTCCCATATACGCGCCCGTGTGCCTTACCGGTACCGGGGGCATTCTTTTGTTGTCTGGTGATCCCCGTTTCCTCCTTTTCCCGGAATTTCTCCTTTTTCACGTTCCGTCTTGCGCCGGTTAAAAAAAGATCCCGGGTTTATGATTGCGGCTAAAGCCTGGATAAGACAACGGAAAGTGTCTTCCGGTTTGTTCTTCTGTGTGTGTGTGTGTGTGCGTGTGTGTGTGTGTGTATATGTGTGTGTGCCTGGGCACTGCTGGTAAGAAGCGTTAGATTCTTGTTTTCCGGCGAATGAGTCTCCGGATTCGAGTTGGGGAAACTTTTCGAATTCGGGGAATCCTCGAGCTCGGAGCGTCTTCCAGTTCGAAGAGTCTTCCAGTTCGGAAAGTCTCCGAGTTCGGAGAGCCTTCGAGTTCGGAGAGTCTTCGAGTTCGGAGAGTCTTCGAGTTCGGAGATTCTTCGAGTTCGGAGATTCTTCGAGTTCGGAGATTCTTCGAGTTCGGAGATTCTTCGAGTTCGGAGATTCTTCGAGTTCGGAGAGTCTTCGGGTTCGGAGAGTCTTCGAGTTCGGAGAGTCTTCGGGTTCGGAGAGTCTTCGGGTTCGAAGAGTCTTCGAGTTCGGAGAGTCTTCGAGTTCGGAGAGTCTTCGAGTTCGGAGAGTCTTCGAGTTCGGAGAGTCTTCGAGTTCGGAGAGTCTTTCCTAAGAATAGTTACTATTACAACTGGTACAGTTCAACCACCGCCATTAGATTAATTACCATCATCATCATTACCAGTACCACAACACACATGCAACTACCACAACCATCAACATCACAATCACCACCACTCTCCACCACAGTCATCAATACCACCGTCATCACTACCACTACATTCACCACCTCCTCAGTCATCATCATCATCACATTTGAAGATATAATTACCATTACCATCACCACAACACATGCCATCAACACCACAGTCACCATCACTACCACTACCATCACCACCACTGGAACCACCATTATAACCACCACCGGAATCATCATTACCCTTGAAGTCATAATTACTTTCACCAGTACACACATGTAATTTATACAACCATCACCACCACACTCACCACAACTATCACCACAACCACAACCACAACCACAATCACCGTGATTGTTCTCAGGTCTGACATTTTTCCTTTCCACTTACCCTTACTGCCAACCACAATCGCGCGAAGAGCACTACTATTAATTACGGAGGATAGGGGTGGAGGTGGGGGGTCGAGCATTCCCCTCCCCCTCTCTCTCTCTCTCTCTCTCTCTTTCTCTCACCCTAGGAAGACCCGATGTTTTTGACTGGTTTCCTTTGGATTTGGAGTCGAAAACGATCCTGTAAGCAGGGTCAGCACCGAGACTGTTTTTCTATTTTATTTATTTATTTATTTATTTATTTATTTTATTTCTCCCAACGGGCAGGATAATTTTCATTAATCATACTTTTTCCACCTATCCTCACTTCCCACCAATCCTCATTTCCCGGCATCCTCATTTTCTCGACCCCCCTCCTCCCCCCCTCCCTCCCCCCCTCCCTCCCCTACCCCCCCCCCGGCAATCCTCATCTCCTAAACCATCTAACCTCCCCTCCCCTCCCCTCCCCTCACCATCTCCTTCCTTTCCCCCATCCCCTCCCCTCCCCCCTCCCCGCCCCCCGCTGCTGTTGTTCCCCATCCTGTGTCTTGGCTGTTTTCGTTAATGCTCTCAACCTTTTGTGTTCCCCTGAACCCGCTCGCTTTGATGTCGAAGAGTACATCCCGCTTCGAAGCGTCTGCCTCCTCTTCTTCCTCCTCATCCGTGTCTTCCTCCTCCTCTTCCTCCTCCTCCTCCACCTCAGACTTCTTTATTTTTGGGGCTCAGGCCTGCTTGCGGTTTAACCCAACCCCATCCCAACACTCCACCCTTCTCCCCGTTTCTGCTGTCACGACAGCCATTCCCCTCTCTTCCCCCCACCCTCTCCTCCCCTCCCCCCTGCCCCGTACTTGGTTCAAGTGTTTGGTTTGTTCCCTCCCCCCCTCTTTTTTTTTTTTTTTTTTTTTAAGCCATTTGGGGTAGTTGACGAGGTACATTTTAAGGAAATAAGAATAAATAAAGCGACAAGTTTTTTTTTTATCTGAATAGAATAGTCATGCGTAAGATAACAAAACGCGTTAAGTGCTGCTGCATAAACTCACCACGGTTGTCCCATCGTGGTTAGGTCGGGTGTCGTGCAGTGGGCTATCAGAGTTCATCCACTAAACCATTTAGGGTCAGACATGATGAAATAAGGATTTTTCTCTCTCCGGTAAATGAACATTTAAAGATCTCTCTCTCTCTCTCTCTCTCTCTCTCTCTCTCTCTCTCTCTCTCTCTCCTTCCTCTACCCCCTCTCTCCCGTCTCTCTGTTTCCTCTCCTCTCTCTCTGTCTCTATCTGCCTCCCCCCCCTCTCTCTCTCTATCTCTATCTGTCTCTCCCCTCTCTCTCTCTATCTCTATCTGTCTCTCCCCTCTCTCTCTCTCTCTCTCTCTCTCTCTCTCTCTCTCTCTCTCTCTCTCTCTCTCTCTGTGTGTGTGTGTGTGTGTGTCTATGTCTCTCCCCTCTCTCTCTCTCCTCTACCCCCTCTCTCCCGTCTCTCTATTTCCTCTCCTCTCTCTCTCTGTCTCTATCTGCCTCCCCCCATCTCTCTCTCTCTCTCTCTCTCTCTATCTATCTATCTATCTATCTGTCTCCCCCCCTCTCTCTCTCTCTCTCTCTCTCTCTCTCTCTCTCTCTCTCTCTCTCTCTCTCTCTCTCTCTCTCTCTCTCTCTCTCTCTCTCTCTCTCTCTCTCTCTCTCTCCTCTATCCTCTCTCTCTATTTCCACTCCTCGCTCTCTGTCTCTGTCTCCCCCCTCTCTCCATCCCCACTCTCTCTCTCTCTCTCCCACCCCTCTCTCTCTCCCCCCTCTCTCTCCCACCCACACTCCCCCCTCTCTCTCTCTCTCTCTCTCTCTCTCTCTCTCTCTCTCTCTCTCTCTCTCACTCTCTCTCTCTTCCCTCTCCTCTCTCTCCTCTCTCTGTATCTCTCTCTCTCTGTCTCGCTTGCTCACATAATTATGGGACAATGGAAGATCAGAGTTGACCATTGGGAACGCAGAGAAGGGATCCTACGAGTATAGCACTTACTCGGTATATTACAACTCTGTACATACCAGTAGGTGATTGCACACACACGCACACACACACACACACACACACACACACACACACACACACACACACACACACACACACACACACACACACACACACAGGATCCTAAGAGCGTTCCTCCGTTCCTGTATACTACAATTAGGAAAACACACACGCACACACACACACACACACACACACACACACACACACACACACACACACACACACACACACACACACACACACAGTAGTGCGCTCACAGTCCTGGTCACTGTTCACTTTCCAGATACAAACAAGACAAACAAACAAACGGTCGCGATGTTGCGCACCACTACCAGGACCGCCCTCTCTCATCCCAAGAAAAAAAAAAAAAAAAGGCCGCTGTCCCTTCCATTGACTTTTTTTTTTTTTTTTTTTACTGAAGTGGTGTGTGTATGTCGAGGGGGATGAAATGCCTGTGTGTGTATGTGTGTGTGCGATCCACCATGGTCTCGGATCACATGTTGGACTCGTGATCGACAGCTATTTACCCTCCCGGGAGAGAGCTTAGAGCTCTTATATGAACAATCTATGGGTATTGCTGTGACCTTACACGCACAAATACCACGAGAGTTAGCGTAACAACTCACAGCGCACCGATACTGAAATTATTTCAGCCCTTGGCGGGCTTCGAACCCGGACTTCCGTAGTGGCATCCGAGAACTCTAACCACTGCGGTGTGTGTGTGTGTGTGTGTGTGTGGTTGTGTGTGTGTGTGTGTGTGTGTGTGTGTGTGTGTGTGTGTGTGTGTGTGTGTGTGTGTGTGTATGTGTGTGTGTGGGGGGGGTTGTGTGTGTGTGTGTGTGTGTGTGTGTGTGTGTGTGTGTGTGTGTGTGTGTGTGAAATTCCACATGACCACCGTTTTGTTGACGTAATTTGTCATCTCTTGCTAGAAGGATTTATTTATTATTTAAATTAAGAAGCTTATTCAAGACTATATAGCCGTCTAGTATAATTCCACATGAATATACAGGTATATGTAAGTATATATACACATACACACATATAATATAAATTATAGATAAAATTGGAAAAAGAAAGTTGTTGCATAAAGTAGAAAGTATATGCAAGTATATATGCACATACATACATGCAGTATGAATTGTATATAAAATTGGAAAAAGAAAATTGTTGCCTAAAGTAGAAAGTGTATGTGCACATACATACATACAGAATTGTATAAGAAATTGGAAGAGAATTAAGAAATTTGCCGCATAAAGTAGAAATTAGAATTCTAAAATAAGTACGAGAGGGAGAAAATAGACATTATGCTAAGACATGTGTTTCTGTCAAAGGAATGCACGATGACAGAAGGCTAAAGATAGTATACATTTTTGAGCAAGACAAGGGCGCACAGACTCAAAATAAAGTGGGGAGCTATTTTTGAGTTCTTTGAGAAGAAGAGCGTCAACTTGGAGGAGGAGGAGGAATAAAAGATAAAGATAAAGAGATAAGTGGGAAAAATGGATAAGATGAATTTTGGGGGTTGAGGGGGCCTACACCATGAGGTGCTGAGTATTACCTGCGGCCGAAGCCGTCACCGTTGCCCTGTGATGTGCTTTGACTGTCGGGGCAGGTAATAAAGGAGATTGGAGTAAAACCTGGCAATCTAAGTTATTTTATTACATACGTATATATGCCAAAGGCCTTTTTCCCCCTTACACGGGGGGTAGCCAAAAAACAAAGGCATAACAAAGATAAAACGAATACTATAAGGCACGTTGAGCACCCCCCCTCCGCGCACCTCCACCGTGACGTCATAGAAAATCCAGAAGGGGGGAGAGTGAGAGGTGGAAGAAAATGTGAAGTTTAAAGAAAACCATCTGTATGTATGGTAAACTTTAAAATTACACTATGATGTTCACATAATACTGAAATTACTCGGTATCACTTTCTTATCCTCAAATTATCAGTATCTGAGATATGACCGCCAGAAAAGTTATAAAAATGTTTTCCATGCTTTCACATTAGGTGGATTATATTAATATGACGAGTTATTAGATGGGATGACATGTCAATTTATATGCTGATCAGGTAGATGAGGAACATATACTGTTGATACACACCAACTAGCTGAATATAAACCCAGTAGTAATGACACATAAAAGCATCATATGGTTTTTATTATATTATATATTTTTTATTTTGCCTGGGTTTCCATATCTCCTCAAGCGTGGATTTTATATGTAGACCTTCATCTCCACCAAGCTCAGTTATGTTTTAACCGGATTCTTTAGTCTGTTTATTTGCAATTGAATGAAAAATTCAGGAAATGTTGCTAATAAATAGTTACTTTCAAAATGACGGCTTCATACGTATCCAGATGACCGAGTATTGTGTGTGTCACATAATTCAATCCATTTCTTTCTAAGTCCTTTATCTTTGGGTAGTGAAAAGAAATGTCTATTTTTATCACCTTTCAGCCTAACGGCATTGCACTTCTGCACTATACAAACTGTTGGCATTTTTATATGTTATTTGTCTGCCTTAGCTACCCCTTTAATCAGAAGATGGAGCTTCGCTCCACACACTGGTGTGTGAGTGACTGACAGCTCTCGACCCGCGGAACCCTGGTCTCGGTATTTCCGTTGACGTCATCATCTACCAGCGAAGTGGAGAGGTTTTCTGGCTCTCCCTCACCCCCCGCTAACTTACCTTATAGTATTCGTTTTACCTTGGGCATAACAACCACTCACACCTATTCCATCCCCTACATACTCCACTCCCCTCTACCTTCTTCCCTTCTTATCTTGGCACCTCCATTTATTTTATTGAAATTAAGTATTTTCATAGAAAATTAAGCTTATGGAGTTGCACAAGAGATATCAGGAAAGGTATTTTTGCGAACGAATTTTAATTATTACTTGGTTTAGCTTCTTACAACAGTTGTGAATATATGTAATAATACACATAATACATAATACACACAATGATAGACAATATATAATGATGAAAAAATATTTATAAGCCTGACATTAATCCCTTTATTATGTTATCTAAATGAAATTTGTCCTAGTAAGACTTAAAATATAAAAACTTCCTAAAACAGTGAGAAATGTTAATGGCGCAAGACTTATGGCCCCGACTGTACTTTCGATTAGGGCGCACGACCCCGTCGGGAGGTCGCTTCGCATCGGGCGCCCGATGTTCTTGAATACGGACTAAGACCCGCCGCTCCAACTTCGTAGATTCTTGCACCTGATAGAGACTTTTCATTTCGCTTTATGGCCAAAGTTTGTATAGAGGTATCCAGTACTCTTTTTTTTTTTTTTTTTTTTTTTTTTGTGTGTGTGTGTGTGTGTGTGTGTGTGTGTGTGTGTGTGTGTGTGTACTTGTTTATCTGTTTATTTGCCTATTTGTTTATATGTTATGTATTTATGTGTTATTAATTGATGTTAGTATTGCAGGTATTGTTTTAATATTATTATTATTATTTATATTATTATTATTTTGTTTTTATTATTAGTATTGGTTTTGTTATATGTATGTGTGTGTACGATTGTGTGTGTGTGTGTGTGCGTGTATTAATATATATATATATATTGTGTGTGTGTGTGTGTGTTTGTGTGTGTAAGAATCTCCACTCACCAAAAAATCTAGTTACATTTGACTTCTACTCTCCCACCGCTCTAGTACTCTGAAACCTCCTACTCCTGGGTTCGAGTCCCGCACTCCTCTCCGATTCCCATCAGAGTGATTGCTGCCTGCCCCCGAACCTTATCATAGGGGCAAAGGTGACGGCTTCGGCCGCAGTTACTCAGCGTCTCCCGGCGTAGGCTCCTCACCTTAACGGTCTTTTGTGTATGTAAATACATAGGAATGTTTAGCTAAGACCAATTATGTTATTGTTCTCATGTTTAAGCGAGAAGTGTAGATTTGACAAAAAGCAGGTGATTTGACGTAAACACAGAAAGCTTGAGAATGCTTGGACAAATAATATGAAGAAATTATTCTAAACATTCGCTGATTTTATTGTCCATTAATTTCTCACTTCTGATGTAGATTTACCAAGAGTTTAAATAATCAGAAACGTAACAAAAATACAATAAATGAACTTTTGCAGGAATTTGAAATAACAGATGATCTCGCATTCGTTTAGTTCATAGTTCGAATCCCGCACTACACTCAGATTCCCAGTAACTACCTGCCCCAACAGTTTCCAAAGAGAGGAAAAGTGACGGCTTCGGCCGCAGCCACTCAGCGCCTCCTGGCGTAATAGGCTCCTTATCATATTCCCATTTGTACTTTATATTTTAGACAAAGGAGGAGGGGAGGGGGAGAAGAAGACCGCTCTAGTGTCCCATATTTTCATAAGAGACAGAACGGCAAAACTTTTACCATTTCTTCTTAACTTCCTAAGTACAGCCAAACTATTAACTATACTTTAACTTCCCTTGACTAAACCAACATACGAAACGCAACTCGCTACAGCGGGACGAGACTGGCCACAAGGATAGAATCGCTGGTTAACTGTAGCCCATAAAAACAACAACAACAACAACACAACAACAAACTAAAGGGTTAAGTCTCAACGTCATCCACGGGGAGCTAAGATGAGATGGAGGAAAGGGTAGTGGATGGGAGTGGAATGGGTAGGGGTGGGTGCTCGCCTTCTGACTTGGCTACCTCCCCCCCTTGTAAGGGGAGAAAAGTCCTTGGTATATAGATATTGATAGTATTTTGTTAGCTCTTCTATCCTTAAAGGATAATATAGCACCGAAGATGAGGAGTCGGAGAGGAGTTCAAAGAGAGAGAGCAGATCTTTTTTTTTTTTTTTTAGGACAGTATTTAGTCATAAAATAATGCTGCGTGGCTCTGGTCCGTCAGGATGTCATTAAATTATCTAAATTGTTATAAGATCACAATAGCCTTAAATATTCTATTGACACAACTTTAAATAAATAATAGATACGCAGGTGTGTATGTGTGTGTGTGTGCGTGTGTACTTTCCTAATAGTAGGTCTCTCGTACAGGAAAGGGGCAACGATCGTGGGGTCCTGTCTCTTACTTTCCATTTGCCATACCTAGTGTGTGCGTGTGTGTGTGTGTGTGTGTGTGTGTGTGTGTGTGTATGTATGTGTGTGTGTGTGTGTATTTGTGTTCCCCTAATTGATGTATACAGAAAGGAACAACGCAACTCTCCATTATCTATTATGTGTGCGCGCGTGTGTGTGCGCGCGCTAGAGTCCTATTTTTAGATTTCTTAGGCCGAGTAATACGAAATTCATGGTTTTGGAGCCATTTCCATTAATTTCTTGAAATTCAAAGTTGATTAGTGATGATGGATTTTGGCTGCAAAAATTGGTTGAATTTTTAATGGGTTCATTAAGGCTTCGGCGAATGTTCAACAGCCTCTCTCTCTCTCTCTCTCTCTCTCTCTCTCTCTCTCTCTCTCTCTCTCTCTCTCTCTCTCTCTCTCTCTCTCTCTCTCTCTCTCTCTCTCTCTCTCTCTCTCTCTCTCTCTTCGGTCAGAACTTGCCTCCCCAAATTATTTATTAATTTATTTATTCATTCGTTATTAGTATTTTCTTCTGTATTGCTTGTGCATAGTATCGTTACCCTCAGTAAAATAAAATCCCCTAACTGGTAACCTGATTGAACATACAAGGGGTACCAACTATACTTAGGAAGAGGTGGGGGGAATTTGTACGTGAATCAATCCCCCAGTAATCCCTTTCTCCCCTCTCCCTCCCCCCTCATCCCTCCCCCAAAAAAATATCCTTTCCTGTGCCAAAACTTCTTGTCTCCACAGACAATGAATTCTGAAAAATGACTTGATCTCAGTCACTGTTGGCAGCCCTGAATTCACGAGGATGCCGCATTATATCGCCTGATATCGGTATTTCCTTATTTACACCCACCCGGCAGACAGGCTTGCCAACCTTCCCGAAACGTCGCTCACTGACTCTACAGATTTTATTAATTGATTCATTAATATTTATTCTTTTGTTCTCTTTATCTCTATTGACTTCTCTGTTTGTCTTGTTTGTCTTTTTATCAATATTAAGTGCTTTGCTTGTTTATTTATCTTTGATTATTTATATATGCTAATCTATTTCTTACTTTTGTCTTTTATTTATTTATTTTGATTATTTTATTAATTTAATTTCTGTAGTGTATAGAATGACAAAAGGCAAAGAAAAATTAAAAGCATTGTAGATTTAGAAACAAATGAGAGAGAGAGAGAGAGAGAGAGAGAGAGAGAGAGAGAGAGAGAGAGAGAGAGGAAGGCGCCAGAATCCACAGGAAGATTATTTTGAACTCTTGTGTTCGTGCGTGCTCGTAAATTTCTCTTCTAAACGTGGGGATATCATTGACAAGGCTTCGTAATAGATTTTATTTTTCATGGAGGTCCTTCCATTTCTCTCTTAGTGTGCGTTTTTGTGTGTGTGTTTGTGTATGTGTGTATGTATGTGTGCGTTGGTGATTTTATGTGTGTTAGGCTGGAACGTTATTATTATTATTATTATTATTAATATTTTTAATATTTTTATTATTATTGTTGTTATTCATTGTTATTCATTATCTATTATTATATCTATTTTTTGTATATTTATTTTGTTTGTGCTATTTATTGATGTATTTTATTAGGCTTCTGCTAACATTCGTTCCCTCTTCCCACAGGTGAGCTGCCAAGATACCAATCCCTGGGGGAAATCACAGGGTCACCTCTTGTCGGGCAAGGTTAGTTAACACTCCACACTCCCCCCTCAGCGTGAATAAAATCTTTTGGCGGCAGTTAGAAGTTAATATAGAAAAATATACAAAAAAAAATATATAGAAATATGAAGATAAATAATAAATCAGTCAATACCAGAATAGAAAGGTGGATCATACTTTGTCGTTGCTTATCTAGTAATATTTTTTTTACTCAAAATGGATTACATTTGAAGTCGTTCTAACTGGAGACCTCCAGGTCCATAGAAATCTCGAATATAGAATGATAACGGAGACAAATGAATGATAAATGAATGAAAGATGAAAATCGTGAGGATATTATGTTACTGTGTGTAGTGTGTATGTGTGTATTGGTAAACGTAGGATTTATATAGATTATATTTCTAGAACTGTAGAACGCTTATAGAAGAAAAATATATGAATATGCTATCATCTAGTAATACGATTAGTCTAATATATATATATATATATATATATATATATATATATATATATATATATATATATGTATATAATGTATATAATGTATATATTATATATAATGTATATATTATATGTAATGTGTGTATATATATATATGTGTATATATATATATATTTATATATATATATATATATATATATATATATATACATGCATATATAATATGTATGTATGGACTTTCACAAGAGGAAGAAACTTAGAGATAGTACGTGTATGACACCCTCAGAAATATATATATATATATATATATATATATATATATATATATATATATAATAGAAGAACATAGAACTCAGATGACTAGAACTAAGACTCCCTAGAGACGTTCTTTGCTAGTACAGTAGAACCCTGGCCGGCCATCGCCGCGGGGTGCCAGCTACTGCTATTTAGAGAACCCTGTGGTATGCTCCCTCTTGACAACGAGATAAAGCCCCCACGGGGGATCGTGTGTGTGTGTGTGTGTGTGTGTGTGTGTGTGTGTTTGTGTGTCAAGTCTTCGGCTGCCGCCGCCACGGACACTTCAAGCTGACCCACCACGTGCACTAGAACAATGCCCTTTTTATTATTATTATTGTTATTATTATTAATTAATTTATTTTATTTATTTCTATTATTTATTATTGTTATTATTAGTTAGTTTATTTATTTTATTTCTATTATTATTATGTATTATTATTATTGTTATTATTATTATTATTATCTATTTATTTATTTATTTCATTCTTTTTTTTTTATACAAACATAATTTGTGGTAAATCGTGGGGCTGTTATGGGTGTCCGCAAGGGTATAGTGACGTATGGATTTTGCACTTTATCGCTGCCAACCGGCGCTTCTCTCCTTGGGACACTTTCAATCCGAAGAGGTAGACTAAGGGTTTAGAGATTGAAAGTGATCATCATTTGTTTTTTGCGTGCCTCAGCACCGTAGGGGCTAAAGGAATGAGATTGAGTTTAACGTTTACATCCATCTTCTCTGAGAAAATTAAGGCTCGTCTTATGGCAATAGTTCCGGCCCATCAACTGATTGGATGTTGCCATATGTGCGAGTCTCGCTTTTATCAAATCGGTGAAAATAAGAATAGTCGGCTACTGCTATTATAACCACCCGGTCTTGTTTGTTACCGTGGAAATGCACAGGAAGTAGATTGCTACACACAACTTTGTTGAGACATTGTGATAAATTGACTAACGTGGATAAAACACGCGTTTGGGTCCGAGATTAATCCTGACCGCTTTCGCCCTGGGCGACTGCAAAGTCTAGCCAAGAAAGCCAGAGTTATAAGTTCTCAAGAAGAAAGAAAAAGAAAAAAAGAAAAGAAAAAAAATACAACCACTAGTCAAATCTGCAGCATTGAACAAACAGTGAACAGACTTGCAAGTTTAATTTCTATTTTCTTTGTTTCTTAAAGAATTAAAAAAAAAAAATGGTTACGCGAATTTTTGGTTTGTTAGTTCATCAAGTTGTACCTAACTTTTGGATAGCGTAACTAAACTCTAATTAATTTTAGTGTAAGTACAGATTTACTAAATGTATTTCTGGTTTTGTATTTTTCATACTCCACATGATTATATATATATATATATATATATATATATATATATATATATATATATATATATATATATATACATACACTTATGTATATGCTAATAAGAAACACGGTCATTTGTGGAAGAATGACCACTGGGAAACAAAACTAAACGAAACAGCGCTTTCGTATATTATATATCTTCAGTATACTTTGCACTGAAGATGTAATGTTCGAAAGAGTTCTGCTTTGTTTAGCTTCCTTTCGTAGTGGTCACTCTTGCATACATGTGTATCTGTATATATATATATATATATATATATATATATATATATATGCGTTGTTAAAGTCAACAGCTGAGATAGCATTATTCTGTTTATAGAATATCTTTTCTACGTTACGCACTAATGTGCGGTCGTCTGGATGCAGATTTCTGAGTAGAGTACTGAAGTCCATGGTGTTTTCCTCTAGACGTCTTTCGGCTCTAATTAGCCATCTTCAGGAGGTGTTGTCTGGTTGAATTGTTGACAGAGAATGACGCGGTTTGATCGTGTGGCGGTATATATCGGCGGAGAGCGGAGTGCCCAAACGTCCGCCCGCCAATCAGCGCGCGGGGTGCATCCTCTGTCTTCTCGTTGGTAACGACGTTTCAGGTTGCTGCTGTATATTAATAGCGGGTTTTTTATTGTAAATTAGCACCGCTTCTGTCATCTTTAGTCTTCTGGTGTCATTGTTTCTTTCAATGATGGCGGTGGTGCCTTCCATATGGTGTCTCTTAAGTGTTAGTCCATGCTCGTACAAGTAGTGTCTTCTTATGGCGCCGTCCTGCAGATGTGCTGAAATTCTCTTAGACAGTGTTGTAGTGGTGACGCCAATGTACCGAGAATTTAGGCGACTGCAGTCACCACTCGAGCAAGTATGTTGGTACACGACGTTCACCTCCTGCATTTCACTTGTCTTAGGGAGGCAGCTATTCTTGACAACTAACTTGGATGTCCTTCTTGTTTTGTAGTAGATGAGGTCGATTTTTGAAGAAGGGTCTGTGGGTGTGACATTCTTATAAATTATATTTTTGATGGCTTTCTCGTCATCCTTGTAGGCTGAAGACATAGTAGCATTGTAAAAGAGTTTTATGTTTTGTGTAACTGTCTGTTGTTCTTGTTGGTGCATAAAGGTGTTCAGTCGATGCCGGATAACACTATCTATTTCTTGGATGGGGTAATTGTTGTTGCTGAGAAGCTGGGTTATTCTCTTGAGCTCTGCGTTCGTGGCGGTCCATGTTGAGCAGTGGGTGAGGGCTCTTTTGACGAAGGCGTTGATGACGCTGCGTCGATACCGCTCAGGACACTCGCTTGCACCGTTAAGGCAAAATCCGAGGTTGGTGGATTTGGTATAAACTTCCGTAGAAAAGGAAGCGGCTTCACGACGGACCAAAATGTCGAGGAAAGGGAGCTTGCTGTGTTGTTCTATCTCGTGGGTGAAGTTGAGACAGGAATTTGTTTTGAACTTGGAAATTAAGTTCACGACTTCTTCTTCTGTGTTGCCACTGATGAAAGTATCGTCCACGTATCTTGCGTAGATTTCTGGTTTTGGATGCTGCTGCTGCCAGAATATCTCTTCTTCAATATGACCCATATAAAAGTTGGCGAAGAGCACTCCCAGAGGTGATCCCATGGCGACGCCGTCACATTGCACGTACATGTTGCCATCGGGCCCGTAGAAGGGAACTTCTTTGGTGCAAACCGCGTCATTCTCTGTCAACAATTCAACCAGACAACACCTCCTGAAGATGGCTAATTAGAGCCGAAAGACGTCTAGAGGAAAACACCATGGACTTCAGTACTCTACTCAGAAATCTGCATCCAGACGACCGCACATTAGTGCGTAACATAGTGTATACGACACCGTATCCATGGTGAACAATACCACACTCACCCGACTCCATGGCGCCGACCACATCCTTTTGAATTTGCTGAGTAGACAATTTAACAACTCAACACTTTAACGTCCGTCCGACCACCACTGGCACGCTACGGACATACAAACACACACACATAGTGGATACCACCAGACATAACACACGGAAACATTACATATTAACAAGCCACCCCCCTGGATATATAATTAGTAATTATTGTACAAGAGACCAGTAGGTAATAAATGCAGTTGCCCCACCCATGTGAGACAACGGACTTTCATGAGATTATTGTGAACACCACGATAAAAGGCAACTCGAGAAGTGATGACCTTATCACTTCCGGAGATTAAAACTGGATCGCACCAGCCGAGGAGCGTCGGTCTGAGAGACGTGCCGTGGTGTAACAGTGTAGTAGAAACTCAACAAAAAAGGTGTGAGGTAGTCTGGAACTAAAGTTTTGAGAGATAGTCAGAAACTAGGTGAAGTGCTTAGAAGATAAAGTGTACGTGGTGACTTAGAAACTAAATGGTATTTTCTTGTGTATAAAGGAAATTGTGATGAAGTGCAACTTTTAATAAAGAAAAGGAAAAGGTGTGCTTTAGAGTTTATCTTGCCGCACTAAATCCTGCTTAATGTAGCCCCCAAATCAATAAAGGCTACAATAGAAAAGATATTCTATAAACAGAATAATGCTATCTCAGCTGTTGACTTTAACAACGCATGCATTATTAACGGCCTACTTAAAAAAAAATATATATATATATATATACATATCTATATATATATATATATATATATATATATATAACTGAATCTTTGGTAATACCTCAAGGGTAGTCGTATGTCTCATACTTGACCACAAGTCTCATAACTAAACCAACATTGTCTTTCCAACTACGAGTAGACATATAATGTCTACAACTGATTCTTTATTTTGTTCTGGCTAAAGGATGACGATTTTATTCGCCTCTAAAGGCGCCAAAAGAAATAAGCCCAACTCTTTAAAACTTTTGAAGTATTGTCTCATGACTAACTTCAATTAGGTGCATCCTTTAAAACGTGGTTCCGTCCTTCGTCTTCAATAAGCCCAACCCGTTAAACCTCGTCACTAACTTTAATTAGTTAGCGGAATCCCATGAAACGGGGTTTAATTCTTTGTCCTCCTGAAGACACCCCACTCCCCCCATCAAGAAAAAAAAAATTGACTGACATCTGTAGTGTATGCTAGTTACTATTATTTCTAATAGCATTTTGTAGACATGTAGGAAACAAAAAATGATGCATCATTGTATGTGTGTGTGTGTGCGTGCGTACGTGTAATAGATGTTTCCAGAACTTTACTAATTGCCATTTCTGCTTAATTAATTATCAATTATTTTGTAATGCGAAAGTTGAATAAATTAGATTATTAATATTATTAAAATTTGAATTATTATTATATTTTTGGTATATGCTGATTTCTGTGTGTAAAGAATGAATGTAGAAAATTTAATTCATAGTTGCCAATTGAATTAAATTTTCTACATTCATTCCTTACACACAGAAATAAGCATATACCAAAAATATAATGATTCAAATTTTGATAATATTATCTATCTCATTTATGAGATGTGCAAGGGGTGAAAGTGGCAGTAGACTGGAAGTGAACATTAAGGGAGAGCGACTGGAGGAAGTGGATAGTTTTAGATACTTGGGTGCAAGTGTAGCAGGAAAAGGTGGAGTGAAGGTGGAGGTAGAATGTAGATTGAGAGAAGCGAGTAAATGCCTTGGTGGATTAAAGAGTGTAATGAGGAATAGACATTTAGGAATGGATGCGAAGAGGAGACTGTATGAAGGAGTGATTGTGCCAACAGCACTGTATGGGGCAGAAACGTGGAACATAAGAGAAGGAGTTTGAATGTGTTTGAGATGAGGTGTCTGAGAAGTATGGTGGGGGTTACTAGGCTGGATAGAGTGAGAAATGAGGAGGTGAGGAGGAGAACAGGGGTGAAAAAGGAGCTGGGAGATAGGGTTGATGAAAGAATATTGGGATGGTTTGGACACATGGAAAGAATGAGTGAAGAAAGACTAGTAAAAGAGGTATGGAAGGCAGATGTGGAGGGATTGAACATGAGGGGACGTCCTAGGATGAGGTGGATGGATGGGGTGAAGGGGGCTTTGGGGAAGAGGGGAATGTCTGTTGAGGAAGGAAGGGAGAGGACGGAAGACAGAGGTGAGTGGAGAATGGTTGTATATGGATGATGTTGTGATTGCATGAGGAGAAATGGGCGGGGGGTTGGGGGGTGGGGTAGTATGTGTGAGTAAATTTTGACGCAGCCCGAAGGGATTTCTCCCCGTCCTCTCCTTATATGCAAGGGGGGACGGAGAGGGGGGGTCGCCGATTAAATGAAGCGGCCTTGCTGTGGATGTGCTGTGTCTTGCGACACTGCTTCTGACCCAGGGCGGTGGGCAAGGTGCAGGGATGACCTGTCATCCAGGAGGTGCTCAGATGAGAGGGAGGGTGGGAGGGGTGTGGAGTGTATTAGGGATGAAATGGGTGGGAGTGTTTTTATGCCTTTCCCTTTTTGGCTACCTCCCTTGAAAGGGGGAAAAAGCCTTGGTATATGTATGTATCTCATTTATTCAACTTTCGCATTACAAAATAATTGATAATTAATTAATTAAACAGAAATGGCAATTAGTAAAGTTCTGGAAACATGTATTACACGTACGCACGCACACACACACATACAGTGACGCATCTTTTTTCGTTTCCTACATGTATACAAAATGCTAATAGAAATAATAGTAACTAGCATACACTACACATCAGAAAGAATATAATTACGAATTAGTGAGTATAAAAGTCGAGGGATAGACGAGTAATGTATACGTATTTATTCATTTTACAAATATTTCATATTTTTTATCTCGTTCTATTTGTATTTATTATTTGTATGATTGTTTATTTTTATATGTGTTTATTCATTATTGTTTTATTTATTTATTTTATTCTATTTGTATTTATTATTTATATGATTGTTTATTTTGTTTATTATTTATTGTTTTTTATTTTATTCTATTTGATTGTTTATTTTTGTGTTTATTCATTATTATTTTATTTATTTGTTTTATTCTCTTTCTATTTATCATTTGTATGCTTGTTTATTTTTATATTTGTTTATTATTTATTGTTTTATTTATTTTATACTATTTGTATTCATTATTTGTATGTTTATTTTTATGTTTTGTTTATTCTTTATTGTTTTATTTTTTATTTATTTATATTATACTTAGGTCCCCATGGGTGGAGCAATTTCGGGTCTGTAACCAGACTTTCCTGTCGCATTGTCGAGCCCAAATGCAATTTGTATTCTTTTTCAGTGAATGAAGCAGAGAGGGTGTGTGTGTGTTTGTGTGTGTGTGTGTTTGCATGCCTTTATACTTGCGAATGTGGATGTTTGCGTATGTTAATGCCTATGATAATTTGCATGTGCTTATACGTGCATGTTCCTATATATACACATGAACACACACATACCCACACTTATACACACACACACACACACACACACACACACACACACACACACATGCGCATATATATATATATATATATATATATATATATATATATATACACACGTGTTGGAGCTGCTTTTACACCAATCGGTTGACGTCATCAGCCCCCCCCCTCCCGAGAGAAAAAAAGTGTTGAAAACAGGCAGCATGGCGCAATATCTGTTTTTGTCCCGAATTTCATTTGTACCTAGTGACCGCGTCCTTGCCCAAAACCTCTCTCGGTACCTGGCCCGCTTTGATGGCCCACGACAGGTGATGACCGAATGAGTCACATTTTGAGAACGAACGTGTTATTAAAGAACATTATAGAACATTAGAATTGAAAGGTCCCCCACTAGCTTCTGGAAAATAAATAGATCAAATAGATTACTAAACAACTATAATGTAGTGATAAATAATATATAATGATAAAT
>NC_134779.1:35544918-35557418 GCF_046742065.1 Oratosquilla oratoria | reverse complement strand
AGCAAAGATGAGATATTCCATGGGATCTTTTCGATACGAAGTGTATGTGTGTGTGTGTGTGTGTGTGTGTGTGTGTGTGTGTACACGTGTGTGAGCACATTATTACGTATTTCAAGGGAAAAGGAAGGTCACGTAGGGACAGAGAGCCAAGATTAGTTAAGGTGATAGTTTACCAACGCTTCTATCCTCGTTGACGTTTTCTCCTCTAGAACTCGTATTTTTTGGCAGAGAAACTTCATTGTCAGGAAAGAGAGACAGAGAGAGAGAGAGAGAGAGAGAGAATGGGAGAAAGAGAGCGAGAGAGAACAGAGACAGTATCGCTTCGAGGTTTAAGTATAGGATAGTATTGGGAGGAATAGTGATAATTAAGAATGGTCATCATTCTTCGCCTGAGCGTACACTCGTCTCCATTAGTGAAATGACAATGAGTGGCTCTGGTCCGTAGGGGTGTTACTGAAGTCCTTAGAATGTTGACTACAGTCCAAACCCCATACTTGGAGTGGGAGGAAGGGGAGGAGGAGGAGGGAGACAGACGGGAAGGGAAAGGGGGAGGGAGGGAGGGAAGAAAGAAGGGAAGAAGGGAGGGAAGGAGGGAGGAAGATGTAGGGAAGGAACTAGGGTAAAGGAGGGAGGGAAGGGGGGACGAAGAGGTAGGGAGGGAAGGAAGAAGGGACGAAGGGAAGGAGGGAGGGAGCTAGGAATGGAGCTAAGGACTGAAGGAAGGAGGGAGGGAAGGAGGGGGGAAGAGGTAGGGAGGGAACTAGGGAAGGAGTGAGGAGGCTAGGGAGGGGAGGAAGAAGGGAGGGAAGGAAGGATGGAGCTAGGAATGGAGGGAAGGAGAGAGGGAGGGCTCGGAGTGGGAAGGAGGGAGGGTAGGAAGGCGAGAGGGTAGGGAAGGAGGGCTCGGGGTGGGAAGGAGGGAGGGAGGGAGGTAAGGAGGGAGGGCTCGTGGAGGGAAGGTCCACTGATTGGAGGTTCTTGAGGAAGAAGACCCGAAGACTCTTGGTGTGTAAAGAGGCCTCCAGCTGGTGAGGAACGGAGAACCAGAAGATGAATAAAATCGCCTTTTGTAAGGTGTACCACGTCGAAACCCCCTCCAGTGACTTCAGTGACACCACTACGGCCCCGAGGCGCGCAGTATTTCTTTACGACTGGAGGTCACTTTTGACTTCTTCTGTCCCTCCTCTCTGCTGTTACTCCGCATTAAAGGGAGTCCATTAAATGGAGTCCTCAGGAAGCCCATAAGAAAAAAAAAAAATAATAATAATAATAATCGAAACAAAATTTATATATCTCAGTTGTTTTAGGATACGTTACCGTGCAATGTAAGTTGTAACTTGTAAATTCGACCCACCCCCAGGTTATCAAAATTACCTGACGGCACCGATAACATGATTTAGAATTGAAATTAAAAAGTAAAAATATATAATAAATAATTTTTTGAAAAAATAAAAGTGATTTAAAGACATGTTGTCGCGCTGTATAGTCTTACACTGGATGATTTAATTCATTTTGGTGCCGGCGCTTCCACCACCCCCTCCCCTCCTCACCCTACAAAGAATGGCCCCCTCGACTGAATCAAATCGTTTGGTATTTAAATGGATTTCAAGACTTACACACGTACTCGTCGTATTGAAAGGGTGGGTATAAGGAATAAAGAGGAGGAGGAATATGAGAAGAGGAAGGAAGAACACGGGAGAGGAGGATGAGATGGGTTTAAAAATAACTGGAATAAAAAATAAAATAAGATTAACAAAATAAAAAATAAAAAAATCCAGAAGACTGAATCATGTCTTGAGTGAGTTCAGATATGATGGTCCATTTCAGGACCGGACTGTCCCTCACTATTTCATTCATGTATATTCTGTTTATTATTTATGTATTTTTATTTGTACACTATTATCATTATTATTATTTATATCTTATTTATTTATTTATTTATTTTTGAGTTGGGGACTGTCTGGGGTTTTGAATGGTGCCCGAGTTCCTTATAATCAGTTGACGATAACCAGAATGAGGTCACTAAAGCGCACCGCATGTCACAAAGTCATAGGGTAATGTGTGGAATTCAATTGAATGGAACTAAATTTGTTAAGACGTGATCTAGAGGTTGGAAGAAAGGAGTAGGAGGAGAGAAGGAGGAGGGAAGGAGGTGGAGGCGGGAAGGAGGAGGTAAGTAAAGGTCAGAGGAGAAAGGAAAATATTGGGAGGAGGGGGAGAAGTAAGAAGGGGAAGGAGGAGGAAGAGGAAGGAAACGGAGTAGGAGTGCGGAGAAGGGAAGAAGAGAGAGGAAGGTGTGGAGGAGGAGGAAGATGAAGGCGATAGAGGAGGAGGAGGAAGATGAAGGAGATGGAGAAGGAGGAGGAAGATGAAGGAGATGGAGAAGGAGGAGGAAGGGGAGGAGAAGGAGGAGGAAAATGAAGGAAACGGAAGAGGAGGGGAGGAGAAGGAGGAGAAAAAGGAAGGAGCCGGAGGAGGAGGAGAAAGAGGAAGGGGACGGAGGAGGTGTAGGAGGGTTTAGGAGAAAGGGAAGGAAGAGTAGGGGGTTGAGGAGGAGGAGGAGGGGGTTGAGGAGGAGGAGAAAGAGGATGGGGTGGAGGAGAAAAGTGAGGAAGAGTAAGGAGAGGAGGAAGGTATAGCTCAGATGAGGAGGAGGAAAAGACTGGAAAGGAAATTGGAGAGAGAGAGAAAGAAAGGGCAAACCCTTCAAGAAAAGGAAATATTATTGTGGGAAGCAGTTGTGATAAGAAGACCAGGGTCGTGGAGGAGAAGAGGAGGAGGAGGAGGAGGAGGAGGAGTTGGGTAAGAGAAAAATATAGAGGAGTGAGGAGAAGAGAAGAGGAATGAAGGAATAGGGAGGGAGGGATAAGGTTAGGATTTGCGAAGGAGGAGAGGAGGAGGAGGAGAAGAAGAAGAAGGAGGGTAGGGAGGGAAGGCATGATTTGCAAATTAAGAGGAAGAGGAGGTGGAAAAAACGTGGGGAAGGAGTGAAGAATTAGGGAAAAGAAAGAAGAAAGGGGACGGAAGAGAGAGAGAGGGCGAGAGGCCGTGAAGTAAGAATGACCTATCAAAAGAAGGTCAATGACCTGTAGCTCATAAGGTCGCCAAGACATGAAGGTCGCACGCAGAGGGAGGAGGAGATGGAGGGTGGGGAGAGGTGGGTAGGAAGGGAAACGTAGGCGAAGAGGAAGAAGAGGACGAGGAAGAGAGATACAGAAAGAAGAAGGAGCCGGAGAAGGGGTGGGGAGGGGGAGGAATGGGGAGGGTAATGGAGAAGGGTTAAGGTGGAAGAGGAGGGTAGGGGAGGGAGGGAGTGAGGGGGAGGATGGAGGGAGAGAGGGAGGGAGTTTGTGCATGGGGGGCCGGTCCTACAGAGGAATGGGAATGGGAATTGGAAGTTTTGGAGAAAGGGAAGACGGGGCATGGAGGAGTAGGAGAGATACAGTAAGGGAAAAAGGGAGGGAAGTAAGGAGGGAGGGAGGGAGGGTGATAAATGGAGTGCATGGGGACTGTCGCGATGATGGAGGGAGGGGGAGGAGGAAGGAATATTTCTCCCCCCCCCCGGAAAAAAATAAAACGAAATAAAACAAAATTAATAGAAGATAGGTTAAGAAAGGGAGATGGGATTGCGATGAAGAAGGAAAGATGAAGAGCCTACGTCAGGAGACGCTGAGTAGCTGCGGCCGAAGCCGTCACTTTTGCGCAATTATGCGGTTTGGAGACTGTTTGGGAGGGGGGCAGGTAACGAACAGCCACTTCTGGGAAACTGGAAGGAGTGCGGGACTCGAACCCACGACTAAGCGAATGCGAGATCGGCAGGCTTCCGATGACGCCACCACAATGGAGACGAAGGAGAACCGCGGAGAAGAATGGCTTCCGGAGAGGAAGAACCAGAGATCGGCGGGGTGGGGGGGGCTTTCTGGAAGAAGAAGATGAAGAAGGAGAAAACGAAGAAGATGAATAAGGAGGACAAGATAAAAAAGAAGAAGAACGACAAGATGAAGATGAAGGACTAGAAGATGAAGAAGGAGGAGGTGAAGAAGAAGAAGAAGAAGAAGAAGAAGAAGAAGAAGGTGAAGAAGAAGGAGGAGGTGAAGAAGAAGAAGAAGGAGGAGGTGAAGAAGAAGAAGAAGAAGGAGGAGGGAGGAGGTAAAGAAGAAGAAGGACAAGAAGAAGAAAAGTGGAAAGGCTATTGTTTAGGCTTTAGTGTTTGGCATCTCGTCATCAGGATAGTTGTCTGGCGGTAGCCTGAATAGAATGTATGATGTGCTTCAAGGATTCTCTCTCTCTCTCTCTCTCTCTAAAGGGCAACTTCAGAGATTGAAATCGCCGCTTAACATCGCTTGAAATCGCTTCAGACCACTTAGATTAGCTTAAAGGTAAATTGAAATTTCGTAAGATTGTTTATGATTGCTTGCAATCGCTTAAGATGGGTTAAAATCGCTTGAAGTCTCTCAAGATCGCTTGAAGTCACTCAAGATTGCGTGAAGTTGCTCCAGATCGCTTGAAGTCGTTCCAGATCGCTTGAAGTCGCTTCAGATTGCTTGAAGTCGCTCCAGATCGTTTAAAGTCGCTCCAGGTCGCTTGAAGTCGCTCCAGGTCTTGAAGTCACTCCAGATCGTTTGAAGTCGCTCCAGATCGTTTGAAGTCGCTCCAGATCGCTTGAAGTCGCTCCAGATTACGTGAAATCGCTCGAGATCACTTGAAGTCGTTCCAGATCGCTTGAAGTTGCTTCAGATTGCTTGAGGTCGCTCCAGATCGTTTAAAGTCGCTCCATATCGCTTGAAGTCGCTCCATATCGCTTGAAGTCGCTGCAGATCGTTTGAAGTCGCTCAAGATCACTTGAAATCGCTCAAGATCGCTTGAAGTCGCCCCAGATCGCTTGAAGACTCCCAAGATCAATTGAAGTCTCTCAGTATCGTTTGAAGTCGCCCCAGTTCGCTTGTAGTTGCTCAAGATCGTTTGAAGTCGTTCCAGATCGCTTGAAATCGCTCAAGATCGCTTGAAGTCTATCAAGATCACTTAAAGTCGCCCCAGATCGCTTGAAGTCGCTCAAGATCGCTTGAAGTCGCTTCAGATCGCTTGAAGTCGCCCCGATCGCTTGAAATCGCCCCAGAACGCTTGAAGTCTCCCAAGATCGCTTGAAGTCTCTCAATATCGCTTGAAGTCGCCCCAGATCGCTTGAAGTCGCTCCAGATCGTTTGAAGTCACTTAAGATTGCTTGAATTCGCTCAAGATCGCTTGAAGTCGCCCCAGATCGCTTGAAGTCTCTCAAGATCGCTTGAAGTCTCTCAAGGTCGTTTGAAGTCTCTCAAGATCGCTTAAGGTCTCTCAAGATCGATTAAGGTCTCTCAAGATCGCTTGAGGTCTCTGAAGATCGCTTGAGGTCTCTGAAGATAGCTTGAGGTCTTTCAAGATCGCTTGAAGTCTCTCAAGATCGCTTGAAGTCTTTCAAGATCGCTTGAAGTCTCTCAAGATCGCTTGAAGTCTCTCAAGATCGCTTGAAGTCTCTCAAGATCGCTTGAAGCCTCTCAAGATCGCTTGAAGCCTCTCAAGATCGCTTGAAGCCTCTCAAGATCGCTTGAAGCCTCTCAAGATCGCTTGAAGCCTCTCTCTCAAGATCGCTTGAAGCCTCTCAAGATCGCTTGAAGCCTCTCAAGATCGCTTGAAGCCTCTCTCTCAAGATCGCTTGAAGCCTCTCAAGATCGCTTGAAGCCTCTCTCTCAAGATCGCTTGAAGTCTCTCAAGATCGCTTGAAGTCTCTCAAGATCGCTTGAAGTCTCTCAAGATCGCTTGAAGTCTCTCAAGATCGCTTGAAGTCTCTCAAGATCGCTTGAAGTCTCTCAAATTCGCTTGAAGTCTGTTCAAATCGCTTCAAATCGCTCAAGATTTGTTGGAATCGTTCGAAACTGAAGTCGCTCCAGATCGCTTAAAAACCCTTAGATTTTCGTGAGGTGTTGTGCCGTGTTGCAGGCGTTAAGAGAGTTGTCGGGGCGGAGATTAGATTAGAATTAATAATATGGTCGGTGCAGGGAGGGGGGAATGTGAGGCCCCCCTCCCCCCCTCTCTCTCTCTCTCTCTCTCTCTCTCTCTCTCTCTCTCTCTCTCTCTCTCTCTCTCTCTCTCTCTCTCTCTCTCTCTGTCTCTCTCACCTCTGTCTCCCTTTATCCCTTGCTTCCTCTCTCTTATCTCTTATCCTTCTTCTCTTCCTCTCTTTATCTCTCTCTCCCCTCACTTTCTTTCTGTCTCTCTTTATCTCTTATCCTTTATCCTCTCTCACTCTCTCTCTCTCTCTCTCTCTCTCTCTCTCTCTCTCTCTCTCTCTCTCTCTATTCTCTCTCTGACTGCAGTTAACCAGTGTTTCTTTCCTTATGGAGGAAGGGGAGAAGTGAAAAGAGGAAGAGATCCTCCTTGCGGGAGACCATGAGGAGGAGGAGGAGAAAGAAGAAGACACCTGGAAAAGGGAGGTGGTGAGGTGGTTTCGAGCGCAGAGGAGGAGGTGCCAGAAGGAGGAAGAGGAAGAGGAGGAGGAGGCGGAGGTGGAGGTGGTGTAGGAAGACACCCGGTAAAGGGAGGTGGTTTTTCAAGCGTGGAGGAGGAGGAATATGAAGAGGAGGAGGCGGAGGAGGTGGTGGGGGAGGAGGAGACGCAGGAGGTGGTGGTGGTGGAGTAGGAGGAGGAGGAGGAGCTTTTGAGGAGTGCCAGTGCCACTGCCTGGCGGGACGGCAGCAGCAACATGACGTTTCCATCCTTTGATCAATAACTAGGGAGAGAGAGAGAGAAAGAGAGAGAGAGAGAGAGAGAGAGAGAGAGAGAGGAAAGGACATGTCCTCTCTCTCTCACTCCCTATAATACCCTCCTTTTTCATCTCCTTTTCTCTCTACTCTCTCTCCCACCCTACCACACACCTCCCCCGATCCTACTCCCTTACCTACCACCCTCTTCTGTCTTTCTCTCTCCCCCACCTCCCCTCCCACCCACCCCTTGTTCCTTCTTCCGTTTCCACAAGGAAAGACATTATGTCGATGTCAGGTACTCCCCCCCCCAAACATCTTCGTAGCTATTATCATTCCCCCCTCCTCCCCATTCCCCCCTCCTCCCCCCATTGCTTCTTATCTTCTTTGTGTCTTCTTTCGTTGATTTAGATTGTCACTCCTTTGCCTTCCATTCTCTCTCTCTCTCTTTCTCTCTCTCTCGCTCTCTCTCCCTCTCTTTCTCTCTTTTAGTCCCATCTTGATTTCTGCTACAGCTATCATCTTTCCACCTATCTTTTTTGTTTAAGCGAATTTCCTCTATTATGCTTTCCATCGTCTTTGTGTATCTATTGATTGTTTTCTTGTTTTTCTCCTCTGTCTCCCCTTCTTCATTCCGTTGCTCCTTCTTCCTTTCTTTATTGCTTCTTCACTTGTTCCTCCTCTCCGCCCTTTAGCCAGTTGTTGAATGTTTGCATCCGTCCTCCCTTCGTGCGTGTCTTACAATCCCCCATCTCCTTGTTTGCTTTCGTCTCTTGTTTCCAATTAGCCCCACCAAGCTCTCCTGCACTTCTCTTCTCGTTCTCGTGCACTCCTCTCTCTCTGTCAACCATGATATTTATTTTATTTTGTTTTTCTCCCGTATTCGTTTCACGGTTTCCATTCCTCTCCCCGTTCTCCTGCACTCTCTCTCTCTCTTTCTCTCTCTCTCTCTCTCTCTCTCTCTCTCTCTCTCTCAACCATGATTATTTTTCTCCCGTTTTCATTTCACTGTTTCCATTGCTCTCCTCGTTCTCCTGCACTCCTCTCTCTCTCTCTCTCTCTGTCAAACATAATTTTTATTTTATTCTCCCGTTTTCATTTCACGGTTTCCATTCCTCTCCTTGTTCTGCACTCTCTCTGTCTCTGTCTCTTTCAACAATAATTATTTTTCTCCCGTTTTCATTTCACGGTTTCCATTCCTCTCTTCGTTCTCCTGCACTCCTCTCTCTCTCTGTCGACCATAATTTTTTTGTTATTTTTCTCCCGTTTTCATTTCACGGTTTCCATTCCTCTCTTCGTTGTCTCTGTCAGCCAAGATTTATATTTTTTCTCCCGTTTTCACTTGTCTCCTTCAATTCCTCTCCTCGACTTCCTCCACTCCTCTCTCTCTGTCAACCATGATTTTTTTTTTCTCCCGTTTTCAGTTCTTGGTTTCCATTCCTCTCCTCGTTTTCTACTTCTCGTTCTCGGTTACTCCTCTCCCTCTGTCTCCTTCCTCTCCCTCCTCCTCTCCCTCCTCGTCTCCCTCCTCCTTCATTCGATACTTCTTCCACTTCCTCCCTCCTTTTCTCCTTTTCTCTCCTTCCCAAGCCTTCTCTCGTACATAATTACCACTATTAACATAATATACGGACTCGTTGCGCAGGTAGCATCATCTGAAGCGTGCTGGTCTCGCATTTACTGAGTTGTGGGTTCGATCTCCGCCCTTCTTTCCAGTTCCCAGCATTGACTCCTAGTTTCCTGCCCCAACAGTCTCCAAAACGTAAAATAGGGCAAAGTTGACGGCTCCGGCCGCAGCTGCTCAGCGCCTCCTGGCGTAAGCTCCCCACTTATAGTACTACACTATGGGTATTATTCCTCAGGTCCGATAAATCCCCAGTATTACTGATCGTACAAGTTAGGGAACTGGTTTAGCCTAGCTGGCATCTGGCAGACCTCCGCTCCACCTTTGGCAAACACTGCAAATTATACGTTCCAGTCTCGATGCCAGTGCCAGTGCCACGCCAACGCAACACATGAACTTGGCACTCCGACTCCCCCCTCCTCACTCCCCTCTGATCCCCTCCCGTCTCCTTCCCCTTTTCCCCCTTCCCCCTCCTCACTCCCCTCTGTTCCCCTCCCTTCCCCTTTTCCCCCTTCCCCTTTTCCCCCCTTCCCCTTTTCCCCCTCTTCACTCCCCTCTGGTCCCCTCCCGTCCCCTTTCCCTTTTCCTCCTTCCCCCTCCTCACTCCCCTCCGTTCCCCTCCCGTCCCCTTCCCCTTTTTCCCTTCCCTATCCTCAGCTTCCCTTCCTGCCTTCTCTGCCTCTACAAGCTCTTGTTCCCTTCGTCTTGGTTTCATATCCCTTCGCCTCTTGTTATTATTTTTATTTGTTTGGTTATCTGTTTATTTTTTGCTTTGTTAACTTTATTTCTCGTTTATTTATTTATTATTTTATTTATTTATCTATCATTTTATTTTTTATTTTTACTGTTGCTAAAATAGAATGGAAGGTGGGCGAGTGTTTCTTGTAATGTGTGTTAGTTTGGTCACCCCTTTATGAGGGAAATTGCTACCCGTGTAAGAAAAAAAAAAAAAAAAGTAACTTGTCTCTCCCGTGTTCCCAAAATTTCTTCAAGAATGTAGTTTCCACGCTTCTTGTCTTCAGCCATTCCCTATTCCTCCATGTCCACCGCCCAACCTCGATTTCATTTTTTGTTTACTTCTCAGCTCCTCTTCCCGTTTTCTTTCTTTTATTTACATTTTCTTCTCCTTCGTTTAACCTCATCCATGTTCTCTTCTACACTCCTTCCCCCCATCCCCTCTACGTCCCCCTCCTCACTCCATACCTCCTCCTTCTCCTCCCCTGATCCTCGCCCTCCTCCTCCTCCCGTCATCCTCCTCCCCCTGCTCCTCCCCTTCTCTCTCTTTCTCCTCCTTCCCACTCTCCCCTTTCTTCTCCCCCGTCCCCACTCTCCCCTTTCTTCTCCCCCGTCCCCACTCTCCTCCTCCTCCCCACTCTTTACCTCCTCCTCTCCCTCCCCACTCTTCCTTCCTCCTCTTCCTCACCATTCTTCCCTCCTTCTCTTCCTCCCCACTCTTCCCTCCTCATCTTCCTCCACACTCTTCCCTCCTTCTCCCCCTCTCCCCCACTGCCTTAGAGTAGTGTTATTGCCGATTATCACCCCCACATCCTCCTCCCCCACATCCTCCTCCCCCACATCCTCCTCCCCCACATCCTCCTCCCCCACCCCCATCCCTCCACCACGAGCATCCATCCCACTCCCCCAGCCACTATCCCCCCAACACTTCCCCCCCAAAACCACCCGTAGTCCCCTTCATCTGTTAACCTGACTTTGACAAATCCGACATCGTTATGGACCCAAAGGTCTCTCTTGTCGGCCATTGTAACTCGTTGTAATCTTTAGCGTTTCCCGACCCCCTTGTTACGTTGGACAAGTGGTGGGGGGGGAGATTGAAGATGGGAGGGGGGAGATGGAGGTGGGGAGGGAACGTTCATTATGGCTCCGTGGAGCCCTGTCCCCCCCTACCCCCCCATTCCCTTCGACTTGATTGCTTGGCTATCGGGTCGGTTGGGGGGGATATTGGGGGGAGGATAATTATGATTGCCCAAGGAGCATTGGGATCATTTATCTCGATGGAGGAGTGTGCAAGATTTTTTTTTTTTTTTTTTTTTTTTTTTTTATATATATACTTTTGATGTATTAGTTGTCTACCGTTCAACGGAGTGGCTAGGCAGGATGGCCTTTGTTAGGTCATCAGTCTTTGAGATTTTTTTTTTATAATTTCGGTTTTTATCAAATAACTTCTTGAAATATAATGACTCAGGGCAGCTGTGCGCGTACACCCCCAGGAGGCGCTGCAGAGTGTGTATATTGTAACGTACAGTGACTCCAAAAGTATCTTTACCTGTGTGAATTGAATATTACGGCATAAGGGACGAAGATATTTGAAGAATGAGTGACCGGCGGCCTCGCCACACGTTTCGTCGGTACAGTTTGCAGGACAAATGTCACAGCAGTTTTTCAGAATGTTTCGTTCACCAGTTGTGCGTTGTACCACGTAAATCGTACGAATAATTGTGAAATATTCTTTGGACGGTTGCTAAATTATGCATCAACGTAGGCCTTGTAACCATTTGTCTTTTTATGGAGTTCGATGTGATTAGTGTTGCTGAAACGAAACTTTATGAAAAGAGTAGCGTTGTTTATGCGGCCGGCCAGCAAATGTTGACCGAAACTTAAAGAGTAACTTCGTGTAATATAGACAGATGTGTGTCGACATTTAGGTGATATTAAACATTTAGGAATGCTAGTAATGTCAAAATTTTGAGTTTATTTTCGGTAAAGTCCAACAATGAAGTGATTTTTTTATTCATGTGTTTCCTTATTTTATTGTGTTATGATAATGTTGCTATTTATCTCAAATTTGTAATTGCTTATTTAATTATTTTTATATTATTTGTTTATTACGTGTTTATTTTGTCTATTTCATAAATTTTTATTTTATTTTATTCTATTTTATTTACTTTTATTTTGTGTTTTTTATTTTATTTTCTTATTTATATATTTATTATTTTATTTATTTATTTATTTATTTATATATATTTTTGGTGGAGTCAGGTTGTATCAACAATGTTTCAAATATCTTCGTCCGCGGGGTGGCCGCCAAGCCCATCCGAAGCGAAAAGTTTAGGAACCCAAAGCGAAAACTTTTGGCGGATTCGAAAGTTGATAAGCGCGAATTTCCCCCTTTTCTGGGACGGAATCTCGACCTTGGCGACGTTCGAACCCCGAAGTCGGATCAAAACAAAACCCGACGTTTCGCCTTTCGCCTGGCAGGCCTGAGCGATGACGTCATTAGAAGTTGAACGGCGATAAAAGAAAATGGGAAATTGAACTGCGATAAAAGAAAAAGGGAAATTGGACAGGACCGATGTAGTTACAAGATGGCGCGAGTTTTATTTATTTATATATATATGTTTTTGTTTTATTTTGTTTTTATTCTATTTTATTTTTTTAGGTTTGCAAATGGTACAGGCTGGAATACATGCACACGTGCAAGAAGGCGTTTTCTTCAAGTGAACAGTCCTGATCTTGTTCAGACCTTAGTTCAGTCTTTGTGTTTCTGATCATTAGTAAGACCCTTCTGGAGTAATTCTTTAGTCTAATTTATTTATTTAAAAATGTTGTTATCAATATTATTATTATTATTACTATAATTACTATTATTATTATTTTTTTGTCTTTTATGCTTGAAAGTTCCTCGATTTATTCTATTCATTTATTTGTTTATTTTATACTATTAATTTATTATCATTATTATTATCATTATCAATATATATATATATATATATACATATATATATATATATATATATATATAATATATATAGTATTTATGTATTTATTTATTTATTTTAAATCAAACTGTTCGTTGTGATTCTGTCCCCATGGATAGCACACACACACACACACACACACACACACACACACACACACACACACACACACAAACGTTGGCGATACTAACCGAGTAGTGAGAATGAGTCAGTTTTTGTGTCACCATTTGCTTCGCTCTTCGAAGTATTTCGAAACCTGACCGAAGAAAAAAGAAAAACAAAATCTTTATTTCTCGGAACTTCCATGTCCTTCGTGACGCACGCGCGCGCGCAGAGACGAGAAAGAGGATGTTGTGTGGGTGGAATTGCCCAATAGTGACTCCTATATATTCATACATACATAGACACGTGTATACATACCGTACA
>NC_134779.1:35522418-35542418 GCF_046742065.1 Oratosquilla oratoria | reverse complement strand
GTGTGTGTGTGTGTGTGTGTGTGTGTGTGTGTGTGTGTTACACACTGAGAGATAACCAAATTGATAATAAATTGATAATAAATTATACTGAGTCGATTTATAGAGGAAAGAGTATAGAATATTCGGCACACTTGTGTACACGGTAATCAAGTCTATAATGAACTGTAATTTTGTCAGACGTTTTTACATATTTTTCATGTAAAATACGCAGATGAACATAAGCGTATAAAGAATTTATTTCATATAGACCACACTGAAATACATGCAATATATATATATATATATACATATATATATATATATATATATACATATATATATATATATATATATATATATATATATATATATATACATTAATAATTAAGAATGTAACCTATGCTTACACACATCTTCCGTCTTCATCCATCTTGTTTCCTTCCATCTTTCTCTCACCCATCTTGACCTCACCACTCACCTGTCGTTACCTTCTCGCAATCACCTAGTCACCAAGTCAGCCATCTCTCATTCATCCATCTCCCGTTCATCCATCTCCTATTTATCCACCTCCCACTCACCCGTCTTCCCCCACATCCATCTCGACCTCTCCTCCCTCCACTTTTTCGTTTTTTATCTTGTATTTTTGCTTGCCATTTTTATTCTCCGTTTTCCGTGTTTTTGATTACATTTTCTTCCTGTTTCCTTTTCTATTTTTTTTTTCTCGTTTTATCTTTTATTTTTTTTTTCTTCCCTCCTTCCTTTTTTCTTTTCTTTTCCCTTGTTTATTATATTTACTTTCCTTTTCTTTTTTCGCTTCTGTTTTTTTTTTCTTATTATCCTCTCCTTCACCTTTCACTGTCATTTTTTTAAATTCCCATTCCAAGGGAAAATCCGAAAAGTTAAAAAAAAATAAAAAAAAAGTCATTGTCGCCCTCCCCCCTTCCCCCTTCCCCCTCCCCTCCCCTTTCCTTTAACCCCTTCCCTCCTTCCCCCCTTCCCTCTTAACCCCTCCCCTTCCCCTTACCCCCTCCCCCTTTACCACCTCCCCCTTTTCCCTCCCCTTCCCTTTATCCCCTTCCCTCATTCCCCCCTTCCCCTTTAACCCCTCCCCTTCCCCCTTAACCCCTCCCCTTCCCCCTTACCCCCTCCCCTTCCCCTTACCCCTTCTCCCTTTACCACCTCCTCCCTTCCCCCTCCCCTTTAACCCCTCCCCCTTAACCCCCTTCCCCCTCCCCTTACCCTCTCCCCCTTACCACCTCCCCCCTTACCCTCTCCCCCTTAACCCCTTCCCCCCTTACCCCTCCCCCTTTCCCCCTTACCCCCTTCCCCCTTACCCCCTTCCACCTTAAAAACGCTGGTCTCTAATTACATATAATTCCATGTACGGGAAGGTGACCTGACAAAGTTTGTGATTCGGTTTCACGTCACGGACTGCCGTCGTGGTGGCCCGGGAATGGTGCCTCTTGAAGAAAGAACCTCGATTGGGTGGCAATGATCAGAGTGAAGGACCCTTCCTAACTTCTTCGTCGTGATCGGGATTCGAACCCGGACGCTTGACCACCGCGGGTCACCATTTTACTCTTTTGGAATCTTTTTCTCCTCTTTTTCTCGCTCTTTATTATTTTTTTCTCTTTTTCCTTCTCTCTTTCCTTCTTCAATCCCTCTCCTTTCTTCCAATATCTTTACATTTTGTTCTCTTCCTCGTCTTCCTCTTCATCTTCTTCCTCTTCCTCCTCTTCTTTCTCCTCTTCTTCCACTCCCTCCTTCCCATCTGTTTCCATCTTTACTCTTTGTCTTCTTCAACTCCGCCTCCTCCTCTTCTTCCTCATCCTCATTCTCAATCTTGTCCTCCTCCTTCATCTTTTTATTTTCCTTCCTCTCCTCCTCTTCCTCTTTTTCTTTCTCCTCCTCTTCTTTCACCCTCTCTTCATATGGTTCCATATTTGTTCTTTGTCCTCTTCAGCCTCTTCCTACACCTTCCTTCACCTCTTCCTCCCCCTCTTCCTCCTCTTCCTCTTCCTTCGCCTCTTACTCCCTCTCTTCCTCACCTTCTTCCCCTCTTCCTCCCCCTCCTCCTCTTCCTCCGCCTCCTCTTCTTCGTCTACCACTCCCTCCTTCGTGTCTTCCTCCGACTTTCCTTTTTCTTTTCTCTCTCCTCTCTTCCTCCTCTTTTTGTTCCATCTCCTCTTTCTCGTTAATCCTTCCTCTCTTTAGACCTTTCCATTCTTCTCATTTTTTACCATTTCCCTTCCAACTTTTTCTCTTATTTCTCTCTTTTTTCTCTTTCTGTTCTTTCTCGCCTTCTTTCCTACTTGTCACCTCTTCCTCACTCTCCTCTTTTATTCTCTTTTTATTTCCTCTTTTTCTCTTTGCCCCCTCTCTCCTCTTCTCCCATCCCATTCATCTCTCCCCTCTCCCCTCTCTCCTCGTTCTCCTCCCTCCTCCTCTTCCTATCATTTCTTCCTCGTGTCATTTCTTTCCCTTGTCTTACCTCTTCCCTCCTCTTCCCTCCTCTTGCCTCCTCCTTCCTCTCTCTCATTCCTTCTCTCATCTCTTCTTTTGATCATATCTTCAGCCTCTTACCCCCTCCCCCCCTCTCTCTCTCTCTCTCTCTCTCTCTCTCTCTCTCTCTCTCTCTCTCTCTCTTTCGAACTGGCTCGTGTTTCCCCATCCTTTCAACTCTCACCCTCTCCCCTCACCCCTTTCCCCTCACCCCTTTCCCCTTACCCCTCTCCCCTTCCACATTTCCCCCCTCCCCTTCCACCCCTTTCCCCTCTTACCCCTCTCCCTGCCCATCTCTCTCCCCTCCCACACTTCTCTCACCCCTCTCACTTCTCACCCCTCTCCCTCCTCACCCCTCTCCCTCCTCACCCCTCTCCCTCCTCACCCCTCTCCCTCCTCACCCCTCTCCCTCCTCACCCCTCTCCCTCCTCACCCCTGTTCTCTCCCATCCCTCTCCTCTCCCATCCCTCTCCTCTCCCATCCCTCTCCTCTCCCATCCCTCTCATTTCTGAGCCCTCTCCCTTCTCACCCCTCTCCCTTCTCACCCCTCTCCCTTCTCACCCCTCTCCCACTCCTCTTCCATTTCCCCCTCTCCCACTCCTCTTCCACTTCCCCCTCTCCCTTCTCACCCACCACCCCTCTCACCGCTCTCACCCCTCTCCCTTCTCATCCCTCTCCCCTTTCACCCCTCTCACCGCTCTCATCCCTCTCCCCTTTCACCCCTCTCACCCCTCTCCCTTCTATCCCCTCTCCGTTCTCACCCCTCTCCCTTCTATCCCCTCTCCGTTCTCACCCCTCTCCCTTCTATCCCCTCTCCGTTCTCACCCCTCTCCCCTTTCACTCCTCTCACCCCTCTCCCCTTTCACCCCTCTCACCGCTCTCACCCCTCTCCTCTTTCACCCCTCTCACCCTCTCCCTTCTCACCCCTCTCCCTTCTCACCCCTCTCCCTTCTCACCCCTCTCACCCCTCACCCCTCTCCCTTCTCACCCCTCATCCCTCTCCCTTCTATCCCCTCTCCCTTCTCACCCCTCACCCCTTTCACTCCTCTCACCCCTATCCCCTCTCACCCCTCTCCCCTCTCACCCCTCTCCTCTTTCACCCCTCTCACCGCTCGCACCCCTCTCCTCTTTCACCCTCTCACCCCTCTTCCTTCTCACCCCTCTCCCTTCTCACCCCTCTCCCTTCTCATCCCTCTCCCTTCTCACCCCTCTCCCCATTCACCCCTCTCACCCCTCTCCCTTCTCACACCTCTCCCTTCTCACCTCTCACCGCTCTCATCCCTCTCCCCTTCCACCCCTCTCACCCCTCTCCCTTCTCAACCCTCTTCCTTCTCACCCCTCTCCCCATTCACCCCTCTCCCCATTCACCCCTCTCACCCCTCTCACCGCTCTTACCTCTCTCTCTGTGGCGCCGCCATCGACCCACCCCGGGCTCCAGTTACCATGGCTATAGGAGGTCCGCCGATCTTCTTTTCGTCTCTTTCCCCTCGTCTCTCTCCCCTCGTTTCCTGCCCTCTTCTCTTCTTTACCATTCATGTTCCTCCTTTTCTCTTCTCTCCTCTCTTCTCTTTTCTCTTCTCTCTACTTCTCCTTTCGTCTCTCTTTGCAGTTAGCCTTCCACTCCAGTGGGAGTCCAATGCTCTATTTTCATACGCACAGACACACACGCAAACAAACACGCACACACACACATACACATACACATATACATACACGCACACACACACACATATACATACATACATACATACATACATACACACACACCTGTTGCCGTCTCGTCTTCCTCTGTCGATTTCCAACATGGTTCCCATATTTGGACTCTTTATTCCCCCTTCCTCCATTCCCGCCCCATTCCCGCCTCGCCTTTCTTCTCTCCTCTCTTCCCTTCCTCTCCTCTTCCCTCCCCTCCACTCCTCTCCCTTGTCCTTCTCCCCTCCTCTCCTCTCTCCTCGTCTCCTCCTCTCCCCTCCTCTCCCCTCCCTCTCACCTTCTCTTAATTACACGCATATGCGCCTGAATATATATATATTTTTGCCTGTTTATTTACTTGTTTGTTTATTTGTTTATTTTTTATTTACTCCTACCTCGTCCTCTTCTTAATGTTCCCCCTCATCCTCCTCTTTATCTTTCTCCTCTTACTCCTCCTCTTTATCTTTCTCCTCTTACTCCTCCTCTTTATCTTTCTCCTCTTACTCCTCTTCCTCTTACTTCCCTTCTCGTACTCCTCCTCTTCCCCTCTTCCTCCTCTTACTCCTCTTCCCTCTTCTCGTCTTACTATTCCTCTTATTCCTCTTCCTCCTCCTTCCTCCTCCTCCTCCTCCTCTTACTTTTCTCCCTCATACTCCTCTTCCTCTTACTCTTTTTCCTCTTACTCTTTTTCTTTCTGCTCCTCTTCCTTCAGTTGGTGTGCATTTCCATGGTTTATATATATATATATATATATATATATATATATATATATATATATATATATATATATATATATATTTCACTTTATTTTATTACATCCCACCTTTCTCTTTTCTTCGTTTCTGTGTTGGCCGCCCTCCCTCATCACTGCCACCACTATTACCACCACCACTGTTTGATACTGCCATTCCCTTTACCACTGCTACCTCCTCCTCCTCCTCCTCCTCCTCCTCCTCCTCCTCCTCCTTCACCTCCGTCCACTTCCTCCTCCTACTTTTCCACCTCCTTCTTATCCTCTTCCTCCGTCCACCTCTTTCTCCTCTTTTTTCTTCCTCCTCTTCGTCCTCCTCCTCCTCCCCTTCCTCCTCTTCGTCCTCCTCCTCCGCTTCCTCCTCATTCTCCTCTTCATCCTACTCCTTTCTTCTCCTCTTCCTCTTCCTCCACCGTTCACCTTCTCCATCCACTTCCTCCCCACCGTTCACCTACTTCTCCGTCCACCTCCTCTTCCGTCCAATTCCCTCTCCTCCTCCTCCTTCTACCTCATCTTCCTCTTCCTCGCGGGCGGCTGTCTAGTCCCGCCTCGTCTTCTTCCTCCTCGCACCACCACCTTCTTTTACCTACTCCACCTCCACCTCCTCCTATTCCTCCTCCTCCTCCTGGGGGGCGTCTGTCGTGTCCCGCCTCCCAATCTGTTTGCATTTGTCGTGGGCAGTACTCCGTTGACTCCGGTGGCCGACTCCTAATTGATGGCTCCCATTTGCTCCAGTTTCACGTTGGTGATATGCTAGAGGCATGGTGTCGGTGATAGGGTGGTGCTAGTGGTGGCAGCGGTGGGAGTAGTAGTAGTGGTGGCTGGGCCAGTTTTGATTTCGGTGATAGTTTTGGTGATAGGGTGGTACTAGTGGTGGCAGCGGTGGGAGTGGTAGTGATGTTGATGGGGCCAGTTTTGATTTTTGGTGATATTGGTGATAGGGTGGTGCTAGTGGTGGTAGCGGTGGGAGTGGCGGGGCCAGTTTTGATTATGGTGATAGTTTTGGTGATAGGGTGGTGTTAGTGGTGGTAGTAGTGGCGGGCTGAGTTTTGATTATGGTGACAGATTCGGTGATAAGGTGGTGCTAGCGGTGGGAGTGGCGGGGCCAGTTTTGATTATGGTGATAGTTTTGGTGATAGGATGGTGCAAGTGGTGGTAGTAGTAGTGGCGGGCCGAGTTTTGATTATGGTGATAGATTTGGTGATAAGGTGGTGCTAGTGGTAGTGGCGGGCCCGTTGTGATTATGGTGATAGGGTGGTGCTTGTGGTGGTAGTAGTGATGTTAATGGTAATGGTGATAGAATGGTGGTTTCATAGGCAGGGCCTGTTCTTGGTTGTGGTATTGGTGGTGATAATAATTGGTGCCAGTGCTGGTGGTGTTAATGGTGTTGGTAGTGTCGGTGGAGGCAGGGCTAGTTTTGATTGTGATGACGGTGATAATTTTGGTGGAAGTTGTGATGATAGTGGTGATAGTGATGATAACAAACATACTACTGGTTTCTTATCCTTGGTATCCATTCTTGTATCTGATTGTATCCTCTTAGTCCGGACAACAATCCCCTTAACGACCCTCCAAACATAACAACCTCACTAACAAGCCTAATGAAGCTCTCCACAGTGAGACACAAGGGCTGCTTCGTTCCGAGGATAGCTCGGTGAACCTGCATTGGACAATGAAGACCTAATTGTGTGGTTGTAATGATTATTTGTGGCGTTGGTAGGATGTGGTGATGACGTCATGAGTGATGAGGGAGATTGGTGATGAGGTGGTGAAGAGCTACTGAGAATTGATGAGTGCGTTTCTGTGTATGTATATATGTATGTATACGTGTGTGTGTGCGCGTATGTGTTTGTGTGTGTGTGTGTGTGTGTGTGTGCGTGTGTGCACGTATATATTTATATGTATGCGTGTGCGCGTATGTGTTGTGTGTGTGTGCGTGCGTGTGTGCGCATGTGTTTATATGAATGAGCGTGTGTGTGTGTATATGTGTGTATGGGTGTATATATATGTGTGTGTATGGGTGTATATGTATGTATGTGTCTGTAGGTATATATTTACTGAATTGCAGTATAGTGTAAAGGAGTATAACGCTCGTGGGATCATGTCTTTTACTTTACAATTATCATACCTCGCTTTAGACTTTGTGTGTGATTCACCATGATCTTGGATCACGTGTTGGACTCTTGATCGACAGCTATTTACCCTCCCGGAAGAGAGGTCAGAGCTCATTATGACCGATCTATGGGTAATCCTGTGACCTTACACGCACATACATACACACCCAGCTCCCCGCCCACGAGAGTTGGCGTAACGACCCGCAGCGCAACATTACTGAAATTATTTCAGTCCTGGGTGGGATTCGAACTCGGACCACTCTGCGAAGAGGAGGGAAAGGAGGAGGAAGTGGACGGAGGAAGCGGTGGACGCTGTGTATGTGTGTGTGTGTGTGTGTGTGTGTGTGTGTGTGTGTGTGTGTATGTGTGTGTGTGTGTGTGTATGTGTGTGTGTGTGTGTGTGTGTGTGTGTGTGTGTGAAGGGGGCTGCGATGGGAGCTGTGGTGGTGGCGTTAGGGTGACGCCAATAGAGAAAGAGGCCCTTTCTGGACGACGGGTTGGAGTGGAGCCCATTTGATGAGGGCTTCATTGGCTGCGTGTGGGCTAGAACCCGAACAAAAGACGAATTACGTGTATGATGTGGATTCAGTCAATCTGTCAATCAGCTAGTCAATCATCCGATGGGCGGGGGTAGTACCGTGACGGGACATAGCCGTACTTGCCCCTCTTCACCACCTCCACATCCATCTCCAGATCCACCTCCAGATCCACCTCCACCAACAGCTTCATCTTCACTAGTATCATCACCACCACCATTGCTAACATCACCAACAATTTTATCTCCACCTCCAGCTTTACCATTATCTCCAACAACACCACCTTCACCACCATCATTATCGTCATCACCATCACCATCATCATCACAACTGTCATCACCGCCACCATATCATCATCATCATCATCACCATCATCATCACAACTGTCATCACCGTCACCATATTATCATCATCATCATCATCATCATCATTATCATTATCATCATCACCATCATCATCATTATCATCATCCTCACAACATACACTACCACCACCACTACTACCACCATTACTATGACCAATTCCACCACATCCACAAGTGCATTTTTTCTTAGTGTATTCGTAATGCCCAATGTCTGTAGATCCATGTGTGTTTCTCTTATGTGAAGAAGGTTCACCCAACTGCCTCCGTGAAAGCTCCCAGGAGATAAAGTACCCTCTTACCGTATCTTGGTTAGGCGTTTGAGGAGTTTAGTGGAAGCTAGTTAAGCTTAACGTGGTTATACCCCGCGGTACTCTTCACCTCCTCGGCACGCTCAAGATGGCACCTTGCCCACCGATTTCCATTTGTGTATTTCGTTCCTTCTGTTGTCCGGGCGATTCTATTCGTCTCCGTGCCATCCCAGCCCGGTTAGGGAACTGGGTTAAGTGAGGTGGTTTAGTGTGGTTGAGGTCGCTTAACGCTTGGGGTATTGGCACTTAACCGTGTGTTAGTGGCTTTGGTGCACGAGCGGTGTGGTGGTAATGGACATGGGAGATGTAGGCCTTAGGGTCTCTTGCAGTTTCATTCTTGTGTTCAGAAACTATCTATTGTTGACAAGGTCAGATAACTTTATGGATGGGAATGATAGTGGGTAATGGACGGACAGGGAACTGCCTAGTGTAGGCCTTAGGGTCTCTTGCAGTCTCCTTCATTCTTGTGGTCTTATGTCTCTGGGACTGGGTTTTAATTCGTGTGTAGGAGAGAGATTTTTGATCAGTTTTTGTTCTTGGGCAAGCTTAGTGTCTGTGATAGTAAGGTAGTTTGATGTTTGTCCAAAACTGAGTTGTTTAGTGCATAGTCCATGCTTTTTTATGTGTTTGACTAATTATTTGTTTTAGTTATTTTTCGTTTATTCATTTTATTACTTATATTTTTTGTCTTATTTTATATATGTATATGAAAGTATATATGTATATATATATATATATATATATATATATATATATGTATATATATGTGTGTGTATATAATATGAGAGAGAGAAAATCCCTCTCCCCATTATATTTCCCCCCACCCCCCCAAAAAAAGGGATTTTTCTTTCAAAACGCTTACGTCACACGGTTGCAGACCCTTACAGGTGAAAAGAATATTGATAGAGTGTAAAGTTTTCACAGAATTCAATAACCGAGGCAAAACGACAGCCGCACACATCAATGCGGCGGATTTGGTCAAAAGTTGATTGATATACACCCACAACTCGTTTTCTTTCAAGTAGACTCACAGCCCGTTTTCTTTAAAGTTAGGCTCAAAGCCCGTTTTATTTCAAGTAGGCTCAGTCCGTTTTCTTTAAAGTAGACTCAGTCCGTTTTCTTTAAAGTAGGCTCACAACCAGTTTTCTTTCGAGTAGGATCACAGCCCGTTTTCTTTAATGTAGACTCATAGCCTGTTTTCTTTAAAGTTGGCTCACAGCACGTTTTCTTTAGGCTCACAGTCCGTTTTCTTTAATGTAGACTCAGCGCGTTTTCTATAAAGTAAGTTCGCAGCTCGTTTTCTTAAAACGCCCGGGTTTGGTTGTCATCGCACATCGTTTGAGCAGTCTTAGCTCCTGTTCACACTAACGTTTTTAACCGCCGCGGTTCATTTATAGTGTAAGTCAATGGAGACGTTAACACACAACCGCGCATTTTTTCCTTGACTATGTGGTACCGCCGCGGTGTCCGCGCGGTTCAAACCGCTAGTATGAACAAGGCCTTAGTGTAGATAGTTCCCTCCCCCCGTTGTAGTTTTTGTAGGATTTTGTTGTATTTTTGACTGAAGGTGATGCAAGAAGAATGCAGTAAATTTTATTTTATCTTTTATAATTCTAAGTCCATTTTGATTCGTTGTCTATAGATTGATTTTATTTGTTTAGGAAGCGGGTTAAGGCGTCGTTACTTGCGGCACGGTCGAGGTGATGGCGGTTCGAACCCTGCCGCGGGCGAGTTGAACTACAAAGTCCTCTGTAAGGGGCACCGTCCTAGACTCCTGATAGTGGGGGGCGGGGGTAGTTTATGACGTAAAACCAAATCATCAATCATCATTTATTTATTTTTTTACCTATGTCCATATGCAGTCATTTGACGTATTTAGAAGGAAAAAATAATGTAGACTTTGATAAACTCCTTTTATACCCAAGGGTCCTTTTCCTTTTAGCTCGATTGTCGCCAGACTATTTTATTCATTTCCGTGGCACCCTCGTCCATATAAAATTGGTTTAAACCTGTATTAGTTAACTAACCCACTTCCATCAATACCAGAGGTTTACGTGCTACCCTGTCCTAGCAACGGGTACTGTTGTTTTTTAATTCTGGCTGCCGCCATGGGATTTTATGAAGTCTGTGGTATTCATGGAGACATCCTCCATTTTATTTTTTTTATTTTTTTTTTAATTAATTTATTTTTTGCTTTGGCACCTCGGGGAATCATGGCACTATGTGGCACTCTTACTCGTCCCCCCCCCGGCGTGAGCGAGAAGGATTAGGACAAGTGGCACTTTGGTGGGGTTAACGATCACTTAAGCCCGGGGTTGCTCGCTTAAGCGGGATCTCGAGATTGGGCCTTGTCTGAAACGGGGTTGGGCAGAAGGGGGGGGAGGAGGGGGAGACAGAAAAAGGTTAACCTCATTTGTTAACCCCTTTAGTTTAGTAATACGTGTTTATACATATATATATATCTTTTTTTTTTTTAGAATGGACCCCCTGTTTGAAAGTGTGTAACTCTTTTTGGGGGTCACCTGGCTAGGAACAAAATATATGGTCCACGTCAGCGCTTAGTACAGGGTGAGTCAATATTGGTGTTGCGTGTAGAGCCGTGTATGATATCTAGGCCTTCCGTGTTGACAATATGAGGATATCTGCGATCGAATTTGACTTTTATATACAATTTATGAAGACAAATTAATTATGGTTTTTGGTTATGATAACTCGTGGGTGACGGTGGGGTGGGTGAGGGGAATGGCGTGGATTTGATATTTGTCATCCAAATGGTCATGGCGACAGTCCCACTCAATTGGCGCCAGCGTTGTTAGTGGCGAGGAAAAATTTAGGCTCACAGGAATTGGGTTATGTTGATTATAGGTAAGCTCGTTTCCTCTTCTGAGTACTGTAGTAACTCGTGTCTTAAGAAGGAGCTGCGAGGGGGTCGTAACTCCAGGTCGTAGATTTACGACACGAGCGAATATCTTACGACGTCACACACCTAAGAATTCTCGTATTAAATATACGACGCGAAAAAACACGCTTGCTAAGGCTTCTCAAACGAGAACAGGCACTGTAGTACCTATAACTGAATCAGTGTCAGGACAAGTAATAATAATGGTAACTGAGATCACGATACCTGAGTTTGGCGCCGAATTTCATACATTTATTACGATCATGGCACCAGTGTAACCTGAGTAGGTGGTGGCATTGTGGTCGCACAATCTGTGGACTTGAGACAACGCCCACCCCCCCACCTGCTCCTTCGTAGGCACGGTGCCAAAAGGCACTGGCACTCCCTCTGCATTCTCTACTGAAGGTGAAAGCGTTTGAATTGTGGGATACGTATGTACTCGATTCGTTTCAACTTGGTATTTTATATATATATATATATATATATATATATATATATATATGTGTGTGTGTGTGTGTGTGTGTGTGTGTGTGTGTGTGTGTGTTTGATAATAATGATAATAATAAAAACAGTTTATTGAAAACATGGCAGCCGAAGGCTGAAAATACACATATTTAGGTAAGAGGGATTAACATAGATGGTACATAATAAATTATTACCTATACGTGTTATGATGTGTGTGTGTGTGTGTGTGTGTGTGTGTGTCACTGGGACGAAATGTAGTAGCACATTTGTGAAAAGCACGAAGAACCCACAGTCTGAATTAAAAAACGAACTCAGGAAGAAAGTTAAACTTTTATATTTCGGCTAATAGCTATGGCCCTCTTCAGGAAAGTACCTACTTTCCTGAAGAGGGCTATAGCTATTAGCCAAAATATAAAAGTTTAACTTTCTTCTTGAGTTCCCTTTTTAATTCAGACTGTGGGTTCTTCGTGGTTATATATATATATATATATATATATATATATATATATATATATATATATATATATATACACACATATATACACACACACCAACGGCTTTTTCCCCCTTACAATGGGGGTAGCCAAAAAACAAAGACATAAAATTCACTCTCACCCATTGCATCCCTACATTCTCCAGCCCCATTCACCCCCTCCCTCCCTCCCTCCCTCTTATATTGGCTCCTCCTGGATGACGGGTCATCCCTACATCTCGCCCACTGCCCTAGGTCAGAAGCAGTGTAGCAAGACACAGCACATGCACTGCAAGGCCGCTTCATTTAATCAGAGACCCCAGTTCCCTCTCCGTCCCCTCTCCGTCCCCTCTCCGTCCCCTCTCCGTCCCCTCATGCAGAAAAAGAGAAGACGGGGAGATATCCCTTCGGGCTGCGTCAAAATATTATACACATCTACTCCCTCACCCCTCCATCCCCCACCCACTCCCTTCCATGCATCACAGCATATATATATATATATATATATATATATATATATATATATATATATATATATATATATATATATATATATATATATATAACACCCATATACAGACATACATATGCACATACACAAAACATTTTAGGTTCTAGCCAGTCCAAATGCAGAATAGCAGATAAGTAAATGAGTAGAAAATTAATATATGAATTGATGTTCATGACAACGCACCACTTAATGTTAATTTTAGTCTTAAATATCTTAAATAGTCTAAATATTCACCTAGAGCTCACAATCATCCCGCACAGTTGGCGCACTTTATTAATTTTTGTCTGATTCCAGATGACTATTCAGCTGAGGGGCTCATTTAGGCACGCACAAACTTGACCCACGACTTACCATAATAATACAAATGTACGTTTCGTTCTCGTTAATATATTTTTTATTCAATTAATTTTTATATGTTTATAATTTCAGTTATTATTATTTTTTTTGTTTGTTATTCGTACTTGATTATTTTCCAATTCATTTATGTAAGTATTTATTTAATTTTATATGGATTCTATTATCTTGCAAAATTTCACTTGTATCTTTGGCTTTGTTTTATATATCTTTTTCTATTTTTTTTATTAATTTATTTCGTATGTTTTATTTTATCATCTTTTTATTTGTGTTATTTATTTATCTATGTATTTTTGCAGGGGGGCAAATATTACTTTTATCGTGCAAGAAGGGTATATGTGTAAATGAGTCGCATATTCGACAAAGGAAACTTTATATGAGTGGGTCAGATTGTACTGTCCCCAGAACTGCATCACCAGTGCCAGTGCCACACGTCAGCAGACCCGAGCGACGGTGGCACTTCAGTCCAGGTTTCTATATTTTGAATAAATTATTTGACGCCATGGGGATCTCCTGGTTTCGTCATCTTGTCTGTGATTATCGTAGCGTGTATGTATATATATATATATATATATATATATATATATATATATATATATATATATATATATATATATATTATTCGATTTAACGTCGCGAAACTCCCCCTATCAGGAGTCTAGGACGATGCTCCTCATAGAGGGCTTTGTAGCGTGGAATATAATCAACCGTGCCTTTGGTCGTACTCGCCGGTGGCAGGGCTCGAACCGCCGTCACTTCCACCTCCGCCGCAAGTAGCGACGCCCTAATTCGCTCGGCCAGCGAGCATCTCACACACACACACACACACACACACACACACACACACACACACACACACACACACACACACACACACACACACACACACACACACACACACACACACACACACACACACACACACACACACACACACACACGTACGTACGTAAATATGTCTAGAGATACATCGGGTGACAGGTACTGCTTTGATCAATCTCTATTGAAATAGTTCTTTTCTTTTGAGAATTACTTGTGTTGTACGAAAATAAAAGAAAACCGCCACATACTCACCCGCCCATCCACTCACCTATTCTCCAGTGTGTGCTGATGGAAACTCTGATCAAGAAAAAATTGTCATTGACGTCAGTGGCACTCTTCGACCTTACTGGCACGTCATCACAGGCACTCATCGATGTCACTGGCACTCATCGACGTCATTGGCGCTTATCGACGTCACTGGCACTCATCGACGTCACTGGTACTCATCGACGTCACTGGCACTTATTGACGTCGATGGCTCTCACCGACGTCACTGGCGCTCGACGTCACTGGCACTCATAGAAGTCACTGTTAGTCATCGACGTCACTGGCATTTATTGATGTCGATGGCTCTCACCGACGCCACTGGCGCTCATTGACGTCACTGGCACTCATGGACGTCACTGGCACTCATCGACATCACTGTGACCTATGCCGGAATAAAATGGGAAGGATTAAGGTCACGCGTTAGCGAAGGGGTCAGAGAGAGACAGAGAGAGAGAGACTTGGGGCGACAGAGTTTGACCTCGTCCCGCGTTTTGCAATGCAAATGACCAAGACTAGTGGACCGCCTCTTCCTCCTAATCCTAATCATTTTCCTCTTCTTCCTCCTCTTCCTCCTCTTCATACTCTTCATACTCTTCATACTATTCCTCCTCTTCCTCTTTTCCCTTCTCTTCCTCCTCTTACTCTTCTTAGTCTTCCTACTTCTCCACCTTCTGCTGCTCCTCTTTTTTCTAATCCTTCTCCTCCTCCTCATCTTCTTTTTCCTCCTTTTTATTCTCATCATCCTCCACCCATTCCTCCTCCTCGTCCTGTTATTTTTTCTTTTTCTCTTCCTCCTCCTTTTCGTTCACCTCTTCCACCTATTCCTCCTCATCGTTCTCCTCTTCATCTACCCATTCCTCCTCCTCCTCCTCCATCTCTTCATCCTGCTCTTCCTCTACCTATTCCTTCTATTATAAAAACATCTCGACATGTACCTAGCTACAAATCCCTGACTAGAAATATTCACTTCTAAAGAGATTAAAAATAAATAGATAAATAAGAAATAATAATAACAATAATAATAATAATAATAATGATGATAATATTAATGATAGATTAGGCCCCGAAACAGCCATGTAAGGACCAGTAGGTCTGTTGTTCGTTTGTCCATGTAACTACATGTAACTCTTCCTCCTCTTCCTCCTTCTCCTCCTCCTTCCTCCAACCGCTTAACGAAGTCCGCTATGCTTCTGTTTAACTTCCTCCTTCCTCTATCCTTTTTTCTCCCTCTTTCTCTCTCTGTCTCCCCTACCTCTTTCCTTTCCTCCTTCCCTCCCTCCCTCCTTCCCTCCCTCCTCCCCACCTCCTCTTTTCTCCCTCTCTTAATTCTCCATCTCCTAAACCTCTCCTTCCCTCTCTCCCATCTTCTCTTTCCCTCTCTCTCTCTCTATCTCCTACCTCTTTCTTTCCCTCCCACTTCTTCTTTTCTCCCTCTCTCTATCTCCTCTACCTCTTTCCTTCCCTCCAACCCCATCTCATCTTTCCCTCTTTATCTCCCCTACCTCCCTCCATCCCTCCCACCCCTTTTTCTCTCTTTCTCTCTCTATCTCCCCTACCTCTTTCCTTCCCTACCACCTCTTTTCTCTCTCTCTCTATCTCCCCTAACTCTTTTCTTTCCTCCCTCCCATCTCCTCTTTCCCTCTCTCTTTCTCACTCTATCTCCCCTACCTCTTTCCTTCCCTCCTTCCTCCTCTCCCACCTCTTTTCTCTCTCTGTCGCTATGCCCCCTACTTCTTTCCCTCCCTCCTTCCCACTCCTCTTTCTCTCTCTATCTCTCCTACCTCTTTCCATCTCCTCTCTCTTACCCTCCCATCTCCTCTTTTCTCCCTCTCTCTTTCTCTATCTACCCTGCCTCTCTCCTGCCCTCCCATCCCCTCTTTCCCTCTCTTTTCCTCTCTATCTCCCCTCCCTCTTTCCCTACCTCCCTCTCTCCCCCCCCACCTCCATGTAGATATTGAATATATCTCGATCTGTTTTTTCCTTGGTGGCTGTTGATGCATTAGACCTCATTAAAACCGAACTCAGTACGAGGAAGAGTCCGCGGCTTCCGCGGCAGACGGTTATGGAAACCAGATTAAACTTAACGAGCGGGATTAATTGCGTTCCAATTTGATTGACTTTGCTGTACACTAATAGTCTTGATTAAAGTCGATTGGAACCAACTCGGGGTCTCTCTCTCTCTTTCTCTCTTTCTCTCTCTTTTTCCGCTAGCCACATGCTCGTTCGGTCTGGTGCGAGCTATGACCTCTGGCAGAGGAATTTGAGAAAAGCGAGGATCGCTTATATGGCAATAGTCAGTCATGAAGACAATGCCATACAAGTGAGTTCTTTTTTTTTTCGTCTTCATCTTCATCTTCGTCTTTGTCTTGGTCCTCTTTTTCTTCTTCGTGTTCTTATTCTTCATCTTCTTCGCCCTCTTCTTCGTTTTCTTCTTCATCTTCTTCTTCCTCTTCTACCAGAGTATTACGAATTGCCTCTGGCGGTTGTGATTTTGTGAGTCGGAGTTTTTTTTTCTTCCCAATTTTTTTAGATTTCTAAATTTTAGAGAAATTCCATTAGAGTTAAGTACCTGTATTTTGCCCAAGACGTGTGCTCGATGGATTGGAAGCCACCATCTTATTATTATTACTGTTATTATTACTAATATTATCATTATTGTTACATACGTATACCAAAGGCTTTTTCCCCCTTACACGGGAGGTAGCCAAAAGACAAAGGCATAGAAACCACTCCCACCCATTCCATCCCCCACATACTCCACTCCCCTCTATCCTCTTTCCTTCCTTTTATCTTGGCACCTCCTGGATGATGGGTCATCCCTGCATCTTGGTCCACTGCTCTGGGTCAGAAGCAGTGTCGCAAGTCACAGCACATCCACAGCAAGGCCGCTTCATTAATTCGGCGACCCACTTCCCCTCTCCGTCCTCTCATGCAGAAAAGGAGAAGACGGAGGAGGGAAAGCCCTTCGGGCTGCGTCAATTTATTTCTCATACATACTCCCTCCCCCCCCCCAATTATAATTGTTATTTTCATTATTATTATTATTATTGTTTGTATTATTATTATTGGTGTTATTAAGGAAGTGCACACCTACGTGATATATCGATACAAAATTAGATATTACTTTGTTAAATTAAAATACATTATGGCGGAAATTTATAAAAAAAAAAAATTGCTAAAGGCAAATACACTATCGAACGGAGCTGCGACGATAGGTTCGAGACGCCATGTTTGTGTCGTCTGTCCAGTCCCGTCAATGTCAGTTTGACGATGGCGATGGCTATCTATTGCACATCTAAGCGATTTATCAATATAATATATTAGATATTAATTTTGTAAATTAAGATACAACAGTTCATGCTTTCGTTGAAGCAATGAAACTCCTCTACGTCCCCCAGTTCGATCGAATGCCAAAAACGGTGGTCATTATCCCTGACGACGACGACGACGATGACGATCCTCATGACCTCTAGCATTACAGGTATCGCATTACTAAATGCAGGTTAGCTTAGGTTAGAACAGAACAAATTATCGTACTTTAATTCCTTCGACTTCCGCTTCTATCAAAACAAACATGGCGTCTGGGAGCACTCGTTGCTGCTCTGTTCGGTAGTGTATCGCTTTTAGCCTTTTTTTTTCCGTCAAGAAAAACGTATATTACGTTGATGTATTATACTTTACAAAATTTATATTTAATTTTCTATTGCTATGTCGTGTAGGTGTGCTCTGCTTCTGACCCAGGGCAGTGGACGAGGTGCAGGGATGACCCGTCATCCAGGAGGTGCCAAGATAAGAGGAAGGGAAGGGTTGAGGGGAGTGGAGTATGTTGGGGATGGAATGAGTGGAAGTGGTTTTTATGCCTTTGTCTTGTGGTTACCTCACTTGTAAGGGAAAAAAAAATTTGGTACATGTATGTATAATTATTATTATATATTATTATTATTATTATCATCATTATTATTATCATTGTTATCATCATTATTATTCAGCAGCAGCAGCTCGTTTGCATCATTTGGGTCCTTAACGACGTTTTGAAAAAGGAAAAAAAACACTGTTAGACAAATAAACATGTTTTCTCTTTCGCGACAGTGTTAGAGGGTTCCGAGAGGGCGGTGTAGGTCGGTGCAGACCGGGAATGCCATTCTTGCAGACTTCGTGGGGAGTTCGATGGCGACAAAGCACCGCGGGGGTCCACACTTACCCAGCTGGCGCCGCCCATCGTCTTGCCACCTGGCACAGGAGCGCAGCTGGCAAAGACAGGTGGTCTTAATCTCTCTACCTTCCCCTCTACCTCCCTCTACCTCCCTCTCCCTTTCTCTCCTTTTCTCTCCCTCTCCCTCCTTTTCTCTCCTTTTCTCTCCCTCTCCCTCCTTTTCTCTCCCTCTCCCTCCTTTTCTCTCCCTTTCTCCTTCTTCCCCCCACCTCTCTCTTTGTCACTCACCATCTCGCTCTCTTCCTCCCTCCTTCTCCCTCTCCCTCTCCTCTTCTCCCTCTCTCCTTCTCCCTCTCCCTCTCCTCTTCTCCCTCTCTCCTTCTCCCTCTCCCTCTCTCCTTCTCCCTCTCCCTCTCTCCTTCTCCTTCTCCCTCTCTCCTTCTCCCTCTCCCTCTCTCCTTCTCCCTCTCCCTCTCTCCTTCTCCCTCTCCCTCTCTCCTTCTCCCTCTCTCCTTCTCCCTCTCCCTCTTCCTCTCTCCCTTTCTCTTTCTTTCTCTTCCTCTCTCTCTCTCCCTCCCTCTTCTCTCCCTCCCTTCTCTCTCTCTCTCTCCTCTCTCTCTCTCTCTCTCCTCTCTCTCTCTCTCTCTCTCTCTCTCTCTCTCTCTCTCTCTCTCTCTCTCTCTCTCTCTCTCCCCTTCCTTCCTTCCTCTCTCTAAACACATTAACCTGAAGAAATGCGCGACCGTCGCTGGCACGCGCGCCCATTTCCGAAGAGTGCGTTGGGTCGGAACACCAACCCCCCCCCCCCGCCCCACCCCCGGGTTTCAGGGTACGATGTTGTGGTATTCTTGTTTCCGTGTAGAGCGAACGGGGACCGGTTCTTCCTTGTTCCCGTCACTCCCCCGTCCTTCAGCCCCCTACAAAACCTCCCTTCATCCCCCTAAACGCCTCCTTCATCTTCCTACACCCTCATCCTTCATCCCCCTACATCCTCCTATGCCCTTCCCATATCCCCCCATTGTCCAACATCCCATCATCACCAAACTGACAAACATTTTTCTCACGTATATGTGTATGTATATTATTATATATTCACACACACACACACACACACACACACACACACACACACACACACACACATATATATATATATATATATATATATATATATATATATATATATATGTATATATATGTATAATGCATGTATGTATATATAAACATGGTATTAGAGACGTTATATCTATAATCTTTTGATTAATTTTTATTTTCCAGATGTAGCCTACACATATTTTACAACAGAAACAAAGTCTCATCATAGCTTTGCATAACACAATAACGATTATATTTTAGGATGGATGTTCAAATATTAAGAGTAGTTTTCGTACGCTGCTCAAATTTTGTTAAATTTTTGTTAATAAAGGTCGGAAAAATGTTTCTTTCCGTTTTAGCTGTTCCACCTTGGTTCGTGAATCAAGCCTACGAGCCAAAATTGTAAAAGATTTATTATTAAACAAATCATATTGAGAATCGTAGTGCATGTATATGTATGCATATATATATAATATATATATATATATATATATATATATATATATATATATAATGTGTGTGTGTGTATTCACTGTGGTCATAATGAAGTTAGTCTGACTAGATTGTACAGTAATGTTCACTTCAGAACCTCGGGTCATTATTGTCGTAAATGTCATTATTTATCATTATCACTAGCACTTCCTCCACCCCATCCTCATCACCATCATCGTCATCTTCATCATTATCATCATCAATATCATCATTATTAATATCAT
>NC_134779.1:35514918-35517418 GCF_046742065.1 Oratosquilla oratoria | reverse complement strand
CCTTCGAGTATAACTCCCTTCTATATGTCCTATTGGTATACTTTATATATTTTATTCTGACTGGCGTTAAGCGGTATTATTCAGGATTTTTTTTTTTTTTTTTCTCGGGGTCAGGATCTATTCAAGGTCTCGTTCAATCAGGGACCCGCTCCTCAGCCGAGTAAAAATCACCTGACGACAGCCTGAATAAATTGTTTAAAGTTCGTTTTCTTATTTGCCCATTTAAGGGGCTGACCATTATCATGAAGTTGATTGATGGGAGTTAACTACTGAACTCGTTAGTTAACGGAGTTAATGGACATAAGTTCGTCTTGTGCTTAACCCGCTTGATGCTGATGGTGGTAGCTCGCTCGTCTCTTCAATAAAATCGTCTGGCGACAGCTGGCCTGATGGGAACGCAACGAATAGGGTGAAGCAGGCGATAAATATAAAAGGTGTCTCAGAATGAAACCCACATAGGGGCCTCACATACTTTTGCTGTTACCTGTAATATATATGTGTGTATATATATATATATATATATATATATATATATATATATATATATATATATATATATATATATACTGAGTTAAACACCACAGCATTGTCACAATTATTTATCTTCCTAATTTTTTTTTTCAATTCTTCTCACTATAGTTCTGACTTTGGGAGGGTGATCGAAAATCATTTGTCCAAAGTTCTCCATTTTAATAACAAATTCGACGTTACGACTTCAAGGAGTCATTTTCAAATTAATTACATTTATCACAATACAATTACACAGAACACAGAACAATTACATTTTTTCGGACTGAACAGTGCGACGTCTTTACATATACATGGAAAGACTTACAGTGGAGTGTGGCTTGAGGACCTGATCGCCTACTGCCCCGAACACCCCTACTCCTCCCCCTCCCTCTCCCCCTCACCCCTCCCCCTCCCCCTATCCTTAGGCGATCTAGTCGGGTCAGGTCCTCAAGCCACACTCCACTGTAAGTCTTTCTATGTATATGGAAAGACGTCGCACTGTTCAGTCCGAAAAAATGTAATTGTTCTGTGTTCTGTGTAATTGTGTTGTGATAAATGTAATTATTTTGAAAATGACTCCTTGAAGTCGAAACGTCGAATTTGTTATTAAAATGGAGAACTTTGGACAATTGATTTTCGATCACCCTCCCAAAGTCAGAACTATAGTGAGAAGAATTGAAAATATTAGGAAGAAGATAAATAATTGTGACAATGCTATGGTGTTTAACTCGGTGTGTATCAAGGAGAACCTGCGCCCTAAGTATACGATATATATATATATATATATATATATATATATATATATATATAATATATATATATGTATATATAATTGTGTGTGTGTGTAATGTATATATATATATAATATAATATATATATATGTGTGTGTGTGTGTGTGTGTGTAATGTAGATATATCTATATATATATATATATATATATATATATATATATATATATATATATAATTTTTTATGGGGGGGATTGGAAGGACTTAGACAACAGATTAAAAGGTTTTCTGTGTATTAAGAGACCAGGAGAATACAATCAGCATAAGGTTGAGAGGAAAAGTACAAGAGGTTTCGGTATGTTTCAAATATTCTGAAATACAATGTATGCTCACAAGGAACATATATACCAGTGGGGCTGTCAAGAAGGTCAGGATTTCGATGTTGAGAAGACCTTTCAGTGCGGTGACCTTCGGTGATCCCTGAAGGAAGGAGCTCCCGAAGGCGCTGCTGCAGAGGTAGAGAGATGTCTGTAAGAGCACTGAGTGCTGAATTCCCCTTCAATTCCTCTCCCCCTCTCCTCCTCTTTCTCCTCGTTCTCCATCTCCTCCAGCTTAATCTCCTTGGTCTGTTCGATTTTTCCATCTCTCCTCTCCTGTGTATCTTCTCTCTTTTATTTTCTATTCCCCTTTCCCGTTGCCATAGCGACCGAGCTCGAGACCTCATCTCCTATAGTTGGACTTCGGCGACACGTTGAAGACGTCTGTCTTCTTTCATGAGATCCTTCGAAGTCGAGACACGGGAAGACGCAGCTGACAAAGAACCTCCAAGAACCTTCAAGAACTTCCATGAAGTATCAAGAACCGTAAAGAACTTTCAAGAACCTTAAAGAATTTTCAAGAACCTTAATTTTTTTTCAAAACCTTTAAGAATTTTCAAGAACTTTCAAGAACCTTCTAGAACAAAGAATTTTCAAGAACGAAAACATGCTGATGGCGGGGTGCTATTTCAGGAATTTTCGGCCAAGTTTTGAGTTCGTACATTCGGGTGGGAAGGTTCTGTCCACTAACGCAGATAATTAAGAATCTACAAGAACTTTGAAGAACCTTCAAGGGCCAAAACACCTTTAAGAATTTTGGAGATGTCTCGAGTTCGTGGATTCGGGCGGTTGCCGAAGAACTTTCGAAGGAGGTTCGTGAATTCGGCGGCTGTCGGAAAACCTTCGAAGAACCTCGAAGGACCAAAACATATACTGGAATTTTGT
>NC_134779.1:35492418-35509918 GCF_046742065.1 Oratosquilla oratoria | reverse complement strand
GAATTATTATCCATAAAATGCAAAATATTTTATAAAGGTCACTAACTGCCTACACTGAGCAATTACTGACGGCACGTGCCTGATAAATACACACACACACGCATACATACATACATACATGCATGCATGGGTTAATTTATTGATACGTACATACATGCATGATGATAAGGTTGAACGTTACAAATCCCTCCTATCAGGAGGCTGGGACGGTACCCCTTACAAAAGACTTTGTAGCGTGGAATTTAATTAACCATGCCCTTAGTTCAACTCGCCGGTGGCAGGGTTCGAACCACAATCACTTCGACCTTTGCCGCAAGTAGCAACGCCCAAACCCGCTCAGCTAGCGAGCATCCATAATGCATACATAAAAAATAATAAAATAGAATAAATTATATATATATATATATAATATATATATATATATATATATAAATGTATATATATATACTCGTATATTTTATAAAGGTGATGGCCAGCCAAGGCATAACCCACCCTTCACCTATCCGACACATATACCAGTTAACGCTTGTTATCCTTTTTCTCATATCTCTTTGTGCATTAAGGGCTACCCCACTGATTAGGCTAGAAGCAATGCAGCAAGACACAGCACTTGGAAAGCAGTAAGCAAGAGATCACCGTTGTGACAGCGTATATGGCATTTATTATTATTATTGTTATTATTATTATTATTATTATTATTATTATTATTATTATTATTATTATTATTATTATTGTTATTATTATTATTATTATTATTATTATTATTATTATTATTATTATTATTATTACTTTTATTGCCATATATTAAGCCTCATCTGTAGGAGACTTTTTTTTTAATCCTCTCGTTCCCCGACGACAAGTCGTGACAGCCATCATTAGCGTGATTGGTCACACGTGATGTAATTGATCGTCGTGATTGATCTCTGCCGTACGGGATTGGGGCGAGGCACCGGAAGTTGCGTTGGAGGTTTCTGCGATGTTGAAGTCTGAATAAAATCCTCCGGCGGGAGTCGGAATGAATGAGTATACACACACACATATCCATACATACACACACACATACACACATACATACATATATGCATATACAGTATACATATATGAATAAATTTGAAGACATGAGTGTGTGAGTAGAGGAATAGTCATTGGAGATGTATTGCAACACTATTGCTTTAACGTTTCGACAAGTGGGGTTATCTACATGTATGCATATGTACATGGATATGCACATACATGCACACACATACATATACATATATGCCCATATATACGAAAATGCATAAATACATACACATACAAATATATGTACATATATACAAACATATATATATTATATATACTTGCATACATATATACATGCATACAAACATGCATATATAAACACACATACGCACGCACATACATTGTATAAAATACACATACAAATATACAAACGTACATACACAAATATACATATTATATATTTGATATATGTACTTGCATACATAAACACATACGCACATACATATATACAAACAAAGGGGGTTTTCCATATTATAATGAGCGACGGCTGACTGAATGAAGCATACTTGTAACCGGCACACATCCCTTACCCATACAACCACCCATTCATTGTTTTTCCTTTCCCCATATTAGCCTCTCGTGGATGACAATAATGACAACTGCTGCCTCGAGTTTCACTGAAACCCGCAGCCCCGCTGCAGCTGGCAACGGTCCTCGGGATCATCCACGGCTCTCTAGGAGAAGCTAGGACGGAGGGTAGAAAGTAAGAGACATATTATTTTATAAACGATATAATGTTGATGGGAGACATTGTAAAGGAATTGCAGGAACGATCAATTGGACTTGGTAAACGAAATTGGAACTTTGGTAGTAAATTTCAGTAAGAGTAAAGTTATATTTTTATCTGTAGTAACCAGCGCTTCTATCAATGAGGAGTCACACACGTGGTACAAGACAGATTTAGGAAAGCAAAAGAATAGAGGAATAATAGAAGATGTAAGTGAGCTGTATACGTGTGTGTGTGTGTGTGTGTGTGTGTGTGTGTGTGTGTGTGTGTGTGTGTGTGTGTGTGTGTGTGTGTGTGTGAGTGTGTGTGTAAAAACGTGAGTGTACACGCACATCATATTAATGCTTAGCAGAAGAGTGGTATGTACGGTGGGTTTTCCTTACCCAAGGGAGACTCTCTCTCTCTCTCTCTCTCTCTCATTCTCTCTCTCTCATTCTCTCTCTCTCATTCTCTCTCCATGTTTTTAAGACACTAAATAGAGATATACGACATTTACGTGGAAGAATGTACAGTACGGGAAAATTCCATACTTATATAAAAATCTGTAGAAAGGAAGGTCAATTTTCCTCTCCCTTCCTCCCAATATGCCCGAAGTGCAGATTTTCTGACGTCATGTTGAAGCCCCCCTCCCCTCCCCCCTCCCCTCTCCCCCCCTTCTACCCCATCCTCCAGCTCGCCATTGGAGGGGCCATGAGTCAGCAGGCGTGGTAGGCCCCCCCTCCTTTTCCCCCCCAACTGCCTCAGTCTCTCCCCCACTACTCCCTCTTCTCTCGCTCTATGTTTACACACACACACACACACACACACACACACACACACACATATATATATATATATATAATATATATATATATGTATATAATTGTGTGTGTGTGTGTATTCCTAGTTGTATTCTACGGGAGGGGGAGCTATGCTCGTGGTGTCCGTCTTTGTATCTCGCAACATTTAGTTCTTAAATTCATGTATGCTGTTTGCACATATTATTGTTTCGTCCAATTTGTTCCAGACATCCACACTCTGTGTGTGTGCGTGAGCGTGCGTGCTTGTATATATATGTTTGCTTGTACTGTAAACTGTGTTAATGTTGAAAATACTTATATCTGGAAAATATTTGATTAAAATTATTCACGAAGAGACGATATTAAGTCACTTTTTTATTTGTACTTTTTTTGTATTTTCTTTTATTTGTCATATTAATTGTTAGTTGTTTTGTTTCTAGTGTTTTATGCTTTTTCTATTTTTATTCTATTTTATGTATTTATCAACTTTTTATTTTTTATATATTCATATCGTTTAAGGAACTAGAAGATCCATTTATATGGATAGGTTCTCTAACCATTTCCTTTATCACAGATTAAGAAATATTATTTTGAAATTATTGGACCATATATAAATCTGTAGACAAATCGATCAATTATGATCAACAATTCTTCTCCTACTGTTCTCCTTAATATTCGATGTTTTCTCTCTATCTATCTATCTATCTTTATCTCTCTATCTCTCTGTTTTCGGCCATCTTAGCACCACGCAGTCTCGGTATGCGAAGGTTAGGGCGTGTCTTAGGCTATTTTCGCACGTATCGACTTTTTGCCGTACGGTGTCCACGACACGATGTCTTACTTTTAAACCATGGATGTCTATGGGTGCTTTCATATGTGGTGGTGGTCGTGTGAGAGCGTTCATAGACACCTGTAGTTATTTGAGAGCACGACGTTATGTCCTGGAAGGCGCACGGCGAAAAGTCGATACGTGTGAAACGAACCTTCGAATCCTCTGGAGGATAACCGCGCTGTCCCGTAGGTTGTATATAAACACCAATGGTTATTTGGGAGCACGACGTCGTGCCGTGGACGGCGCCTTAGACTTCGGAGGGTAACCGGGCTGTCCCGCAAGTTGTATTTGTGGAAATTAAGATTGTTCGTCTCTTTCGTATGAAAACTGTCTTGGTTTACACTGGTGGTGGTGAGGTGCGTACACCAGGAGGCGCTGAGTAGCTGCGGCCGAAGCCGTCACCTTTGCCTTATCATGCATTTTGAGGACTAGTTGGGGGGGAAGGTAACAAACAGTCATTGCTGTGAATTGAAGAGGAGTGCGGGATTCGAACACGACTGAGCGAATACGAGACAAGGACGCTTGAGATTACGCTACCAGGAAACTTTGCATAGATCAAAGAGAGAGAGGTTGTCAGGGCAAAGAATCTACCAGTCCAGAAGTCTTCCAGACCTTCCAGCACGACCCCCGAATACTTTTCCAGGCTTTCTTCATTAGACACGCTTGGTCGATAATGGCCAGTCTTATTCGCTCCCACAGGGATCCTATTCCCCCCCCCATTCCACCCCATCTTCCCTCCCCCCATATTTCCTCCTCGCCCTCCTACCCCATGTCTCCCTCCTCCCATTCTCTCCCTTCCTCCTCTTCCTCCTCTAATTTGACTCCCTCAACTTCTGTTCCTCCCATCTTTCTCCCATACTCCCCGTTCCTCAGCTTCCTATCCCCACCTCCCCTTCTTTCCGTCCCTTCGCTAGACGATTTTATTCAGGTGATGAAAACCACCTTTGGTTGCTTCTCCCTCTACAGAATACAGTGAATTGGCGTTAGCCAGAATAAAATATATGGTCTGCTTCACCGGACCTGGAATGTCGAACCCTTTGGTGTGTTTTCAGGGGTTTCCTTCAGGTGAAAGAAATCGCCTTGGAACAGGAAGAGTAAGGGGTCGACTCGGGATGGGAATGGAGTACAGGTTCTCTTTGAAAAGAATTCCATTTTTGAAGGGTTTGATATATGCATGTATATATATATATATATATATATATAATGTGTGTGTGTGTATATATATGTATATATATGTATATGTATATATATGTATATGGATATATATGTGTATATGTATATATATGTATATATATATATATATATGTATATATATATATATATGTGTATATGTATATATATGTATACATATATGTATATGTATATATATGTATACATATATGTATATATATATGTGTATATATGTATATATTTATGTATATATGTCTATATTTATGTATATATGTATATATGTATATATATATGTGTGTATATATATATGTATATATATATATGTGTATAATATATATATATATGTATATGTATATATGTATGTATATATATGTATAATATATATATGTATAATATATGTATATATATATATATATATATATATATATATATATATATATATATATATATATATATATATATATATAATGGTTATAGTAGTGGTAGTTTTGCATGTTGGCCTCCTCGAATCTCTCTCGATATTGATGGCTTGCAATTAAAATGTTCACTGGGACCCATTATGGGTTGTATGTATATATATATATATATATATAATATATATATATATATATATAATATATATATATACATACATACTTTTTATTTCTTGTTCCAGCTGTTCTCTCTCGCAGTGAGGTTTGCGGTGGGAAAGGGAGTGTCTAAGGGGACAAGGGAGAGGGGTTAGGTATCCAGTCATGAGAAATTGGTAGGGGAGGTCTTCGCTGACTTGTTTACAAGCTTTGTTTTCCCCTCACCCCAGCTGGCGATGACATAATGGAGGTAGAATGTGTGGTGATGTGATGATGTTGGTGGCAATGGTTGTGATGGTGATGGTGGCACAAGGGGTGGTGGTGTTGGTGATGGTTTTGGTGGTGGAAGGGGGGTGATATTAGTGGTGGGGGTGATAATGGTTATAGTAGTGGTAGTTTTGATAAGGGATGTACTTGTAGTAGTGGTAGTGTAATGTCAGTCCTTATAATGATAGTACTTTATACAGTAATGATGAAGCAAGATATGGATCGACCTGAGTGATGACTTGAGGTGACATAGGCGGTAAGTGGCAGGTGTTTTTGGGTGTGGGTGATAGGGCGATAGACCCTAGAATGGTGAATCTGCTATAAAATATTGTGACAGGTCTGGAAAGAACACTGAAGAGTTCCAACACGTATTGAGGATCCTGTTTTATTTGATATTTTTCTTTATTTTCATTCCTCTCCTTCTACTAAAATCTCTCGAGACTAAAAGAAGATATGGTTATTTATCATTCCAGCCATTGCTTTTCAGCTAAGGAACTTATATAGAATACCATAGAATACATTAAAAGTCTACGGTCGTGTTTAACCAAATTTCATTTCTAATTTTGTTTTATCTCACACGTAAGAAATATCGTCAACATTTTTCCTTCGACGCTCGTGAGTCGCCGAAGGGAAAGAGAATAAATAAATAAACAAATTAATAAGTAAAAATAAATGAGATTTATAAATCTGGATTTCTTTCCTCGTTGCATGTTTACTTATGTAATCAAACGGTTTCAGATCCTTGACATTGCTGACTTGTCTACCAATCTCGTACCAATGCCCTAGTTAATTGGATTGTGTTGAATTCATTTCACATTGTCCCATAGAACCGACAGATATCGATGTAATGCTGCTTCCACTTCTAGGTACTACGATGAATGATGGCCTTTGGGGAGTTGTGGTTGAGTAGCATCTACATATCGTATATTTACGATGTAATAGAGTCTTACGAATTCGTAATTCCACTCGCATCGTAAATTTACGATATGGAAATATACGATTGCCACGACATATCAAAGCGACCCCACGCACCGTAATACATATAAATGAGCCCAACTGTTGTAATGGGGATACTTTATCTTGTCCCAAGACATATACTGTATTTGTCATTTTAGTTCTTTTACTACAATTATATTAAAGAATATCCGAAACAGGAATTCATCGGTGGAACGAATATATTCACTTAGCAATTTATACACATACATACATACATACATACATATATTAATATATTTATACTTGTAAATATATGTATACAATATATATGGAATATTAATCACTTTGAAGAGAAACATCGTGTATTACATCGTCAGTGCAGAAGCACACACACACACACATATATACAGTATATATATATATATATATATATATGCATATGTGTGTGTGTGTGTGTGAGAGAGAGAGAGAGAGAGAGAGAGAGAGAGAGAGAGAGAAAGATATTGTGTTGTTATGAGGAAGGAGAAATAGTGGGTTTATATGTCATGGGTAATGATGGAGACCGGAGAGGAGAAATGGCAACAGACCACGCAACGCTTAAAGTCCAGGAAGTCAGGGAATAATACATACATGTGTGTATAATATATATATATATATATATATATATAATGTAATATATATATGTATATATATATATATAATAATGCTCGCCTCTCACATTAAGCTGACACGTAGGTCATATATATATATATATATATATATATATATATATATATTTGAATGTAGACAGGTTTCATTGAAGAAAATAGCAATTGATGCTTTATGATCTTCATTGTGTAGCGTTTCAATATATATATATATATATATACATATATAACATGTATGTATGTATACTCTACATATGTAAATGTGCATGTATATGCATGCTTTACATATGCGTATGCATATATATTATAATGTGTGTGTGTGTGCATGTTTAAGTCTAGATGTCCCCGTATTAAAAATGTTTGGAGATGATTTTCAGAAATATGAATAAAGAACCAAAATTGGCAGCCATTAGTTCTCTTCCCCGTGGGAGGAAATGGTCGAGGGCCGATGGACGGGTCAGACATGGTCGATATGTGTAGCATTTCCAGTGATGTTGAATTATGTATATTTGTTGATGAATTGTGGGCGTGAGGATATATGTACTTCATATCAGTATGTATGTCTGGAGTGGAATATATCAAAATATACCTACGTACATATACATTTTAGAAATATATACGAGTGTGTGCGTGTATATATATATATATATATATATATATATATATATATATATATATATATATACACGTATATAATGTATATGTATATATATTTATATATATGTTTATAAATATATATATAATTACACACATATATGAATATATATGTATATATATATATATGTGTGTGTGTGTGTGTGTGTATAATATATATTGTATATATATATATATATATATATAATTAATATACATATATACAATTTTTTCATGCATATAAATAGTAATGCTGTACTAACGTTATTCAACAAAAATAGGATTTCTACTAATAAAAATAATTTAGGTCAAGTTACTGTATATTTTGTGGTCATATACGTTATTGAACACTATCTATAGACCGAAATATATTTTTTGACATAAAAGCTGAAGTTTGTGCTTAGCGGCCAGGTTTTCTTTAGTGGAAGGCGAGATGAGAGAAAACGGAATCTGAACGGATAAATTCTTTATTCGTTTCATAATTAATTGCTATTGATTTAAAATGCATTAATGATTATATTGGCTTGGAAGTAATAAAGATAAAAAAATTGAGGAATGTTATAAGGTAATAGAGATTTGCAAATTATTGGAACTTATAGATGTAAGTGGATATAGTGTTAATACTTTTTATGTTTTCATAACATAACTTCATTATGTACGTGCTATTAATATACAGAAAAAATAATAGAGGTCGTATGCATGATTGTTCAATTTTTTTGTTTTCTTGAAACGCCTTATGTCGTATTTTGTAGGATTAGTTTGCGCGGTTGTTGGTAGGTGGCAGCACCATCGACAGTTCGCGCGTTTCCCGCCTCTCCCAATAGATGGCGTTGCCTTGCACTCGCCCCAGCCAGGCCCATTTTACCATCGTGTATTACGATAGGTACAGGATTAAGTGCGTCTCCCGCCTTACCAGTTTACGTGTTAATTGCCAACGGTGAAGAGGAAGGGATTGTAGTTCGAAGAAAACGGGGACAATATATGCGACTGATAGGGGACGTGGGAAGGGAAATTATATTTTTGGTAACCGTGTGAAGGGCGAGAAGCGGTTCTGAAAAGCGGTTTGTAAACTGCCGAGTCGGGTCTGTGACTCAGCAGAAGTGATCAAGCCATAGCGTTATGGAATAATGTCATTCTTAAATGATGTAGGTATTTAGGTGGTCAAGAAATAGGAGTAATTGTGTATAGATTTACGAATATGGAATAGGGTGGTTCTTTAGCCATTTTGTCTATTCTCTCTCTCTCTCTCTCTCTCTCTCTCTCTCTCTCTCTCTCTCTCTCTCTCTCTCTCTCTCTCTCTCTCTCTCTCTCTCTCTCACACACACACACACACACACACACACACACACACACACACACACGTACGTACGTCCTGCCTGGGCCACAAAACATCACAATAGACTAAAGCCTTTTAAAGTACCACGCACAGAGAGATATAAACAGTCCCATACCTTCCATTGTACACTTATTAAACAAAATATAATCGAAACATCATATTAACACTAAGACGCATATATCATGCTTTATATGTTCATGTTTTATATATTTGTATAGTGCACAATAGACTTGAGCATCATGTGTACAGATAATCATTTAGTGTGTGCCCTCTTACCTTAATATGTGTATTTTCATCCTTCGGCTGCCACAATTTCAATAAACCGTTTATTATTATTATTATTATTATTATTATTATTATTACATACACACACACACACACACACACACACACACACACACACACACACACACACACACACACACACACACACACACACACACACACAATATACGAGCTGAACTTTCATTCGGGTATGTAATAGCTGTCGATCACAAGTCATGCACATAATCTAAGTGGAGAATCGCACACTCGGTGTATTCCTATTTTTATTGATTTATATTTTTACTTATCAATTTCTTCATTTAATTTATTTATTTAGTTTTTGAGTAGTTCGTTTGCAGTATATTCATGTGAGGAGGGAAGAGACGTACAAATACAAATTTGCATCCAACTCAGTATTTGTATATTCATGGGTTTTAATCAGTGACATCGATAACTGCAAATATTACCTTTGTAGGTTTTTAATTTATTCATTTATTTAATTTATTTATTTATTTTGTGTATTTGTGCGGTTGTTTTTTCAGTCCTCCATCGGTATATTTTTATTTTATTTTTTATTTTTTATTTTTTTTTACTAATTGATCTTATTTATTGTTTGTTTCTTTGTTTATTATCTTAAGTCACCTTTGGTCACCCCTGCGGAGATGAGCATGTCTGTGTGGGTTTGTGGCTTACACACACACACACACACACACACACACACACACACACACAACTCTAACACAACTCATGGCGCAGTTGGTAGAGTTCCCGGCTGCCACTACAGAGGTCCGGGCTCGAATGCCGCCCAGGGCTGAAATAACTTCAGTATCGCTGCGCTGCGGTTTGTTACTCCAACTCTTGTGGGCGGGGAGTTTGGCGTGTGTGTGCATGTAAGGTCATATACGAGCTCTGAGCTCTCTTCCGGGAGGGAAATGGCTGTCGATCACAAGTCCAACAAATGATCTAAAGACCATGGTGAATCACACACACACACCTACGCACACAAACACACACAAACACACACACGCGCGCGCGCGTTCACTTTAGTAAAAAAAAAAAAAAAAGGTGGTGTAACACCATCTGACCTGATCTGCCCTTCCTCCTCTTTAATTCAGTTCCCCCCTCCCCCCGGCCCGTGTTTTCCATGCTATCGTGCTACCCTTCCCCGATACGGGCAATAGCAGTGCGTAGGGCCGATTGGCCATTGAAAATCTCAAATACGATTGCCAAGAAATCAAAACTTATATCCCTCTAGAGCAGATAAAAAAAATAAAATGAGGTTGGGCGATTGAACTCGTTTCGTGGTCGGTGTGGGACAATATTCCACAGAAATTGTTGGTTTGTAGAGATTGTAAAGGAGACATGTTATTACTATTATTATTGTTATTATTATTAGTAATAATTAGTAATAACAATAATAATAATAATGATAATTAATAATAATGATGTGCCTTTGCGACACTGTTTCTGACCCAGGGCAGTGGGCAAGATGCAGGGATGACCCGTCATCCAGGAGGTGCCAAGATAGGAGGAGAAGGAAGAGGGTGGAGGGGAGTGGAGTTTGTTTTGGATGGAATGGGTGAGAGGATTACAAAGGCGGAGCATGCCGACAGGAGACCTTTTGGTCCATATCTATGTCGGATGCGAAAAAAAATCATAATAGTAATAATGAATTAATAAATAAAAACTATAGTAATGTAAATAACAAAAACATAAATAAATGCATAGGTATAGTTAAATAATAAACATATAGGTAAATAGTAAATAAATATTTATGCCTTTTTTTTTTTTTTTTTTGGCTACCTCCCTTATAAGAGGGAAAAAACCTTTGGTATATGTATGTATTATTATTATTATTCTTTTTTATATTTATTTGTTTATTTTAATGGGACATCTCTACGAAACAGTCACGCAGTAAGATTTATTATGACAGGAAAATAACTTATATAGAAAAATAAATAACTGATCTTTATCTTCTATTCCTGTGTACTGTATACTTCATTAATTTTTTTCTTGTAGCACCTGTGCCCTTTTTGCTGTGATGTAAAGGGTAGAAGCGCTGGTTATTGCTGGTGAAATAGGAATACTACCTGTTACATTCTTAAGCGACACCAATATTTTTTATACCATCAAAATGTTTATTATTATAAATAATATTACTGTTATATTAGTGTTATTTTGTTTTGTTTTTATTACTTTTTATTGGAATTATTGTTATTAGTAATTTTATTTTATATTACTAATATTGAAATCATATTTGTATTTTATATTAATTTATTAATTAATTTATTATTATTATTTAGTGATTATTTCATTCAAAAGAACGATTATTAAAACCTGTTTTTATATCTTTATTATTTTCATTAATTATATATTTTTAATAACTATTTTATTTTTATCTATTTATTTATTTTCATTTTATTTTTTATTTATTTTTATTTGTTTTATTTTTCATTATTATTATTATTATTATTATTATTATTATTATTTTTTTTTTTTTATGATGTTAGGTAAAATTGTCTATATTGTCAAATTGAAGTGGTAGTTCTGTGTTACAGAAAGGTTCAATTCTCGTTGGTCACGAATATATTGAATTGCCATTGCACTGCTGCGTGCTCGAGAGCGCGGGCGTGCACGGGCGCAGGGTAGAGCAATGGATGGTCATGCACTAATTGAAGCGTGCCAGATGTCATGAATGGGGGGTCGTTGATATGCGAAAGTCATGCAGCCATGCATGGCACTGGAAGGGGACAGCTTTGCAGGCCAGGTGGGGGGGTGAGGGGGGGAAGTTGTACAATGCGGGAAGTGGGAAAGGGTGGGGGTTCTCAGTGAGTAAGTAATGGTTGTGAACTTGGAAACCCCCGAAAAACAGATATACATTTGTGTATATATGCATATATGCTTATGTGTACATATATGCATATGTATAAACACACACACACACACACACACACACATATATATATATATATATATATATATATATATAATTGTGTGTGTGTGTGTGTGTGTGTGTACATCATGTACAAAGTATTCCATACAGAGTTGTTTCGGTAAGGTTCGTACCTGCTACTGAAATTTCTTTGCTTTCAGTCTATCATCCTTATAAAATATTTTGAGAGATGGATGGCTTACCAACATAATACTTGTACAATCTACAAAAGTTTTTTCTAAAATGTTTTGTTCACTGTGCCATATTGTGCCGGTGAGTGTTTTCTCTCTCTCTCTCCTCCCTCTCTCTCCTCCCTCTCACTCTCCCCCTTTCTCTCCTCTTTATCTTTCTCCTGTGTCTCCTTTTTCTTTCTGTCCCTCCTCTCTCTCTCTCTCTCTCTCTCTCTCTCTCTCTCTCTCTCTCTCTCTCTCTCTCTCTCTCCTCTCTCTCTCTCTCTCCTCTCTCTCTCGTCCCGTGGGCTGACCCCGTACGTATAATGATGTGGAGCTTCCTTCGACTGAATAAAATAGTCTGGCGGCACTTGTGATAAATCGAGGTCAACAATAAATGAAGAAAAAATATCACAAGCGTAGCTATGTAGCCATAGTGAGAATTACGTGTAATATAGTTTACATAGAATATAGTTGCTCTACAGGAATGATTAACTTCCCGATGTAGCTCGTCATTAAGAGAAGTTTGCAGGCGTAGAGTGGCGTGTCAGATCTTGGCGAAGTCATGGAAGTCTTAGGAAGTGTCTGCGTGATGTCTCTGCCCAGCAATGGACCACAAATGTTGATTGATGATTGATGTAGACATGCGGTACTTAACGTCCTGAAAGCTGCGGTTATTGATTGGTTAAAAGTATATCAATAACATGGTTATTGTTGTAATTGATACCACGATGATCCGGGTGGGGGTGGGGGGTAATGATTGGGTTATCCATAATGCTAATCACGCAATAATGGAATCAACTCGATCACGCGGCGCATTAGGTCGCTTAAAGTCAGCCAGTTCTGTTGGACAAGTTAGTTAGGAAGTGTCCTAATGGCCGTCTGAGGCCGCGACAGAGGTCTGAAGAAAGGCCGAGTAGAGAGCCGGAGAGGGGGGGGGGAGAGAAGAAGGGGGGAAGTGGGGAGCGATGATGGGGGAGGGGAGGTGAAGAGGAAAGGCTGGTTGTAGAGAGGGGGAGGAGGAAAAAGAGGAAGAGGAGGAACTGGAAGAGGCCTCTGAAGAGAAAGAGAGAGGGTTGAAGGAGAAGATGGGGGAACTGGGGAGCGATTATGGGGGGGAAGGGGAGGGGAGTGGAAGCGAAGGGAGGCTGTAGAGATGAGAGGAGGAGGATGAGCTGGGAGAGGACTCTGAAGAAAGACCGAGGAAGAGAGTGAGAAAAAGAGAGCAAGGGTCTGTAAAAAGAGGGGGGGTAGAAGAAGGGGAAAATGGGAAGCCTAAGAAAGACCGAGGAAGAGAGAGAGAGAGGTTGGGGTAGAAGGGGGAACTAGGGAGCGATGATATGGGAGGGGAAGGGAAGAGGAAGGGTTAGTTGAAGAGAAGAGAGAAGAGGAGGAAGAGAGAGGACAGGTGCAACAGGAGAGGGAGAGAGGAAGGGAACTATGATTGATGCAGGAAGGGGAGGAAGAGGGAAGTGTAGGGAGAAAGAGATGAAATTGGGAAGGATGATGGCGAAGAGGAGAGGGAAGGAAGGGGAAAGGAAGGGAAGGGGAAAGAACAGAAGGAAATGAAAACCAACTTTTTTTTTCTTTTTTTATTGGAAAGAAGAGCGGTACAAGGAAGGGAAGGGGAAGGAAAGAGGAAAGGTTAGAAATAGGCAAAATGGGAAGGGGCATTTGAAAAGAAGGGAAAAAAGATTAGGGACGCTTCAGTGGAAGGGAAGGGAAGGGAAGAGGGTGTAGGGGTGGAAATGTGGGATTAGGGATTGGGGAAGAGGTTTAAGGAGAAACGAGGTCAAGTTTACGACATGGGTGTGACTAATGAAGAGTTTGGGGAAGGTTAAGGAGCTAGGTCACGTGACCTACGTGGAAAATTTCCGGAAAGTTTAATTTGACCCAGCACGTCTTAAGCAAATATACATTTCATTGTCGTTATATGAAAACTAATTTTTTGTATTTGAAAAAAAGCTAAATTTTGTTACTAGAGGAACATATTTTATGGAAAAACATTTAAACAACAACAGCTAAAAATGTTTGTTCTGGTCAGTTTTGGATGTCTAACGGAGAATGTGGCAAACGTTGTATACTTGATTCAGGCTGACTGCAGACTGTTTTGTTCAACTAAGGGCTGGACCCAAGTCTGCAGTGACTGTAGACCGACCGGGACCCCTCTTACTCCTGGAACTGCCTCCCAGCCGAATGAAATCGCATAACGGTAGTTTGAATAGATTTCTTAAAACGCCACAAGATACCAAGGTAGTGTCTTAATTGTATGAAACATACATCGGGCCCAGACGAAGATGCAGATATTCCATAAAGGGAGTGGGGATGAGGAGAGGAGAGAGGGAGAAGAGAGCAGGGAGGGAGAGGAGAGGAAAGAGAGTAGGGAGGGAGGAAAGAGAGAGAACACGGAGGGAGGAAAGGAGAGAAGAGAGGTAGGAGAAGAGGACGGGAGATAAGGAAGAGGAGAGGGGAGGAAAGGAGAGGAAAAAGAGAGAGAACGGGAAGGAAGGAAGAGAAAAAGTGAGAATGAGAGGCGGGAGAGGAAAGGAGAGAGAGAGAGAGAGAAAGGTAAGATAATTAGCCCCGTATAGTCGGGAGGGATTTGAATGGGGCGGAAGTAGGATTAGGAGCAGTAGATGGGAGGTGGGAGGGTGGATGGGGGGAGATGGTGGTGGTAGAAGTGGTGATGAATAGTAACTGTCTATTAATGGTGGTAGTGGTGACCGTGGTGTTGGTGGTGGTGATAGGAGTGGTGATTAATAGTGGTGGTTAGGAGTGGTTGTGGGTCTCTGTTGTAGCTGTTGTTGGTGGTGGTTGTGGAGGTAGTGAGTGTTTGGGTGTCGTTGATGATAATGGTTATGGTAGTTAATGGTGACTGGCTGTAGTAGTTCCCGTTGTTGTTTTTGTAGGTGATGGTGGAGATAGTGAGACTACGGAAAGTCTTTCTTTCACACAGATGTGGTACTTGTTTTCTTCTTCTTCTTCTTCTTCTTCTTCTTCTTCTTCTTCTTCTTCTTCTTCTTCTTCTTCTTCTTTTCTTCTTCTTCTTCTTCTTCTTCTTCTTCTTCTTCTTCTTCTTCTTCTTCTTCTTCTTCTTCTTCTTCTTCTTCTTCTTCTTCTTCTTCTTCTTCTTCTTCTTCTTCTTCTTCTTCTTCTTCTTCTTCTTCTTCTTCTTCTTCTTCTTCTTCTTCTTCTTCTTCTTCTTCTTCTTCTTCTTCTTCTTCTTCAAGTGCCCCTGAGTCACTGAGGGGATGAAGAGCAGGAAGAAGAGATGGTTGGAAGGGAGTGGTATGAGACTGTGGGAGTAGTGACAGAACAACAAAGGAAAGGGTAATGTCTTGAGGTAAACTTAAAACATAATTGTGGGAGTTTAAGGGAGTGGATGATAGGATGAAGGGTACAGGGACTCCATGGAGAAACTGGGGAGTATGAGTGGAGGTGCAGGAGGAGGAGGAGTTAGGGAGTCAATCCGTGGGAGGGAGTATGACGTAGACGAGAAGGAAGAGGGGCCAGGAGGAGGAGTATGGGAGTCTTTAAAAGTGAAGATGAGGGAGTGAGTGGGAGTCAGGGTCTACTGTTGGAGTGTAACTTCTTGAGGGCCTCTTGACCTCTTGCCTCCTAATTGCTTGCCGGCCTCTTCTCGCTCCTCCACCTCCCCCACTCCTCCCCTCCCCTCTCCACCCCATCTCCCCCTCCCATCACTCCTCTCCACCCCTTTCCCCCCCTACTTTCTCCACCCCTACTTCCCACCCCTAGCCCACTCTTACCCCCATTCACCTCCTCACAGTTCTAGTCTCCTACTTCTTCGATATTCTTCTCTCCCGTTTTCTTCCACTTTTGGTGTTTTGCGTTATGTATTACCTCGTTCTATGTTTCCTCTTCCTATTCATTCCCTTATTTTCGTCTTATTATTATTTTCTTTCTACTTTTATTCATTTTATTTATATATTTTCTTGGAAGAGTTCATAGTCATTTTTTCCTTCCCTTCTTATTTGGCTTCAAAATTGTCCTCTACTCCCTTTCTATCCACATTTCCATCACAGTGTACCATCTCTAGCCTCTGTCCTCTCCCCTATCCCACTCTCCGTTCACCAATGCAGTCCCTATCCTTCTTTGAATTCCTATCCCTGTTCCTGTCCCCCGATCTCTACCCGTCCCTATCTACCTGTGTCTATCGTTATCCATACTTTTACCCTAATCCACATTTGCTCTCCCTAACCCCATCGTCTTCCACGCCCCTATCCCTTCTCTATCTCTCTCTCTATCTCTCCCTTTCTCTCTATCTCTCCCTTTCTCTCTCCCTTTCTCTCTATCTCTCCCTTTCTCTCTCCCTTTCTCTCTCTCTTCTCTCTCTCTCTTTCTCTTTCTCTCTTTCTCTCTTTCCCACGTTGTTACAAAAGCTAACCTACATTCAGCTTCCTACTTCATTCCCACCATATTCTCAAACGCTTTCCTTGCCTTTTTCCTCCTCATTCTTCCCCTCTCTTACCCTCCAATTTTTCCTCGACTCTTCTCCCCTCCTCTTTCCTTCAGTCTCTTCCTTTCATTTCTCTTCCCTCTCCTTTCCTTACCTGTCCTTCCCTTCCTTCTCCTTCCCTTCCTTCTCCCCTGCTACTCTCTCTTACCCTTATTACCTCTGTCCGCCCTTCCTCTCCTCCTCCTCCCTTCCCTCCTCCTCCTCCCTTCCCTCACCTCCTCCTCCTCCTCCTCCTCCCTTCCCTCCTCCTCCTTCCTTCCTCCTCCTCCTCCTCCTCCTCCCTTACCTCCTTCCTATCTTCCCTCTGCAAAATAGGCCTCTTCTCTTTGTCTCTCTTTCTTGAGCAATCTTGATGTGCTCCTTCTAAGTGCTAGTTTTTTTTTCTCCTCCTCCTAGGTCGTTATCTCTCTCTTTATCTCTGTGTGTGTATCTATCTGTCTCTCTCTGTCTTTCCATGTCCCACCCCCTCTCTCACTCTCTTTCTCTCTCTCTCTTTCTCTATCTCCATCTCTCTCTCCCTCTTTACTTCCGTTGGTATCGCCGTCTGTTCATGTCACCTCTCCCTCCTCCCCCCACCTCCTCCCAAGACGAAAGATGGAAAAACGAAGGAGAGCGAGGAAGAGAAAGAGAGAAGGAAATGGAGAGAATAATGGAGACAGAAAAGGGGGGGAAGTCAGGAAGGACATAGAGAAAAGGGTC
>NC_134779.1:35482418-35489918 GCF_046742065.1 Oratosquilla oratoria | reverse complement strand
GTAGCTCTGTTTGCATTTATATTTTCTTATTATGAGCAAGCCTGTATGTGTGTGTGTGTGTGTGTGTGTGTGTGTGTGTGTGTGTTCTGCGGCTCTGCGTGCATTTGTATGTTCTTATAAGCAAGTGAAATATATGTAAATGGGGATGTATAAATGCAGTTCTTCAGAAACCTCTTCGGGTTCTTGACTCTCTCTCTTTCTCTCTCTCTTTTTCACCCATCGTACCTTATTTCTTAAGACCCTCGACGTTTTTTTTATATTCCTTTCTTCTTTTTCTTCGTCTTCTGTTTTCCTTTTGTCGTCCCGAGTTGGAGCATTTCTTTTCCTCCTTTCCCCCCCTCCCCACGCTTTCTTCTCGACCTTTTCTTCCTCCACCACAGGAGGAGCCTTTATTCTTGGCATTGTGGCCACGACCCAGCGGCGGCGCGCTGAGGAAATTGGTTCGACCTCCGCCTTCCTCCGTGGAGGCGGAGACCAGCAGCGTCTCCAAGGTCGCGAAGATAGTGGAGGAACATCCTCCGGAAGGAGGGCGAAAACTCACCGTCGCATATATATATATATATATATATATATATATATATACATACATACATACAGAAATGTAGTAGCACCTTTGTAAAGAACACAAGAAACCCACAGTTTGTGAAAATAAACTTCGAATAAAAGAAGACTATGTTTCGGCTACCAGCTGTAGCCCTCTTGAGAACTTTCCTGAAGAGGACTACAGTTGGTAGCCAAAATATAGTCTCTTTTTATTCAAAATATATGTATATATATTATATATATATATATATATATGTATATATATAATATATATATATATATAATATATATATATATATATATATATATATATATATAATATGCAGGGCTTCCACTTGACCATGACAAAATATGCAAAATTACCACAGGAGAGAGGAAAGTTGATGTCATCTGAGTATGTAATACATGAATGTATTTACTCTTTTCAAGTTTCCTATCTCCAGTGGAATTTTTGCATACATGCAAATATATATACATGTTAAAATTAAGAAAGAATGAAAATAGATAACAGTTCAAAATATCTCATGAACTTTAAATCAACAACCTTTTCCCTGCTTACAACACCTACAACAGTGATCTTCCTGTACCCAGTCATAAGCGTTTTCAAGGTCTACGAAAGACACAAAGAGTTTCGCATTTGATACATAAATATCTCGCTGGCTGAGCGGGTTAGGGCATCGTTACTTGCGGCGAAGGTAGAGGGGATGGTGGTTCGAATCCGGTCACCGGCGAAGTTGAACCAAGGGCATGGTTTATTAAATTCCACGCTACAAAGTCCTCTGTAAGGGCCACCGTCATAGCCTTCCGATGGGAGGAGTTTGTGACGTTAAACCATATCATCATCTCATTTTTTGGTTTCCATATATATCTATCGTTCTCCCCTCGATGGTTCCTTTAAATCATGTCAAATGTGTTTTCGAGGTCAATAAATGCCACATACAGATCCTTGCCTCATACATGCATTCCTCGTTTCTTTCGTTTTAGTGTGAAAAGTGTGAACACTTGTTGGTTCTAATATTTTCTGTTCTTAAAACCACCATTTTCTTTTCCGTTTTCTATATTCATTTATTTGTCTTTATTTCTCGATTGTTGTGTTCCCTTTAATTGTGATCTTGTTTATGTCTCTCTCTCTCTCTCTCTCTCTCTATATATATATATATATATATATATATATATATATATATATATAATATGTACACACACATAAATATTCAGGATTTGGGGAATTCAGCAGCGATTTTACCATTGTTAAGCTCCTTTTGGAGTTCTTCTTCATCTCCGGTCGTACGAGGTTTAAAATATAATAATAATAATAATAATAATAATAATAATAAAATAAAACATAAACAAAAAAATTCAAGATTAAGAAAGAACAGCAATGTCGCCTGGTACTCTGGAGTGTCTCGTATTTTCTCCTCGACTTGTAGAGATCATTATAGCCAATTAACCAACCCTTGTCTCTTCCTCTCTGCGCTCCGACTGATATTCAAAACGCGTACAAAGACGCACACAAGTACTTCTATGCATACATGTGCATAATGTGTTCGTGTATATACCTGTGTATGTGAGAGAGAGATGAACCGTGGTTATGGATCACGTGTTGGACTCGTGATTGACAAACTATTACCCTCCCAGTTGAGATCTCGGAGCTTATATATGACCCGACCCATGAGGTTTGTGCGCGTGTGTATGTGTGTGTGTGTGTATGTACAACTGAACCATCTCTTCCTGGTAGCTCCTCTGAACTTCATCTTCCTCCTCTTCCTCCTCCTCCTCCTCCTCTTCGTCCTCGCCGAATTTCAACCGTGAGGTCCTTAGCATAGTCCTCACTCATCTCCTTTTCCTGCTGCGTCAAGGCCTCCTCCTCCTCCTCTTTCTCCTCCTCCTCCTTTTCCTCCTCAGCCTCCCCTTCCACCTCTTCCGCACCTTCCGCCTCGTCCTCTTCCTCCTCCTCAGCCTCCTCCTCCTCCTCCTCCTCTATCTCCTCAGCCTCCCCTTCCACCTCATCCGCATCTTCCGCCTCGTCCTCTTTCTCCTCCTCCTCCTCCTCTGCTCCTTCCTCCCCCTACCATTTTTCCGTTTCCCTCCTCCTCCCTCTTTTTCTTTTCCTTTATTTATTTTCCACCTCCTTTATCTCTTCACCTTCTTTCTTTATCTTCCCCCTCGATAAGTTTCTCTTTGTCTTCAGTCCTGACCAAGTTTTGCGTCTTTGTTTTTCTTTTTCGACCTTTGCTCCCAAGATCCCGTTGATATGTATATATATATATATATATATATATATATATATATATATATATATATATATATATATATATGTGTGTATATATATTTTTTTTTCTCTACGTTCTCCACTCCTTCACTTTCTCCCCATTTCCTCTTCCATCTAACTCTCTCTCTCTCTCTCTCTCTCTCTCTTTTTTCTCCCTCTCATTCTCTCTCGTTTATGTTCTTGTTTGTAGTCTTTACCATTCTCCTTTTCAACCTCATCTTGTTTTTCCTTCTCCCAATTCTTCCTCCCTTTCTCGTTTTCTCCGTCTCCCATTCTTCTCCCTTCTCTTCCTCTCTCCCCTCCTTCCTTCTTCCCCCATCATCTTACTCCTCTCCATCCCCTTCCTCCTCTTCTTCCTTTCTCTTTACTCCTACTCCTTCTCTCCTTTCCCCGTCATCTTCCTCCTCTTCCTCCTCTTCCTCCTCCTTTCTTACTCTTTCTCACTACCCCTCCTCCTTTTCTCCTTTCTCAGTCCTCCTCTTCCTCCTCGTTTACCTCTACCTTCTCTCCCTTCTTTTCCTCTCTCCACTCATTTCCTACCATCCCTGTCCTCCTCCTCTTCCTCCTCCTCTCGTCCTCCTCCTCCTCCTCCTCCCCCCCCTCGTCTTCTTTCTCGACTACCTGTACCTCGTCCCCCTTCTTTTCCTCTCTATCCACCCTTCCTCCTTCTCCCCCATCCGTCCTCCTCCTCCGCCACCACTTCCTCCTCCTCCTCTTCTTCCTCTTTTTCCTCGAATACCTCTCGAGATGTGTGCCCTGCTTCGCTTTATATTCCTAACTTTGGATCTGAAGGTCTTCCTTATCTTTACGTCGCTGTGAGACCTTTTTGCTTCGTCGCCTCTTCATCGGCCTCTTGGCAGGATCGGCGCCTCATTGGCTCTTACATCTTTTCCTCTCTCTATCTCTCTCCCTCCCTCTCTCTCTCTCTCTCTCTCGCTCTCTCTTCCCCCTCCCTTTCTCCCTTCTCCCCTCTCTCTCTCTCTCCCTCTCTTTCTCTCTCACTTCCCTCTCTCTCTCTCCCCCCCCTCTCTCTCTCTCTCTCTCTCTCTCTCTCTCTCTCTCTCTCTCTCTCTCTCTCTCCCCTCCCTTCTTCCCCCTTCTCTCTCCCCCTCTTCCTCCCTCCCCCCCCCTCTCTCTCTCTCTCTCTCTCTCTCTCTCTCTCTCTCTCTCTCTCTCTCTCTCTCTCTCTCCCTCCCTCCCCCCCTCTCTCTCTCTCTCTTTCTCTTTCTCTCCCTCTCCTCATCTTCCCCGAAACTCTTGGTCCCTCTTGCATTACTCTCGTCTCCCTCTCATCTCTCTCTCTCACCTCCTTCTAACGTTCTTCTCACCTCCTCGTCTCCCTCTCGCCTCTCTCTTGCCTCCATCACTTCTCCCCTCCCTCTCCCCTCCCTCCTCTCACCTTCTTTTCACCTCACTCGTATCTCCCTCTCCCCCCATCTCACTTTCTCACGTCCTTCTCACATCCTTCTGAACTTTACACCTCCCTCTCACATCCGTCTCACCTTGCTCTCGCCTCGCTCTCACTATCCTCTCTCACTCCCCTCTCACCTTACTCTCACCTCGCTCTCGAGTTTTTTTTATTTTTCGCTGTTATGTCTACTGTTAGTAATTACAGTGTTGTTAACCCTTTTCCTCTTTGTTCCCTCTTCCCTTTCCCCCATTTTCCTTTCCCCTTTCCCCCTTCCCTCTTCCCCCTAACCCCCTCTCCTTCCTCCCTTTCCCCCTGCCCCTTTACCTCCCACTCTTCCTTTTCCTCCCACTCCCCATCCCCCTTCCCGCCTTTCCCCTATCTCTCCTCCCTTCTCTCCTGCCCTTTTACCTTTCACCCTCCCATTTTCCCCCTTCTCCCCCTTTCCCCCTCCCATTTTCCCCCTTCTCCCCCTTTCCCCTTCCCCCTACCCCCATCTCCTTCCTCTCTTCCCCCTCTTATTTTGCCTTCCGCTGTCCCTTTCCCCCTCTCCTCCTCTTCCTTCCCCTCCTTTCTTCCCTCCCTCTTCCCCCTCTCCCCATCCATTTTCCCTCTCTCCCCTAACCTCCTACCCCTCCTACCTTCCCCCTGCCCTTTTACCTCCCTTCCTCTTCCCCCCCTCCCCCTCACTTCCCCCTCCCCGTTCTTCCTCTTTTTTTGTGTGTCATAGCATACCATTAAGTCGATTCCTGTATCTTTTTATCGTAGCCATTTTACAGGGTACACTTTCTTTTCGTAGACTAATTACTCTTGACTGGTTGTATCACCAGCCGTGTCCTTTGTCTCTTGTTTCATGTCTCGCCTCTGGTCTGGGCCCCCCTTTCACCCCTTTCCCCCCTTCCCCCCGCCCCGGCTGTACCTTCGTTAATCTTGGAGCCCCCCCCCCTTGTGTTAATTTTTTTTTTTTGTCCTTCCATAGTTCTCTGTTCACCAGCCTCTCTCATTCCCCCCCCCCTCTCTCTCTCTCTCTCTCTCTCTCTCTCTCTCTCTCTCTCTCTCTCTCTCTCTCTCTCTCTCTCTATATATATATATATATATATATATATATATATCCCTCTCTATCCCTCTCCCTCTCTCACCCTCCCCTTCTCTTTCACCCTCCCCTTCTCTCTCACCCTCCCCTTCTCTCTCACCCTCCCCTTCTCTCTCCCTCTCTCCCTCCCTCTCTCTCCCTCTCTCCCTCCCTCTCTCTCCCTCTCTCCCTCTCTCCCTCCCTCTCTCTCCCCCTCTGTTTCTCTCTTTCCTCTCTCTACCTCCCCCTCCCCCCTCTCCCCCTCTCCCCCTCCCCCCTCGGCGAAGAATAAGCCCATGGAGCGAGGGGTGGGGAGGATGATGGGAAGTCGGGTGGGGGAGTATGGGGGGGAGAGGAATCGGTGGGGGGAAGGGGGAGGAGGGGGAAGGAGAGCGTCGGCACTTCTGCAAGGAAGCGGCCAGGTTGGATTGTTGCAACACTGAAATGCAAAGTCGGGCTCTCGTATTGATTTCTTGCTCTTCTGCGCTCTTCCCTCTCGATTTACCGTGTCTTCGCCATTGAGGTCAACCTCGGGCATAATTTGAGGTCCTCCTTGGCCCCAACCTGCCCCTCGAGCTGTCTCCGAGGCTCTTAAACCCTCTGAAGTTCGAGACCATTGAGGTCAACCTCGGGCATAATTGGAGGTCCTCCTTGGCCCTAACCTGCCCCTCGAGCTGTCTCCGAGGCTCTTAAACCCTGTGAAGTTCGAGATCATTGAGGTCAACCTCGGGCATAATATGAGGTCCTCCTTGGCCCTAACCTGCTCCTCGAGCTGTCTCCGAGGCTCTAAACCCTGTGAAGTTGAAGAATATACTCTCCGGGAAATAATTAATGAAAGCAAAATTAAAAATAAATTGACAAATGATAATTGATGGTGATGATCTGAAGGGTAAACAAGGCGTAGTCAATTATGTACTGGCATGAAATTGCCCACGAGGATAGAAACGCTGGTTAGTGTAATACCAGCGTGTGCAGCCCTAGTACACAGGGCCAAGGTAACGGTTTTGCACGGCGTTAAGCGCCCCGTGGTGTAATTTTCTTACATTTAGTATGCCGTGACAAAAAAACAAAAAATAAAGAATAAGATCAAACAAAACTGATAAATGAAACAAGATAGAAAATAAAGAAATCGCTCTTTTACTCTACCATCAGTAAGACCGACAGATAGATAAAGGAAAGAAAAAAAAAAGAATATGTAGATAAAATGAAATAAATAAAGTAGAAAAAATTATCATACGAGATAAAAAAAAAATATATATATATATTTTATCAATGTTCGTTCGCACAGAGCCAAAGAACGAATCTGTAAATGCAAATGTTGGACATCCCGGTGACATCACTTACACCCGCCACGATCCTTCTTCCATATTGAACCTCTTCGTCAAGTCTCCGCCGATTTAACCCAAACTTCCCCTTTCCTCCTCCTTCCCCCTTCATCACTCTGACCGCTGAATCTATCCCAAAAGCCTTTTCATCCGAGAGAGGGTGCCTCGGAGATGAATGGAATCGCCTGACGGGGCATCTGACCAATGCCATACGATTTCATTCGACTGAGGGTTCTTCTTCGTGTCTGAACGGTCTTGTGTTTGATCGAGAGCTGAATAAAAGCAATCGAGTTTAGCCTGAATAAAATATAGAAGTGTCAATGTGTGTGTGGGGGGGGTAGATGGATGGGTGGTAGGGTGTACGTGTGATCGTGTGTGTGTGTGTATGTGTGTGTGGGGGGGTTTGGGTGGAAGGGTGTATATGTGGGTATATGTGTGTGGGGGGGCGTGTGTGTGTGTGTGGATGGCAGGATGTATATGTGATCGTGTGTGTGTGTGTGTGGGTGTTTGTGTGTGTGTATTTGTGTGGATGGCAAGATGTATGTGTGATCATGTGTGTGTATGTGTGTAGGATGTATGTGCGATCATCGCGTGTGTGCATGTGTGTATGTGTGTGTGTGTGGTTTTGGGTGGGAGGATGTATTTGTGACCATATATGTGTGTGTGTGTATATATGTATGTGTGTGTGCACATTTACGTGTTTTTTGTGTATTGACAAACCCTTCTAGATGCAGAATTAGCTCTATACACATTCTCTAGAACACCACGAACTTAAGAATGTATGTATTTTATAAATGAACATCTAGATAGCACACCACGTTCTAGCCTCTTCTAGAAATGGGCCTCTAGAGTGCGCCACGCTCACCATCTAGAACCATCTGAT
>NC_134779.1:35474918-35477418 GCF_046742065.1 Oratosquilla oratoria | reverse complement strand
TTCTCGAATGACATTTGGGGACAATTGGGTTCTTTCGTCCCATTGCTCCCACACTTCATCTCAAGTGGTATTATGCTCCTGTGCAGACAGCTCAATCTGTGTGTGTACATATATATATATCCAACCACATTAATTCACTTTAATTCCATGCCATCACAGTCAAGACTGACAAGGAGCTCGATGGAAGCATATATACGGGACCATTGATATATATATATATATATATATATATATATATATAAGGTAACTTTTTATATAGAAATAATTTCATATTCAGCAGTCAACCTCCAGAATAACGCACCATTATACAGCTATACTATACTATAGAAACTATAGACACCCCTAAGTAAATAAGACGCATGAAATGTATGACAACGCGCGATATTTTCAAAAAAGGATAGAAGCTCTGGTAAACTACATTCCATACCGACAACAACAACAACAACCACCCGGTAGTCTGAGATGTACTTTTCGTAGTTTCTGTGTACCTCGTTCGGTTGACCGCAATTGTACACAAGTACACGAGAGTACCTTGTGTATCCTCTTTAGTACACGGAAAATGAGTGGCGAGTTTGTTTCTGGAGGTACGAGTTCATCAACTGAACTCTGAAGGACTCCTTGGTGGGAGTGTGTACTGTTCAATCCCACTCAGTCTGTCTGTCTGTCAGATTGCGTCGGATTCCGACGGATTCCGAGCGACTGCGGAGGAAGATGCGTCCAATGACACTTATGAGTGCACGAGTGTCAACTCTTCCACCCCCTATTCTCCTCCTCCTCCTCCTCCTCCCTCTTTTCCTCTTCCTCCTCCTCCTCCCTCTCCCCCTTCTCCTCCTCCTCCATCTCCTCCACCTCATTCTCCCTCTCCTCCTCCTCATTCTCCTTCCTTTCCTCCTCCTCCTCCTCCATCTATTTCCTCTCCTTCATATCCTCTATTTCCTTCCTGTCCTTCTTCTCCTCCTCCTCTTCCTCGTTCTCCTCCTTCATCTCTTTCCTCTCCTCCTCATTCTCCTCCTCCCCCTCCTACTCATTCTCCTCCATCTCCTTCCTCTCCTCCTCCCCCTCCTCATTCTCCTTCTCGATCTCCTTCCTCTCCTCCTCCCCTTTCTCCTCCGCATTCTCCTCCTCACTTTCCTCCTCCTCATTCTCCTCCTCACTTTCCTCCTCCTCATTCTCCTTCTATCTCCTCCTCCTCTTCCTCTTCCTCCTCCTCCATCTCCTCCTCCCTCTCCTCTTGCACCTTTACCTTTCATTCCTTTTCCTCATCCACCTCCATCTCCTTCACCTCCAACTCTATTTCCACTCCCATATCAACTTCCACCTCCACTTGGAAGCAGCTTCCTTCACCTCTTCCTCCCCGTCCTCCACCTCCCCTGAGAAACTCTTTCCTCTTCCACCTTTTCCACCCTCTCTTCCATCCCCTTTTCTACCTCCATCCCTTCCACTTCCTTTTCCACCCCCTTTTCCACCGCCTCTTCCACCTCTTCCACCTCCACTTGCTAGCAGCAGCAGCAGCCGCCTTGTCCGACGCCACATTGTTCAAGATGCCGTGTTGTTTGACGCCGCCAGGGTTGAATGGCACCGGTGCCATCGTTCTCTGATTTTAAAGCTGAGCTCGTGCAGCTTCGGGACGTCAGCTGCTCCTGCTGCTTCCAAGCTGCCTTTCGTTCCACACTCTCCCCCCCCCCCCCCGTATTCAAGCTGCCGTGCCAAGCAGGCTCTAGAGGCTTTTCTGCCCGCGAGCGAATTACCATCGCTTCAAGCTGCACTGATGGCGCAGTCGGTCGGTCGGTCGGCGCCAAGGGCCGTCGCTCCGGGGTACTCCCGCTTTGTGTGTTAGGTCGGAGAGCAAAGGCACAATGAGCTGTTGCCTCGGTGTCATTTTTGTGTGTGTGTGTGTGTGTTTGTGTGTGTGTGTGTGTGTGTGTGTTCAGGTCTCAGTGTAATGTACCTTGCTTGGAGAGAAAATGTTAAGTGCGTATATGTGTGTGTGTGTGTGTGTGTGTGTACAAGTCTTCCCAATTAGTGTATCTTGGTGTATCTCCTGTAGAGAGAAAATATTATTTTGTGTATGTATGTATATACGTGTGTATGCATGTGCTCAAATATCTCTAACTCTAAAGTATCTTCTTTAGATAAAGAAAAAATGCTGATATTTTACTAAAGGGAGTGGACAAATTTAGCAGAGAAAAACTCTTGATTTTGGAGTAGAGTGGACTCTCGAATTCCAGGAAACCGATTGAAAAATAGGATAATATTTGGATATGATTTTTTTTTTCACGCAGATACGTCAACTTCTGGAATAACTTTGATATTGTAGCCCAGACTAGAATCATGCATAATTTTAAAACGAGGTTTCATGCTTTGAGAATAAGAGACGGAACCCCGTTAGCGTAGTGTCCGCACTGTAAACTGCAGTTAGGTCAATACTTAAAATGTGTATTAACTCCAACTGCTAACATGGTCGTTTCTAATTGTCTGTCAATTTGTTTTGACGTTTCTC
>NC_134779.1:35464918-35469918 GCF_046742065.1 Oratosquilla oratoria | reverse complement strand
GCAACGGACTGCGACCGACCCCGCTACAGTCGTCTCAGTTGACATGACGTGACCACTCTCTAAGCCAATCAGTGGCCGGAGGGGACGTATCTCCTTGAGGGATTTCCGGTTTCCGGTCCGGTTTAGATCGATATCAACAGTAATTCTTTTATTAATGTAGAAATGATTGTATTTAATTTTTCAAATTATTTATTGAGATATGCAGTTATTTGTTTATTTAATTGCGTGACGTGACGTTACCATGGACGTTCCTAAAGACATTGCCAGGGACGTTTCCAGGGGCGTTCCCAAACGCATTGCCAGGGACGTTCCCAGGGACATTCCCAGGAACGTTTCCAGGGACATTTCCAGGAACGTTCCCAGGAACGTTTCCAGGGACATTTCCAGGGACGTTCTCATGGGCATTCCTAGGGCTATTCCCAGAGACGTTCCTGGAACGTTCCCAGTGCCGTTCCTAGGGACGTCATGTGGGTACCATGCGCCCGTGACGGTGTTGACGTGAACAAAGGACGTGTTGGGCGACGTCGACGTGACGTGGAGGAGAACCTTTGGGGGTAGGGGGTTGCCTTTGTTGCCAGGAGCGTGGCTTTAATATCGAACACGTCGATCCAGACTTGCCTTGGTTCTGCCTTGGTTCTGCCTTGTTCCGATTCCCTTTGTCCTCCCTTGGTTTGGTTTGGTTCCTTTATTTCATTTATTATATATATTTTTCTCCAGGTTTGCTTTGTCTTCACTTGCCTTACTCTGCCGTGATTTGTCTTGTCTTTTCTGTCTTATTGTCTTGTCTTGTTCTGTCTTTTTTGTCTTGTCTTTTTTTTTTGCCTTTTTTTGTCTAGTTTTGTTCTGTCTTGTTATGTCTTGGCTTGCCACGTTTCGCCTTGTTTCGGCCAACTTTAGTTCGCCGTCCTTTGTGTGCTTGCGTGTGTATGTGTGCGTCCGTGCGTGTCTGTCTCTTATGTGTGTCTACTTCTGTGTGCGTATCTGCCTTAAGTGTGCATGTATGTGTGTGTGTGTGTGTGTGTGTGTGTGTGTGTGTGTTTGTGTGTTTTTTCCACCATGGCCTTGGATCACGTGTTGGACTCGTGATCGACAGTTATTGCCCTCTCGAATGAGACCTCAGAGCTCGTACATTGTTCGATTGGTAATGCTGTGACCTTACACACACACACATACACACACCCAACTCCTTGTCCACCATAGTTGGAGTGCCGATTCGCAGTGCAGCGATGCTAAAATTATTTCAGCCCTGGGTGGGACTCGAACCCGGGTCGCTGGATTAGCTGTCGCGAACGGTACCATTGCACCATTGAGGTGTGTGTGTGTGTGTGTGTGTGTGTGTGTGTGTGTGTGTGTGTGTGTGTGTGTGATTCACTATTCACCATGGTCTTGGATCACATGTTGGGCTCTTGATCGACGGCTATTTCCCTCCCAGAAGAGAGCTCAGAGCTCGTATATGACCGATCTATGGGTAATAATGTGACCTTACAAGCACACACACCCCTAACTCCCCGCCCACGAGAGTTGGAGTAACAACCCGCAGCGCATTAATACTGAAATTATTTCAGCCCTGTGTGTGTGTGTGTGTGTGTGTGTGTGTGTGCGTGCGTGCGTGCGTGCGTGTGTTCATATTCTTCGTGGCACTGTGGCACTTATTTTCCATCACGGTGCCAGGGTGCCAGGCAGGCAGCTCATGTGTCTTGCCTTTCATAACCTCGGCAAAGTCTTACTAACCGCGTCGCGGCGAGTTATGCCTGAGCAAGAAAACTAAGTTTTATTGCCCCCCCAGTATTTATTTATTTATTTATTTTTTATTATTATTTTTTTTTTATAATATTCTTTCTCCATCCTGAATATTTTCTTACCTGGGTCTTTCTTCTTCTTCAGTTTCTTCTTCTTCATCTTCTTTCTTTGAATGCTTTCTTCGCCGAGTCCTTTTGTTATCATGTTTCAAAGAGCCTAAAGAAATACAAAAAAATAATAATAATAAATAGAATGCCAGGAGCGGGTAGCTTAAAAGAATTGCTGTTAGGTTCCTAGAAAAGACCACTATTCAACACTAAACTTAATCACTAAATATCCACTAATTCCCACTCGTTTTTAGCCATTGGATCCTTAGGAAACTCTGTGGGTCCACAAGTGGACCTTTGATCCCTCTAGTGGACTTTTGGGCCCTTTAGGGTATTTTTGGTCCCTTTAGGGGATTTTTTTTTACTTTAGGGGTATTTTGTTCCTTTAAGGGATTTTTTGTCCCTTTATGGGACTTTTGATCCCTTTAGGGAACTTTTGGCGACTTTAGGGACCTTTTGGTCCTTTAGGAGACTTTTATTCCTTCTAGAGGACTTTTTGTCCCGTGAGGGGACTTTTGGTGACTTTAGGGGCCTTTTGGTCCTTTAGGGGACTTTTAGTCCTTCTAGGGGACTTTTTGTCCCGTTAGGGGACTTTCTGTCCCGTTAAGGGACTTTTGGTGTCTTTATTTTGAGAACTACTGCCATGAAGAGTTAATCCACATTGATTTGGTTACTGAACCCCTTCATGAGTTCCCAGTCATTTTCATGCACTAGGTCCCTTGTGGCTAATTTCCAGTCATTGTCATGCGCTAGGCCCCTTGTTACTAGTTCCCGGTCACTATTTTGCATTAGTCCGCTTGGTATTAGTTCTCAGTCACTGCCATGCACTACTCTCCTTGTTACTCATTTTCAATCATAGTCATGCACTAATGACCTCGGTACTAGTTTGGAGTCACTGCATATGTACTAATTCCCTTTTTACTAGTCTCCTCCACCTGAATGTATGCATGTGCACTTGCAGTGCCTGACACAACTTGTCGGCAGGGACTGGTGTCCCTCACGCCACCCCAGGGGTTGGAGGTTTGTCAGTTATACACACACGGAGTTCTCCGACGCCCTACGGTCAGTCAGGACAACTTTGTCTTCTGAAGTCCGGATAGAGGAGGAGTTGAGAGTTGGACAACTTTTCCTTGTTTCCTCCCCGGGTGGTACCCCGCCTGTCCTAGTGGCTCCTGGTGCCTCCTGGTGCCTCCTGGTGCCTCCTGGTGCCTCCTGGTGCCTCCTGTCTCAGGCCGTGCGTGGCTCACTCTCGCCCTGGCCTCGTACCTCCAGCCTCTCCGCCTGGCTGCCTCGGAATCTTCTCCATAACTCGTGGACACCGTGGTGACGCGAAGATTTCTCCCACATATCTTGTGCTTCTCGCCTTCTTCGTATCTTCTTCCTTTCCTCTTTCCTTTCCTCCTTCCTTCCCTCCTTCCTTCCCTTCTTCCTTCCCTCCTTCCTTCCCTCCTTTGCTCCTTTCTTTTCTTCCCTCCTTCCTTCCTTCCCTCCTTCCCTCCCCCTCCTTCCATCCCTCCTTCGCTTCCTCCTTCCCTCCCTCCCTCCTTCCTTCCTTCCTTTACTCTTCCTTTCTTTCCCTCCTTCTCTCGCTCCCTCCTTCCCTCCTTCCCCCCTTCCCTCCTTTACTCCCTCCCCCCTTCTCTCCTTTACTCCCTCCCCCCTTCCTTTGCTCCTTCCTTTCTTCTCCCCTTCCTTCCTTCCTCTTTCCTTCCTTTCCTCCCTCCCTCCTTCACTCCTTTCTTCCCCCTTCCTACCTTTCCTACTCCCTCCCTCCCTCTCTCCTTCCTTCATTCATTCTATTCTTCCTTCCTTCCTTCCTTCACTCCCTCAATCCTCCCTCCCTTTTTCCTTCCCTCCTTCCGTCCATCTTTTATGTCTTCTGTTCCTTAATGATTTTCGCAACTCCTCATCTTCCTCCTCTTCATCTTCCTCCTACTCTTCCTCCTCCTCCTCCTCTTGCTCCTTCTCCTCTTGCTTGCTCTTCCTCCTCCTCTTCCTCCTCCTCCTCCTCTTGCTCCTTCTCCTCTTGCTTGCTCTTCCTCCTCCTCTTCCTCCTCCTTCTTGCTCTTCCTCCTACTCTTCCTCCTCCTCTTGCTCCTCCTCCTCCTCCTCCTCCTCCTCTTCCTCCTCCTTACCCTTCCTCCTTACCCTTCCTCCTCTACCTCCTCTTCCTCCTCCTCCTTCAGACTGTGGTTTCTGAAGACCAATCTTGTTCCTTTAGGACCCGGATCCGGAAAGTCTTCATAAATTCCCGGAAGTCGAAGTCACGTGTCTCCGATTACGGGGGCGTAAGATTCCCTCACGAGTGTGAGACTCCCTCACGAGACAGTGACACTTTTTACTCACGAGAGTTTGAGAAAACACGACTGTATCCAAAAGAGAATTTTTTTTTTTAATCGGGGGGGGGGGAAGATTAAAAAGAAAATAAATTCTCTTTATTCTGTCAGTCATCTTATGTTGGCGGTCTTTCGTCTCGCATCATTATATGTGCCCTCATTGTGTACCCAACCCCTTCTATCCCCCCCTTACACCTCCCTCCCCCCTAACTCCCTACCCCCTAGCCTTCCTCTTCCTCTGTCACGGGCCATTGCTCGTTTATACGTACATTCCATAAATCTCTCCTCGTGATTATTATTATTGCGAGTTCATTTCCTTGCTCGTTAAGCTCCCGATGGCTCAAGTGCAGGTTTCCGGGTCATTGGGCGGAGTGCCTGATGCCACTGACGTCTTCGGTGCCAATACTTTGGAACTCTCTGGCGCCGGCAGTCTTTGGCGCTTGGGTGGTTTGTGGTGTCAGGTTTCCATTTTTTTTGTTTTTTTCTCCTCAACTTGAAGATGTCATCAGTCGTCCATAATGATTTAGAAGATTTTTGAATATTAGTGTGGTGGTCTCGCATCTTCCTAGTCGCAGGTTCGAATCCCGCACTTCTTTCCAGTTTGTAGCAGTACCTGTTATTTGTACCCCTGAACAGTCCAGGCTCATAATTAATAGGTTGAACGTGACAGCATCTTTGTCATTGACATGTCACGCGTGACGTCACTACGAGTGTGCATCCAAATAGTCCTCCGTTACAGTATTGTCCTTTTGGATATTTTATTCCGTTACAGCCATTAGCCGTCCGTTATTTTTATTATTTTTGTTACATTAATCGC
>NC_134779.1:35449918-35459918 GCF_046742065.1 Oratosquilla oratoria | reverse complement strand
AATAAAAAAAAAATAAAGATGAAACAAAAAATAGATAAAAGGTCTGAACAATTATAAAAGAATATGAAGCAAATAAAACAGACAAATAAAAGTTCTGAAAAAAGATATAACAAATAAAATAAATAAAAACACTGAAATGTCAACCACAAATGTCAACCCCACGCACGCCGCCAGACGTACGATGTCACTAAACTTGTCATGTTCGTTGAATTCCCACGCGCGAGTTAGTGATATCCAAAACTATTTAACTCAGGACTCCACTAAACATGATTGAAATAATCTGGTGTCAGAAAGTATGACGTCATCAAATAATGAGGTTATATGACATCAAGTAGTGACGTCATGATGTGAAGTCTAGGGGGAGGGTACTCCTCAAGGGTACAAGGTCGACTTCACAGTGTTCCTCCTCCAGCTATTTGAAGACAATGACACACTTTAGATATTTAATTCTAAGTAACGTCATGCATAGTGTGGAAGGAACGGGCTTGAAAAGGGACCCCATGGACCGCGACCCCAAATTGACGGACTCTTCCCCCCCCCCTCCAAGCTACGTGAGTTGATCTGCCGTTAAGGTGAGGAGCCTACGCCAGGAGGCGCTGTGTAGTAGCTGCGGCCGAAGCCGTCACCTATGCCCCTTTGATGCGCTTAAAAAGGACTGTTGGGGATAGGTAACTACAGTCACTTCTGGGAATCTGAGAGGAATGCGGGATTCGAACCCACGACTAGGAAGAGGCCAGAAGTATCAATATTATCTGCAACATAGACTCAGTATTGTTATTTCCCTATGCATATGTATTCAATACTGCCCCAGCAATGTCAATATATTGTTTAATACAGATTATTGAAAGTATCATTGACAATATATTGAATCATGATTATTGAAAATTTTGTTTACAGTATATTGAAAATATGTACAATATATTGAATCGATAATAATGGAAATATTTACAATATATGGAATCAATACTATTGAAAATATTTTTTACAATATGTTGAATAGACACTTGAAAATAATATTTACAGCATATTGAATCACTACTATTGCAAATATTATTTACAACATATTGAATCAATACTATTAAAAATATTGTTTACAACATATTGAATCAGTGCTCTTGAAAATATCTACAAGATATTGAGTCAATGGTATTGAAAATATTATTTACAACATATTTAGTCAGTGATATTGAAAATATTATCTACAAGATATTGAATCAAAAGTATTGAAAATATTATTTACAGGATATTGAATCAAAGGTATTGAAAATATTGACAACATATTGAATCAAAAGTATTGAAAATGTTAATGACAATATATTGAATCAAAGGCATTGATGATATTATTCACAACATTGAATCAAAGTTATCGAAAATATTATTTACAAAATATTGAATCAATGTTATTGAAAGTATTATTTACAAGATCTTAAATCCAAGGTATTGAAAATATTATCTTTAGTGTAAGGACCTTTCAGGGCCCTTCCAGGCATCTTCTTCCAGACCTTCCGGGATCCAAAGAGGTCTGCCCGGAAGCTGGCACTGCGTCGGCGGCGCCTGGCACTCGAGTGCCAGTGCCAGTCTCGCCGTCGCGTCTGTGACACTGTGGCGAGTTTCGGCGACGACCTTGCCAACTCGCCGACTTCTGCTGCGGCAGTGCCATGCTGTCTGGGTGCCACATCCCCTTTGCGACTCGGGGGGGTGAGGAGTGCCACCGAGATGAACGAAATCGGCTGGCGTCAGTGATAATGAGGGAGAGTGTCACGTGACACGGAGGTGAATGAAATCACCAGGCGACGATTGGTGTCAAAGGAGTAGTTTCACCCGCTACAGAAGGCTGTAGTATGTGTAAACACGCGCACATACACACGCACACATACACACACATACACACACACAATGTATATATATATATATATATATATATATATATATATATATATATATATATATATTACACACGGGTGTGTGTGTGTGTGTGTGTGTGTGTGTGTGTGTGTGTATGTATGTATGCGTGTGTGTGTGTGAACATCTGTGTCCGCCACGCTATTGTAGGTATAGTTGTTAGTAACAGTAAGAGGAAAAGAAAGGAGCGGGGGGAAACGGGGACGAGGACAAATGTATGACAAAGAGAGGACAGAGATGTTTGTTTGAGAAAGAAGAAAAACGATGGTCGGACGCATACACCAGGAGGCGCTGAGTAGTTGAGGTCGAAGCTGTCACCTTTGCCCCTTTTGTACGCTTTAGGGAGTGTTGGGTGAAGATAACATAGGCTGATTGGAAATCGGAGAGGAGTGCGGGACTTGAACCCGCGACTAAGTGAATGTGAGAACAGCACGGATCCTATTACACCACTAGCACACAAATCAAGGGGGTGTATAGAGTATGCATACATGAATATACATAGATTTATACCTAACACATTGAGAGCGATGTATGTATATTCGCGTATGATATATATATATATATATATATATATATATTGGTGTATTTAGGTAGCAGGTTCTCATGTAGACAATTTTGATTGAAGTTCACAGCAGCTTCTGCGTTCACGACTTTTTTATCTACATCTCTGACGATGGAACAGTGACAACTTTTATGGGAGCTATCCATTGTTCACCGTTCCATCGTCAGAGATGTAGAACTACTCAGCAAAAAAGTCGTGAATGCAGAAGCTGCTGTGAACTTCAATAAGAAAAAAAAAAAAAAATATATATATATATATATATATACTGTATGTATATGTGTGTGTATGTGTATAATATGTATTTTTTATGTGTGTGTATGTGAATATAAGAGAGACACGAGGCTAGTATTGCCAGATAGAGGGGTAATATTTATTTACTCAGCTATATGTACATCGCTGTAATTAGTCTATTTGTAGTTTTACGTATATCTTCTTGGGCAAACACGAAGCTCCCTAGTGAAGTTAGGACTCGGTGTTTGACTAGTGAAATAATATTTGAGTTTCAGTCACTAACACTAACCGATATGTGGAGTATTTGCCTCTCCAAACTCCAACCCCCCCATTTTATTTTATTTTATTTTGTTTGTATGTGTGTGTGTGTGTGTGCGTGTTTCACCATGATCTTGGATCGCGTCTTGGACTCGTGATCGACAGCTATTTCCATCCCGGAAGAGAGTTCAGAGCTCATATATGACCGATCTATGGGTAATGCTGTGACTTCACACACACACACACACACCCCAACTCCCCGTCCACGAGAATTGGAGTAACGCCGTAGTGTGTGTGTGTGTGTGTTTGTGTGTGTTTATATCGAAATGGCTTGCACTATTTGTGTATAATGTTATTCCTCAGTGTCAGTACAGGTTTGGTCAACAGACTTTAAACTGTCAGTGAATTTCTCTTCACGGGCATGAAGAGAGAGAAGATAAGAATGAAGGAGACTGCAAGAGACCATAAGGCCTACACTAGGCAGTTCCATGTCCATTACCACCTGTCATCTCCATCCATAAAGTTTTTTAAGAGAGAGGGAGAGAGTCCTGTCACTAAGGACAAGATACATGAGGACAACCTTCGCTATCTACGAAAGACCATTGTACCCATGGAGTGTACAACCTCCAATTAATCTAGCCAACAAAAAGTTCTTTTTTCCACCACCAGGAGGCAGCACCCGGCCTTCGGGCGATGTACAAGAGTATACAATCCTTGTTACATCCCCCTTTTGGTCGTGTACAACCTGTTTGTACATCATTATCTTGGGCAACAGAGGAGTTTTCTGTTTCTACGATCTTCTGTTGTAGTTTGTCGTCGTTGTCTTTTTTTTTTTTTCCTACAACAGCCAGCAAGACCAACAAGAATATCAACAACAGCAATAAGATCAAGAACATAAAATCAACATGAAACACAACAACAAAACGTAAACATCAACAACATAAACACAACAATTACAACATTAAGGTTGATATTAGCAGCAAAAAATATATATATATATATATATATATTGTAGGCGTTAACATTAAGCTAACAGAGGGAGAGAGAGGGGAGAGATAGAGGAGAGAAAGACATTGCAGTTAACAACATTGTCTTTATATATATAAATTTCAATCCTCCCGCTGAAAGGACGCCGATCATGTCACCATCCAGCAAGAGAAATAAAAAAATAAAATAAAGTTTTCTGAAATCCTTTACTCGCTCATAATATTGGACCATAATTTCTTCTTAGCTTTCTTCCAGCCAGACCGCTACCAAATAAGACCTATGGGGTCTCGTTTAGACCCCTGTCGGTCTTAAATAGTAAGAAATGGGACGAGGAGCTCAAGTTAAACCGCCCCAGGTCAACACAGTTAACTTTATCATCCGAGACCGGAAATGCGAAATATAAAAAATGGCGAAAGTTGGCGCGCGGCTTTGACGTTTATGGGCACGTGTAGTGAATCTCTCTCTCTCTCTCTCTCTCCCTCCCTCTGTCACTCTCTCTCTCTCTTTATCTCTCTCGCACTCTCTATCTATCCCTTTCATTCTCTCTTTGCATCTCTCTCTCTCGCTCTCTCCCCCCCACTCTGTCTCTCTCTCTCTTTATCTCGCACTCTATATATCCTTTTCATTCTCTGTCTCTCTTTGCCTGTCTGTCTGTCTCACTTTCTATCTCTATCTGTCCCTTTCACTCACTTTCTATCTATCCATCTCTCTCTGTCGATCTCTATTTCTATCTATCCATCTCTCTCTCTCTGTTATTTCTGTGACGTCATGTTGCAAGGACGCCTACCAACCAATCGGATTTTTTGTACCCAAACGCAAAGAAGAAATAATTATATCAACTTCGAATGAATAACATATCAATATCAAACTCAAGAAATGAATTTAGTTTTCTAAAGGTTTACGGTAAAAATGTGATTTGCTTAACAGTCATTGAATGGCTTATGAATTTGCCCTAATAACCAATGCCTTCTAAACAATGGGGTAGTTTGCTTCTCTGTAAAATGATCGAACCGGTGTCAGAATGTTTCGGTCGACAAGAGTCGGTTATATGACGAATAGACGCCGTAAGGACGAAGCGGAGTGGGTTTGATTTGATTGTCTGCTAGGATGGGCCTCAGCTACTAAGTGTCTCCTGACGTAAGCGCATCTGTAAACTTACAACAGTTGTCCTACAAACAATTTAGTATCATTTTGTTTTATTGATTTATTTAATTTATTTAAATGATTTGTTAGTTTATTTTAGATATTATAATTATCGTTATTTTGATTTTATTATTATTTATTTTACCTTTTTATTATTTATTATTATTCATTATTATTATTATTACTATGTTATTATCATAATTATTTCTATTCTTTTATTTATGTATACCTTATTTTTTTAATATATTTTTCATTCGTTATTGATTTATTTTATATTTGTTTATGTATATATATAGATAATATAATATATACATATATAATATATTGTTTTTTTAGAAAGTGGAAGTGAGTGGACGATAGTGGATCGAGTGGGGGTGAAGCTTGTGGAAAATGATGGTAATGTCAGCGTCTTCTACTGATGCCATGGTGACTTCGCTGACAATATGGGCGGGTGGGGGGGGAGGGAAGCGAAGGATCGTGAAGGATTCCTGCAAAGGATGATGAAAGTAGAATTGGATGTTATTAATTCTGTGATTATTAATGGTGTCATTATCATTTTTTACCCAACCTGATGCATTCTTAATAATGTGGTTTTATTATTGTTATTGATATTGTTATTATATTTTTGTGTTATTATTAGTATTTTTGTTATTTTAGTATCATCATCATCATAATCATCGTTATCGTGACTTTCACAATCGTCATTGTCATTGTGGTGTTATTATTATTATTATTATTATTATTATTAATATTGAAGCGGCCTTGCTGTGGATGTACTGTGTCTTGCGACACTGCTTCTGACCCAGGGCGGTGGGCAGGGTGCAGGGATGACCCGTCATCCAGGAGGTGCTCAGATGAGAGGGAGGGTGGGAGGGTGTGGAGTGTATTTAGGGATGAAATGGGTGGGAGTGTTTTTATGCCTTTCCCTTTTTGGCTACCTCCCTTGGAAGGGGGAAAAAAGCCTTGGTATATGTATGTATGTATTATTAGTATTTTTGTTATTTTAGTATCATCATCATCATAATCATCGTTATCGTGACTTTCACAATCGTCATTGTCATTGTGGTGTTATTATTATTATTATTATTATTATTATTAATATTGTTATTCATTATTATATTGTTATTAGTAGTACTATTTTTGTTAATTTAGTATCATTGTCATCATCATCGTCATCACTGTCTCAATCATCATTGTCATTGTCACCATCATAAGCGCGGGAAATCTCAGGCAAATTATATCGATAAGGCCAGGAAGATGATTCCGGCATCCCTTTCCTCGTAGGAGCTCTTGGTTGCTCATAAACCAACCATGAGGAATGTAGAGGCTACCCTATTTAAGAGGAAAAAAAGAAAAGAAATAGTAACCTGATTAGCATGGGCAGTAGCACCTCTTCCTCCTCCTCTTTCTCCTCCTCCTCCTCCTCTTCCTCCTCCTCTTCCTCTTCCTCTTCCTCTTCCTCCTCCTCTTCCTCCTCCACCTCTTCCTCGTGTACGCAACAAACAGGAAGAAGTCGAACTTCGGATTTCGCGTTGTCTTCCTGTTGGCAATTGTTTTGATGCAGGATTGTGTGTGTGCGCGTGTGTATGAGATTCACCACCATGGTCTTCAATCACGTGTTAGACCCTTGATCCACAGCTATTACCTTCCCGGATGAGAGCTGAGGCAGTCCATAGGTTAGGTAGTATATAACCACAAATCAGCAAAGAAAATAGAGTATAATTGTTGACAAATGTAGGATAAGCACGTACACACACATACACACACACACATACACACACATACACACACACACACACACTCACACACACACTCACACACACACTCACACACACACACACACACACACACACACACACACACACACACACACACACACACACACACACACACACACACACACACACACACACATACTCGTGGCGCAGTGGTAGAGTTCCGGCCGTCATTACGGCGGACCGGGTTCGAATCCCGCCCAGGGCTGAAATAATTTCAGTATCGCTGCGCTGCGAGTCGTTACTTCAACTCTCGTGGGCGGGGAGTTGGGTGTGTGTATGTGCGTGTAAAGGTCACAACATTACCCATAAATATGTCATATACGAGCTTTTAGCTCTCTTCCGGAAAGGAAATAGCTGTCGATCACAAGTCCAACACGCGATCAAAGACCATGGTGAAACACACACGCACACACACACACACACACACACACACACACACACACACACACACACACACACACACACACACACACACACACACAATGGACCCTACAATGGATCAGAACTGACATTAATCGAGACAGAATTGAAATTGGCTTTTAATGTGGATTAACGAAATTATATGCTCTGTTGGGTTGGGTGATTAGTGTGTGTCCATATGTTTCAACACGGGGAAAAAATCTCTCTCTGTCTATGCACTGGCTGCCAAACCGCCATGTAATTAACCCAGGATTAGTGGAACCGTGATTGGATGTTGACAAATGTGTTAAGATTTCTACACATTTCAAAATGTCCTGGAAAAGAGAGAGAGATAGAGAGGGGGGGGTAGGCGTTGTCTCCGGTTGGAAAGAACGAAGGTCAAGTGGTGGCCATTTAGGGAAAGAGTTTTTTTTTTTTTTTGTCTCTTTCTCTTTCTCCCTCCCTCTCCTGTCTCTTACTTTCTCCCTGCCTCACTTTCTCTCCCCTCCTCCCCCTCTCTCTCCCTCCTCCCCCTCTCCCTCTCCCTCCTCCCCCCCCCCCTCTCTCTCTCTCTCTCTCTCTCTCTCTCTCTCTCTCTCTCTCTCTCTCCATCTACATCTTCATCTTCTGTGTCTTAGTGTCAGTCGAGGTCAGATTGAAAAAGAAAAAGAAAAAAATTTGGGTAGCCCTAGTTGGCCGCCGATGTTTCTTCAGGTCCTTCAGCATCGAAGCGAAATGTTTTCCTTTGCCCTGAATGAAATCGCTTGAGAGCAGAGAGACGAGCGCCGCGGGGCAACGCCCCCCCTCTCTCTCTCTCTCTCTTTCTCTCTCTCTCTTTCTCTCTCTCTCTCTCTCTCTCTCTCTCTCTCTCTCTCTCTCTCTCTCTCTCTCTCTCTCTCTCTCCCGAACAGGTGATCGTTGGTGGCACTCCTTGGGCACTTAACGACAGGTCATTCAAGGTCATTAAGTACTAGTGTCACGTCAGTGCTCACGTTGGCACTCTGTTGAGGCACTCTTGGGGCGGGACGATGTTGTTTTGGCGACAAAGAAAGGTGGCGCCAGCGCACTTTGGCACTCTTCTTCGCTACGAGTCCCTCTTTGTTGCCGCCCTCGTCCTTTGGCCTCGCCATTATCGTTGTTTTTCTTCCTCTCCCCCTTTACCTTACTCTTTTTTTTTCGTATCCTTAGCTTTCGTTTTCTTTTTTCTTTTTTTCTCTTTTCGATCTACCTCCACCACGCACTTTTTTTTTCTCAGCCCTCTCTCCCTTTCCCTTTTTTTTTTTTTTTTTTATACCAATATCGTCGTTGGTGCCACAACGTTTTTTTTTTTTCGTTTTCTTTTCAAAACTTTCTCTTTTTCCGTTTTCTTTTTCTTTCTTTTATTCTTTCATTTTCTTTTTTATTTTGTTCTTTTTTCGATCTTTTCTGTTTTTCTTTTTTAGAGACACGCTCCTCTTCAGCACTCGGTTTAATTGAGTTAACTTTCTGAGCGAGAAATCCTGTCAGTTTCTTTGATGTTAAGTGTTATAATCTTGATAGCTCCTGTCTCTGGCCTGTCCCGGCCTGCCCCCACACCCCCCTCCGTGCCGTGCCACGTTGTATAGATGACTTGCCAGGTGCCAGATGATTTTATTCAACTTAGGTTTTGGTCTCAGGTCCAAATATTCTTGTCTAATTTATTCATTTTTTATTTATTTCATTTTCTATTTTTTAGTGGGAGGAATAGGGTGAATTGTTATATGCATCAAGTTGAGGGGCAGATTTATTACAGAAGGGGGTAAATTTATTACAGAGGGGAATTTATAATTGATAAAATAGTGGCCCACAACTTAGTGTCCAAGGAAGCCGCAGGGCCTCTTAAGTGAGGCCACAAGATAATATATATAGTGAGAATTAGTGAATATTTAGTGATTGAGCTTAATGTCCGAATTGGTGTTCTCCAACAGCAACTCATAAGAACCTCGTATACGTGACGCAAGGCGAGTTGAACAACTTCTTCAGAGGTGAGGGGCATCATACGCCAGGAGGCGCTGAGGTCCTGCGGCCGAAGCCGTCACGTTTCCCCTCGTATGCGCTTTGGGGACTGTTAGGCAGGTCACAATCACTGCTGGGAATTGATGAGAGGTGCGGGACTCGAACCCACACGTTTCCATTGACGCCACCAGAGGGACAATCGAAACTCTTCTGAATGACATCACAAGTAGACACCCAGAATAAATATAAAAATACAATTTCTCTGAATTTCTGAAGCTGGTCCTAACCTTTTGGCTACTTGGGAGGTGAATAAAATCGACTGACGGCATTTGTAGTGAAAGAGAAAGTACCACCCGGTACGGAAGTGCGGGGAGGGGGAGTTAACATGGGCCTTTGGTGAGGCCTGCATTTACGGACACCACAAACTGGTTTACAGCCTTTGTAAGCTTCACTGCTGTCCTTACCTTCTCGCGGACATTTCGCCACTCCTTCACTTCTTCCATTTCCTTCCTTACCTTTCTTACCTTCCTTTATCTTCTTTCCTCCCTTTTCTTTCTTTACTTTCTTTTCCTTTCATTTCTTCCCTTTGTTTCTCCTCGACTTCTCACTTTGTCTCGGACATTTCGCCACTCCTTCCCATCTTAAATTTCCTTTCATTCTTTTCTTTCTCTTTCCCTTCCTTTCTTTCCTTTCCTTTCATTTCCTTCCTTTCATTTCCTTCTTTTGTTTTCTTTACCTTTCCTTTCCTTTGTTTCACCTACTCCAC
>NC_134779.1:35432418-35444918 GCF_046742065.1 Oratosquilla oratoria | reverse complement strand
GAATAGAATTATATGTTCTTAGACTAAGCAAAGCTTTTAAAGTGCACCGCTCCTTGGAGATAGTTAAGTAAACCTGTAAGGTAATTAAGCTGAACACCGTTAAGTCTGAGTTAGACCAAGACATTTCCTTGGAGAGAGAGACAGAGGGAGAGAGAGAGAGAGCGGAAATTTTATTTGAATAATAATAATGTAAATCGCCCGCCTGGAAAACGAAGGAGGAAGGTTGGAAATGATGGAGTCTGAGGTTTGGGAGATGAGGTCTGGAATGAGGGTTTCTGAACAGAGGATTTGCTATAACTCTAGGACAGAGACGCTTTAGTCTTTGTTCTGGCTGCCGTCACACGCTGTTTTGGACTAGTTCACCAGAGGCTCTATCCTCATGGTTATAGTGCATAATGAGTTTGTAGGAAGTCGAATGGCTCTGGTAGTGTTTGCATATGTGTATATATATATATATATATATATATATATATATATATGTATACTGTATATGTGTGTGTGAATAAATCTGAAGACATGAGAAAGTGGGTAGAAGAGCCGGCGGATATTCATTGGAATACTTTATTGCTTTAACGTTTCGACTAATGGGGTCATCATCAGAATCTCCGCCGATTTTTTTTTTTTTTTTTTGGGGGGGACATAGGAACCCAGAAGCAATTTCGAACTATTAAACATTAAACAAAAAAGTAGAATGGTTCGGAATACAGTTTTGGAGTTCTACTCAACAAACTTACGCAATTCGAAATTGTATTACAAGGAAAGGAATGTTTCAGTACAAGCTCAATAATGCCGTTGTCGCTGCTGACTTTCTCAAGACTTGAATTCAACATTGCTTCCTCATATATATATATACATATATATATATATATATATATATATATACATATATATATATATACATATACATATACCAAAGGCTTTTTCTCCCTACTCGGGGGGTAGCCAAAAAGAAAAAGGCATAGAAACCACTCCCACCCATTCCATTTCCTATATATTCCACTCCCCTCCACCCTCCTCCCTCCCTCTTATATTGGCACCTCCTGGATGACAGGTCATTCCTGCATCCTGTCCACTGCCCTGGGTCAGAAGCAGTGTAGCAAGGCACAGCACATCCACAGCAAGGCCGCTTCATAAATTCGGCGACCCCCCCCTCTCCGTTCCCCCATGCAGAAAAGGGGGAAGAGAATGCTACCACCAAGTCTTTCCACTTGAGTCGTAAAAGGCGACAAAAAACGGGACTGGGGATGGGATTAGGAATCCTACTACCTGTAGCTCCAAAAGAGGACATTCCTAAAAAAAGAAGTAAAGGCATATGTATATATGTATATATATATATATATATAATATATATATGTGTGTGTGTGTGTGTATGTATATATTTACATGTGTATATATGTATATAATTATATATTTATGCATATATATATATATATATATAATTATATATATATATATATATATATATATATATATATATATATATATATATATATATATATATGCTAGGGATGGAATTGAGAGCATTTCATAGTAGACATTGATGAAACAGAAATTGAGAATAAGGAGTTGAGTGGGGCACGAGGGCACAGGAATTAACTCCAGAGTTGATGACCGCAGTTCTGAATAGAAGTTGATTGATCTCAGAAGTGGACATGCATGTTGGGGAAATGGAAGATGAAGCCGATATACTTGCGTGTGTGTATATATACTGCATATATGTGTGTATATATATATATATATATATATGTATATATATATGAAATATGAATGCATATATGAGTACGAGGCTGAATCAAGCAGGAATTGGGCGACCATAGGGTAAAGAGGGTGAACACATTTTTATTTTCCTATTTCATTCTATGTTATTCATTATTCATTTATTGTTATTAACATTATTATTATCATTGCTTTATTTCTTTATTATGTTTATTTTTCTACCTGACGAAGAAAAACGTCGCTATTCTCTACCCAACACCAGCTCATCTACCATCTACTCAAACCAACCTCCTTGGAGTAGACGAGAGTAGAGATAGACGTCCGGGAAGTTAAAGATCTACCGGGATGAGGGACCGACCGGGGCTGGATTACCGGTCTATTCTGTTCGTGAATCAATAGGAGCGAGAGAGCGGGCGCGGCCATCCCCTTTAGGTGTTGTGCCGGAGTCAGTGCCACGCTGTGCCACGCTGGAAACTGGCACACAGTCGTGGCACCCTCCAATCCCCCCGCCCATTCCCCCCCCCGACTCTATTCATGTTTTCTCGTATGTACAAAAACATACATTAAAATACGCTTTTGAATAAGATACGTGTATATATATGATTATATATATATATATATATATATACAGTATATATGTATATGTGTATATATACGTGTGTGTGTGTGTGCGTGCGTGTATATGTATATATATATATATATATATATATATATATATATATATGTATATAATATGCAACCTCACACACACACACACACACACACGCACACAAAAAAAATGTTTAAACGTAATAGTAGTGGATGACTCAAAATCATATTATACGCGGAAAACTACTCGCAAATATACTCATAAAGAGTGAGTATACTTTTTGGACACCCTGCCTATACGTTTATATGTATATACTACCCATGCATGTGTTATTTACGTATATTTGTTAATATATTTTATAGATAAAAATATATATATTTGAAAGATAGGAACACATTTCCATGGATACACGTATAATAATGGTAATTGTAATAATAATAATAATGATAATAATAATAATAATAATAACAATAACAACAACAACAGCAGTAATGAATTCATTAAAAAGATGGCATCCTCTTCGCGAGTCAGGCTCTCCAGTGCCATTCGTATATAGCGTCGACGTTCCGCCCTCAAAACGACATCGTCAGGAGATAATTATGCGGAACAATGGCAACTGCTAGAAGATTGGAAAACTCAAAAATAATATTATTATTTGGCCTAAAGCTGGCATTCTACGTGCACACACACACACACACACACACACACACACACACACACACACACACACAACACACACACACACATTATATATATATATGTATATATATATATATATATATATCTGTATGTATGTATATATATATATAAAGTTTATCCCATCACTTTTTCGAGTCTCCCTATTTGTTTTTCTCTCAAGAAGACACGACGCGGCCCGGCTCACACATAAGCATTTCATCTCGACTTGTTCCACGACTTCCAATAAACCACAGCCTCACCGGACCTGAAGCCTCCTTGTGCCGAGCCAGGGCCAACAACACGGTCACAAGGGCACTGGTTCTCTCTGAGGGTGAACTTCGAGGGCGAGCTGGGAAGGAGGGAGGAGGAGGATTGGGTGTTAGGAAAGGGTAAAGAAACTGGAGGGTAGGGTAGTGTCTGAAGATGGGTTATTGTCTTCGGGGAGGTGGGGAGAATGGAAGCGTCATGAATAAGTAGATCAGTGTTCCCCATTTTTTTATTTATTATTTTTTTTTTTTTGGGGGGGGCGATCCCAATATGATCCTCATGATATGACCACGATACCAGTAATAGTATACATGTTAATATATATGACTAGATATTGACTCAAAAAGTAGGGGACAAGTATGATAAATATATGTGTAAGAAAGGTAAGGCTATAAAAGACAAAGTTAATACATCATGGTTATTGTATTGAAATCATATACTTTTGCAAAAAAAAAAAAAAAAAAAAAAGTCATACAAGATGGCGACCCCAGGGTTAGGAAACAGAGTAGACGAAGGTGAGGAACATACGCCAGGAGGCGATGAGTAGGTGCGACTGAAGCCGTCGCCTTTGCCCTCTGAGGTTGGATTTCTGGGACAGGTAACAGTCACTGCTGGAAATCTGAGAGTGAGGGACTCGAACCCACAACAAAGCGAATGCGAGACCACCATTTTCCCGATGACTATTAGCGCATCATTGAGTATTTGGATACTCGTTAGTCCTATATGTTATGAACTACTGTTCCTTCGCGTGACGGCAGGTGAGGTGAATGAGGTGGGGGGAGGGCTAAGAATAGCCAGACGGATCGTAAACCAAATCTTTAATTCATGTATTGCTGTTCCCTTGATATGCGGAAATGGCGTAATTGTTGGGAGATGAGTTGTTAACTGCATCTTCCACCCCGGCCCAGCGACGACATGACGTTAGAAGATTTTATTCGCGATAATATTCACCGTTTTATTTAACTTAGGAAGGTTAATTTACTCATTACACGAAATGCGTCTGATGGTTATTGAATTGCATCTTCCCGCTGTCTAAACTACATCCCACGCTCTCTTCTCGAAATTAACTCGTTCCACTAATTACCCTCTTGTCGAAGCGGGTTTAACTTTCCGCAAGGTTAAACCCGTGTCATGGCAGCTTAACCCAACACCGTCAGCTTAACGGGATTAGTCAACTTGGCTTCGTGTCACAAACGTGTCGATCTGTCTTGAACCTCGTCAAGCAACATGTACGCGAGTTAGCTTCGTGTTTGAGTGTTTTTTTGTGTTTGTTTGAGATTACAGGCAAAGCGGGGAAGGGGATGGGATGGGTCTGAGTCACAGAGAATTAGGATTTAATTGGGATTTAAGCGGACGAATTAGCGTGAAATGCAGTGATGTGTATTTTGACGTTTAAGGAAGACTACCTTGATTGTTAAATTTTATATGTTGTGTGTGTTTGTGTGTGTGTGTGTAGGTTATATATAGTTTTTGTTTGTTTACTTACTCTATATTTTCAATTACATTTTATTTTACGTCAGAGGCCAGTTAGGCGAGGCGTCCACACTCCAGCTCATAAAACTAGTTAATTATTAAGAAAAGACAAAATAAATAAATAAATAAGATAATAATGATAATAAATAAAAGAATAAAATAAATCCGATGGGACGATCCTGAGGTGATAGATTCAAATACAAAAACTTCGTGATACTGAATAGCCAGAATAAAATTCAAAAAGTATGACACCAAGTTGATGATAGACTTCCCGCGAAGGGGAATAAGATCATTTGGCGACAGCTGGATTAGAAAGGATAGTACCACCCAGTGCGTAAGGGATTGAATTACTCATACATTTATTTAATTATCTTTATTTATTTGTTTGTTTTTGAGAAAGGAATTCATTCCAGCCACTCGGAAAGCTACTCAGCCATGCAAACAGCCCCGTAGTCAGCCCCCCAGCCAGTCAGCCAACCAGCCACCGCCACTTGGGTCCTCGAGGACCTTCCCAACCTGTTGCCTTGATAGGTCCTCCTCCAGGTCTCATCAACCGCATACTAAAAAAAAAAAAAAAAAAAAAAATCGCAGTCTCTTTAACGTAGTAATGGACTTGTCCATTTCGTTCTGGTCAAGTCGGGACCGGGTGCCGGCAACCGGGGCCTTGTTTTAATTATTTTGTTCAGGCTGAAATCGGGCAATTTTTTTTTTTTATTCTTCGTTTTGTTTATTTATTTTATTTATTCAGATATGGATTTTGTTAAATTTTGTTTATGTATATCTATTCATTTTATTATTGGAAAGCATGTATTTGTTCATTTGTTTATTTTCTAATTTAATTGTTTTCAATTTTGGATGTCTATTTCATACTCATATGTTCAGTTATTATTATTATTATCATTTGTTATTATCATTATTTTGATCATGAGCCATTCGGCCATGACTTTAACTGATGTAATTGTCTCTGACTGTAAGATAAAAATATATTGATATTAATAATAATAATAATGATGATAATATTAAATGGAGTGGCTTCACACACACACACACACACACACACACACACACACACACACACACACAACATGACTCGATGGCGCGGTTGGTAGAGTTCCCGGCTGCCACTACGGAGGTCCGGGTTCGAATCCCGCCCACGGCTGAAATAATTTCAGTATCGCTGCGCTGCGAGTCGTTATTCCAGCTCTCGTGGACAGGGAGTTGTGTGTGTGTGTGTGTGTGTGTGTGTGTAAGGTCACAGCATTACCCATAGATCGGTCAAAAATGAGCTCTGAGCTCTCTTCCGGGAGGGAAATAGCTTCCGATCACGAGTCCAACACGTGATCCAAGACCATGGTGACTCGCACACACCTTCCATGCTAAAATGTCTTAACCTTTTCTACCCTGAAGATCGGATACTTTGTTAACAAAAATCAACCTTATCTCCTGTGGGCATAAGGTCGATAGTCATAGTGTCCCCTCCTCGAATGGATAGATAGGATCGCTTGGGATTAGCCAGAATAGAATGGTTCAAGTGTGCCACACGTGGAAAAGGAGGTTGATGTTTTAAGGGCAATTGACATGATCAATCGGTTTGTCAGACAAGTGTTTGAAGTGATGTTTGACCGTGTGAATTGGGTATGTGGTTATCAAACACGTTTGACAAACTTGTTTGACAACCAGATATCCCATTCACACGGTCAAACATAACTTCAAACAATTGTCTGACAAACCGGGTTTGACAAACTGTTTGACCGTGCAAATTGCCCTTTTGGCTCTGAGAACTTGAGACGAACGAAGCGGAACAAGGAGGAGGAGGAGGAAAGACAAAAGAGACTTGATGCGATGGCGATAGAAAACGGGTTTATCACTGGAAGACGAGATGAGGAAAGAAGAGGAGGAGGAGGGGAGGAGGAGGAGAAGGAAGAGGAACAAGAAGAGGAGTTAAAAGGAGGACTAGGTCGACGAGGCGGATAGAGTGCAGTGATCTATTAACGAAGTAGTTGGTGGATTTTACACCTACATATATATATATATATATAATATATATATATATATATATATATATATATATATATATATATATATAATATATGGTGGTGAGGTGGCAATTTGAAACGTTAAGGCTAGAGTATGGAGCTTTATTCAGCTCTATACTCTAGCCTTAACGTTTCATTTTGCCACCTCACCTCCATATAATATATATATATATATATATATATATATATATATATATATATATATATATATATAATATATGGTGGTGAGGTGGCAATTTGAAACGTTAAGGCTAGAGTATGGAGCTTTATTCAGCTCTATACTCTAGCCTTAACGTTTCATTTTGCCACCTCACCTCCATATAATATATATATATATATATATATATATATATATATATATATATATATATATATATATATATATATGTGTATATATATATATATATATATGTGTGTGTGTGTGTGTGTGTGACCAAGCGAGTTAGGGCGTTGCTACTTGCAGTGGAGATCGAAGTGACGGTGGTTCGAATGGAGACTAAGCTTCACTGAACAAGTAATAGAATAAAGAAATAGGTAAATAAATTAAAAACATTTTAAACTTTTACCAACCCCTCGATTCTTCGCTCCATAAATCTCTCGTGTACCAATAGCTCTACGATTCCACATCTCTGGTATTTTTTCCCCAAGGATAGAAGCGATGGTTATTGCTGGTAAGATATTCGAGCGAGGGTAGCACCCTGTGTGTATGTGTGTGTATATGTATATATATATATATATATATATATATATATATATATATATAGCATATGTGTAATGCATGAATGTATTACTGATCTTCATAAGACGTTTGTATGTGTGTATGTGTACATGTAAGGGCATACATTTGTTATTCATTTGCATGGCGTGGCACTTTTGATCCCTCCTGTATCACCCGAATAGTACAGGTAGAAGGGTACAAGAGAGAGACTCGAGACTGGATGAATGCAAAGACCTCTGAGAAGGAGCTGGAACGATTAAGAAGATTCTCGAGATGAAAAGACCCAAGACGGGGAGCTCGAAGGAAATCTTTCTTTCTCTGCGAAGGGGAAGAGGGACTTCGAGGGGAAGAGTTTGGGGGTTGGGAGGAGTTAGGGAGTGCTCGGGGTTATGGGGGCGAAGTATAACTCCCTACGGAAGGGGAAGGGACTTCAACGGGGGAGTTGAGAGGAGTCAGGGAGAGAAGGGTGAGGGAAGACTTCAAAGGGGAAGAGTTTGGGAGTTGAGAGGAGTCAGGAAGCCCTTCGGGGTCATGTGGGACGAGGTATAACTCCCTGTGAAGGGGGAAGGGAGACTTCAACGGGGGAGTTGGGAGGAGTTATGGATTCTACGGGTCTATGTGGGACTAAGTATTACTCTGCGAAGGGGAAGAGGGACTTCAAGGGAGAGAGTTTGGGAGTTGGGAGGAGTTAGGGAGCGCTTGAGGTCATGTGGGACGAGGTATAACTCCTTGCGAAGGGAGAGAGGGACTTCATTGGGGGAGTTGTGAGGAGTTAGGAAACCTACGGGATCATGTGGGACGGAGTATTACTCCCTCCGAAGGGGAAGAGGGACTTCAAGGGAGAGTTTGGGAGTTGGGATGAGTTAGGGAGCCTACGGGGTCGTGTGGGACGAAGTATTACTCCCTGCGAAGGGAAAGAGGGAGTTCAAGGGGGAGAGTTTGGGAGTTAGGAGGAGTTAGGGAGCCCTCGGGGTCATGTGGGACGAAGTATTACTCCCTGCGAAGGAAAAGAGGGATTTCAAGGGGAAGTGTTTGGGAGTTGGGAGGAGTTGGGGACCAGCTCCTAGGGTCGGTGTTTGAAGGTCTCAAAGAGAGATTCTTTTGGGGGAGGAGTCTTTTAAAGCAACGCGTCTGAAAGAGCCGAGTGAAGAACACAACTTGTGCTTCCCATCGCGAGAATCCCTGGAATTTGGAATTCTCTCCGATATTGGGAACGAAAATTATTTTCGAAATTGTGCAAGAACAGTTTAAATTACTTCTGGTGTCCGCGACTCTCCTGGTGGGCCTTTTTTTTTCCCGAAGGCAGTCCAGAAGAGATGGAAATAGAAGGAAATTATAGTAAATTCGTCAATTCCAGATCTGAACATGAAAGGAAAGATATGTGGGGGTGTTTAGGGGGAGACAAACCAGGGAATGGGGAGAATTTAGGGCTTGGGGGGCTTTAGTGGATAGATATATTTTTGGATAGATGGGGAGAGGGTGAGTGGGGTCGCAGTGATAGGGGGCAGATCAGATCTTGGGGGGATGGAATTTTGGGGGTGGGGAGAGCTTTTGGGGGAGATAAATTTTTGGGTAAGATCAAAAGTTTGGGCAAAGGGAAGCCTGTAAAACATTGAGGCTTGGGTGGGGGGAGAGGAAGTGGAGGGAAGGATAGAGGCAGGCAGTGTGTTTGGGGTGTGTTGGGGTAGGACGCGCACAAGTATTGTATGTGATCCTCTTGAAGGTATGGGGGAGATAGGGGGAAGGGGGGAGAGAGCGTGTTGGGTCTTGTATAGCATAGAGGCTCAACAGCCACACCCAGGCTTGTGAAAGGAGTTGTTGTTGTGGTTGTGGTGGTTGTTGGTGATCAGTGTAAAAGGTGTGATGGAATATGTTTGTGATGTACATTGGATTCACGTCACCAGTGATGTCAATTGGTCGAAGGGTGGAGAAAGAGAAAGAGAGAGAGAGTGGGGTTCTTGTTTGCCTTTGCACACTCTCTCTTGCTCTCTTCCTTCCTCTCTCCCCGTTCTATCTCTCTCCCCTTCTTCCTTTCTTCTATTCTCTCTCCTTCCCCGCTCCTTCCTTCCTTCCCTCCTTCCATTTTTACAGTTGCTGTTCATGCCTTGTAGGGAAAAGAAAAAATACCCTGAGGCTTACCACTAACCTGAATATAATCGTTTGTCATCAGACAGAGCTAAATTCATGAATAGAAAACATAGATAATTGATAATAAAGAATAAATAGATAAGCAAATCATGAAAATAATCAAATGAAATTGAATAGAAGTAGAAAGAAATAAAAGAAAAAACGTGATTGAGTCAAAACTTTTAAACAAACGTATTAAAGGAATAAATAAAAACAGACCAAAATGAAAAACAAAAACACGAAGGGTGATGTAGTGAAACCAGCAACGTAATTTACTATGTAAAGTTTTTGACTAACCTCATCTCACTCTCTATCATTCTTGACACACCTCGTTTCTCTCCTACTTCCCTGTCTTACACACAGCTCACCTTCCCCCCCCCTTTTTACGACCATTTATCATAATACTTAATGAACGCCTCTTATCATTTAATTGTTCGAGTGTGAGCACCTGGGTCATGCATCCTGTACCTTATCTCACTTCGACTCTCATCTTCTTCGGTCGTTGTCCTTATCATTTATTCTTATCATTTATCTTAATTTCGCCATGTCTTGCTCGAGGTACTTGGAAATGTTTCAGCGGTATGGTTTTGTTATCTTTTCTTTTTTTCTTCTTTTTCTTCTTTTTCTTCTTTCAAAGCGCCTTTTTTTTTCTTTTCTTCTCGTAAAAAGTCTTATTATTTCGGAGTTTTGCATTCATGTAGATTGGGAACGTGATTGGGGTCAGAAATGATTACTGGGGCACTTCACCTGTGTGTACGTACGTGTGTGTGTGTGTGTGTGTTTGTGTGTGTGTGTGTTTTTGCTGGTACAGAGGGTTCGAAATGCTCTGTTTTTGTACTTCACATAGTTTCCCGTTCTTCCTCATCTTGGTGTCCGAGTTCGTGCAGGGTGTCTTAGTTCCTCCTCTTCCTCCTCCTCCTCTTCTTCCTCCTCCTCCTACAAGCCCACATGGAGCTTTGTCGTCTTTTTTCGTGCAGCCTGTAACGTTCAGACCTTCTCGTTAGGTCGTATGATCATCAAAAGGGTTACAGTCTTCGTCGTCGTCGTCGTCGTCTTCCTCGTCCTCCTCTCGTATTGAAGTCGTCGTCGTCTTCCTCGTCCTCCTCTCGTATTGAGGGCCTCCCCCCACCTCCCTCCACCCGAAATCAAATATGAATCTGGGTTTTCAGTCTGCTTTACCCTCGCTGGGTTTTTTATGTCATCGTTCTTTCCTGTCGCTGAAGAAGGCAGTGGCCCCTGTATTTTGCATAGACTTTTCTCTCGTTCATATTCGTTTTCCTGGCCATGGTATTTATCACCTTTTTTTCTTTTTCTTCTTCTCCTGTTTTCACACTATTGTCGGGCTGTGTTCTGTGTCTTCTTCGTTTTTTTTTTGTTTGTTTTTTGTTTGTGTGTGTGTGTGTGTGTCATCGAGTGTATTCTTTACCTTCTCATCCCCTCTCGCTCTTCTCGATTTTTTCTTGTTCTGTAACCCCTCAGGCGATTTTCTTGAGCTGATGGGTTAACCTCCTCATAACCAGAGGCTTCCTTCAGCTCAATAAAATCGTCTGGCGGCAGTCAAAACAGAACATACAAGTCGACCGTGAGGTGGAAGAGGGAGGTGGGGGTCAGAGTATGTATACTGTATGTGAGAGTGACAGGAAGACTGAAACGTCGTAATGTTCCATTTGGTCTCGGTGCCATGGCAGAAGCGCAGAGTGCCAGGAGAAGGAAGGAGGTGGAGGAGGGGAGGGGGAGAAGGGCCCTTGACCCAAAAATGGAAGGAATTGAAGGAGAAATTGAAGGGTGGGGGAAAGATGGATGGGAGCGGAGGGTGTGGAAAAGAAAAGCGACAGGGCTGGGAGGAGTAAACGGATTTGTGGATCAAGATTGAAAGAAAACGGGGTGGGTGTGCTGAAGAAGGGTAAAGCTCTGGAGGTGGAAGTGGTCTCGGTGAGGTAGGAATTAGCAGGTGGTCCTATCAAAACTAATAAGACATTTCTTTAAAAAAATTACTAGTAATTTTATGAAACCCCGAATGGTGCATTAAATGCCTAAGTTCCAGGCAGCCAATATTCTAGGGGGACATTACTGACACCCCCTACGGATCTTAGTCACGCAGCGTTATTTCATCAGAGGCGTATTTCTGTCCGAGAAAGAATGTTGACAATTTATTTTTAATCTCAACTCTTCCTCCTTTCTGCTAGCTAATCTCCATAAATCCCCTCCTTTGGGCAACTCCATAATACTCCATATCTTCGGTACGATATTACACCTACCTGGCGGCTTGGTTCCAACTATGCATCGTATACTCGTGGACCCGCGTTCGATGTAGACACTTATCGATGGCTGCCATTTGCCCGAGCTATCCTAGCGTCCCTGAAACTTCCTTCCTCTACTCCTCCCCCCTTCTCTTTCTTCCTTCCCTCCCTCCCTCCCCTTCTCCCTTTCCTCCCTCCCTCCCCTTCTCCCTTTCCTCCCTCCCCTCCTCCCTTTCCTCCCTCCCCTCCTCCCTTCCCTCCCTCCCCTCCTCCCTTTCCTCCCTCTCCTCCTCCCTTCCCTCTCTCCCCTCCTCCCTTGTCTCTCCTCCTTCCCACCCCTTTTCCCTCCTCCCTTCCCTCGCTTCCTTCCCTCCCTCCCTACCTCCCCTCCTCCCTTCTGTCTCCTCCTTCCCTCCCTTCCTTCTTCTTTTCTCTCTCCTCCTTCCCTCCCTCCCCTCCTCCATTCTCTCTCCTCCTTCCCTTCCTACCCTCCTCCTTTCTCCTCTTTCCCACCCCCCTCCCCTCCCCTCTTCTCTCTTTTCTTTCCACTCCTCCCCCTCTCCTCTTACTACCTCTCATTCCTCCTCTTTCATGTATCTTGTTTAGTTATTAATAGGAAGGATACCCTGCCTTAGGGCCTATAGGATTGTTATTTA
>NC_134779.1:35424918-35429918 GCF_046742065.1 Oratosquilla oratoria | reverse complement strand
GGGGGAAGGATAGATTGGTTACTTTTGCTTGATTTTTGTTTGCGAGAGAGAGAGAGAGAGAGAGAGAGAGAGAGAGAGAGAGAGAGAGAGAGGGGGGGGGAGGGAGAGAGAGGGGTGAAGGGAGAGAAGAGGGGAAGGCAGAGAAAGAGGCGAGAAAGAGAAATAGAGGGAGAGAGAGAGGGAAAGGGGGAGAGAGAGAAGGAAAGGGGGAGAGAGAGGGAGGGATAGATTGGTTACGTTTGCTTGATTTTTTGTTTGTAGGGAGAGAGAGAGAGAGAGCGAGCGAGCGAGCGAGAGAAGGCAACGGTGAGATGAATAGAGATAAAGAGAGAGAGGGAAAAGGGAGATAGAGGAATAGAGAGAGAAAGAGGGTGGAAAGAGAGAGAAAGGTGGGGAAAGGGAGAGATAGATTGGAGAGAAGGAGAGAGTGGGAGAGGGAACGAGAGTGTTTAAATCCGATTTATTGGTTGAAGGGGGCGGACATTGGCCTGAAAGGGGTCTGGGTCGGTCGAGGTCGTTTTCAGACCCACGGCCGCCTCCCCTCGGCTGAATAGATTCGTTTGCATTTAATCAATAAAATCGTTCTAGTGTGTTCATATGTTATTGGATAGGTGGGGAGAGAGGAGTGGCGTAGGAGGGAATTGAAAGAAGATAGGGTATATATATATTTCATTCTGGTTTTCGCTAGGCGGCTTGATTCAGATGATTGTTACACTGTATATATATATATATAATATATATATATAATATATATATATATATATATATATATATATATATTATTTTTTTTTTTTAAGGAGGGGGTGTATTTGCCCTGGTTTATTTTGATCCAGAGAATCATATGTCAAGCCCAAATTGTTAAAAATGGAGAGGGGAGGATATATGAGAAGTAGAGCGTGGGAGGGGGGAGATGGGGGAGTTCGTAAAAGGGGGAGACTTTTTTTTTTTTTTTTTTAGGACATAAAACATAAGATAAATGAATGAGGAACATGGAGTAAGAAAAGTGGAGGAAGAAAAATTAATGATGGGAGTTTTCGTCACAGTGTTAAAGATAGGCGGCCAGAGGACGTGGAGGGGGAGGGGAAGGGGAGGGGGGAGGGGCAGGAAATGTGGAACAAGAGGTTGGAAGAGAAAATAGAAAGAAAAAAATATATTTGTGGTGAGAATCGATGGAGGAAGTGGAGGAAGGGAAGGAGGGGGGCGTGGAGGAAGGGTAAGGGAGGCAAAGGAAGGAGAGGAGGAGGAGGAGGATGTGATAGGAGGAGGACGAGATGGAGGGACAGGTAAGGTGGAGAAGGGGAAGGTGAGGTGGAGGAGGGGAAGGGGAGGAGACAGAGGGAGAGGCGAGTCGAAGGGAAGCGGAGGGGGAGGGGGAGGGCGGGGGAGGGGGAAGAGGATGATGAGGGCGCGGAAGGGGGAGGTGGAGGAAGGAATGGAGGTGGGAGGCAGAGGAGGTGGAAGGAGGAAGAGGTGGAGGGAGTAGGGGGAGGGTTGGGGGAAGAGGATGAAGAGGGCGGGGAAGGGTGAGGAGGTAGAGTAAGAGAAGGAGGAGGGAGGTGGAGGGAGGCGGAGGAAGAAAAGGAGGAGGAGCCGGAGGGGGAGAGGTAGTGAAGGACTAGGGGGAGGGGGAAGAAGATGACGAGGGCGCGGAAGGGGAAGGAGGTAGAGGAGGAGGAGGAGGGAGGTGGAGGAGGAAGGACAAGGGTTTAGTTGTAGAGAACTGTACTGTGATTCACCAGCGCTTCTGTCTGTCTTGAACAGTGTTGCGGTCGCGTGGGGCCTTGTTCAAGCTGATGTCCTCTCTCACAGCTTTGTTAATTAATGTATCCATTTATTTATTTTATTTTAATTTTATTTTTGCATTATTTACTTATCTATTAAATCTTTTATTTTCTTTTGTTTATTAATTATCATCGTAACTTACTGTAAAAAGAAAGAATAAGAATAGATAGATAAATTGATAGATAAATAAAAAGAAATTTTTAGCGAGAATAAATGGCAAAATATAAAGATAAATAATTAAATGAATTGATAAAAGAGAAGTGACATGTATTGGCCAAAGGGAACAAGGATATTCTCGTTGGAATGATCCCAGATAATTAAACAATGTGTAGAAGGGCAATTAGGGGGTAGGGGGGCTTGTTGGGGCGAAGGGGGGTTTATTAGAGGGGGGCTTGTTGGGGAAGGGGGGCTTATTGGAGAGGAGGTTCTTATGGGAGAAGGGGGGTGAATGATGTAATGACCACAGATTATAGGCATAAAATAAGAGTTATGGATGTAGAGAGGTCGAGAGGGGTTGGGTTGGAAGTAGAGTGTAAGAAGAAGAAAGGAGAGTGAAGAAGAGAGGATAGAGAGGGAATGAGAATGAGAGGGAGAGTAAAGAGGGAGGCAGAGAGGAGGAGAAAGAGAGAGGACAGAGAGAGAGAGAAGTGAGGGAGAGGGAAGTAGAGAGAAGAGGAAAGGAGAGAGAGAGAGAGAGGAGAGAGTGAGAAAGAAGAGACCTTTTAGTCCGTAACTAGGCCGGATACAGTAGATGGGTAAGTAATTATAAATAAAATGAATATATTAATAATAGTAATAATAATTGTCTACCAAGAGCCTCTTCCCGCATATAAAGGAAATAGTCCATGACAATGATAGTAAGAGTAATGAAAGAGTAATAATAAGTAATGGAATAGACGAATGTATAAATAATAAAAACAGGCAAATGGAACACGCAATAAATAGATATATAAAAAGTTGATAAAATAAAGATAATCGGTTGGCAGACATGACAGCACACTGCTTGAATCATTGGTACACGACTTTGGTCCGCGGGCCACATTTGGTCTGCGAGTCACAATTGGTCCGCGGGCCACAGTTGGTCTTCGGGCCACGATTGGTCCACAGGCCACAATTGGTTCACAGGCCACAATTGGTCCTCGTGCCACGATTGGTCCGTGGGCTACATTTGGCCCGCGGACCACATTTGGCCCACGGACCATATTTGGCCCACGGACCACATTTGGCCCGCGGAGCACATTTAGCTCACGGACCAAATTTGTTCCGTGGGCCACATTTGTTTCGTGGGCCACGATTGGTCCGCGAGCCACATTTGGTCCGCGAGCCACATTTGGTCCGTAGGCTACATTTGGTCCGCGGGCTACATTTGGTGTGCGGACCACATTTGGTTCCCAAAGACAATATATTGGCCCACATACAAGTTAATCATTTCATTTACTTTATGATAAGTTTCATAATTACTATATTATTTATTACATGATACGAGACCTACTACAACGGTTTCTTTCTTCTATTTTCTAGGTTTGTGTCCAAAGTTGGAGTAGATTTAATCTCGACAACAATCAACTTAAACGTGATTTTAATGTAAGTTGAAGTGATTGTTTGTTTGTAAGTTTTACCTGTTCTTTGTTGCCAAAGAGAAAATAAATGAAAGTTGTAAATGTGAAAGATCCCAGTCAAAGGGTTTTTGATATGACGTGGTGTTTTATAATTGAATATTTGTTTTGTTTATTTTTAATTATGTTTATTTTATTATATACTCATATACTCGTGTATGTTATATATATATGTATATATATATATATATATTATATATATATATATATATATATTTTTTTTTTTTTTTTTTTTTTTTTTTTAGATATAAGAGAAAGCAAAATATTTTTATTTGTTTGTTCATTTATTTGTTTTTTGAGATAACATTGAGATATATGAAGGAGTGCATAGGGTGATAATGAAATAATAAAGAAAATTTGTAAGAGAAGAAACAGGAAGAGGAGATGGGAGCAGGAGTAGAATTTCGTGAAATTCAGGAAAGGTGTTGAGGGCCGCGCGGTGGATACCGTGACGAACTCCTGAGCATGTGGTCGTGAGTTCGATTCCCGGGACCCGCCGAGGACTTCTTGCGTCGATTCTTGACAGCCCTGGCCAGGAGGGGAGGTGACCCAGCATCGGCCTAGAAAATAATAATTAAAGTAAATTAACAGCGGCTTGTCGCAACTGACAGGGTTTCTCACTTCCCACTGATGGGGCGGGATCTGGAGGTAGTGTTTGAGCGTAGAGGGTTGTACACACTTGATTTCGGGGCACGTACTTCGGCGGAGGGCAGGCTGGTGGCACCTGTCACAGGATCGGTCCTTCGTGTGGCCGGAGAAGGCCGGTGGCCTTCCATGGTCCACTGAATGTCCTTCTTTCCATTGTAAAACACCTGATTTTGTTGTGCTCCTCCTTCCATTCGTCCTTCCCTCTTTCTTCCCTTCTTTCAGTTTTCCTTTCCCTTGTATCCTTCTTTATTTCTTCCTACTTTCCCTTCTTAATTCTCTCCTCTCCTTCCTACTTTTCTTCTTTCCTTACCTTCTTTCCTGCCTTTTTCCTTCCTTTTTTGCCTCTCGTTTCCTTTCATTCCTTCTTTCCTTCCTTCCTTCCTTCCATTCTTTCCTACCTTCTTTCCTTCCTTCCTTCCTTCTTTCCTCCCTTCCCCCTTTCCTCTCTTCCTTCTTTCCTCCCTTCTTGCCTTCTTGCCTCCCTACCTTCTTTCCTCCTTTCCTTCCTTCCTTTCCTCAGGCCCTCTTCATATCAATTTGAGCAAATCTCGCGGGGGATCTCGCTATTAATGGTAAGGGGGAGAAAAATAACAGATATATGTTGGATTATGTTAATTGGTTCTACATTTTCATTAACTTGACAGATATCTTCACTTTTATTTTTTTTGACGTGAGTATTATTGCCACGATGGGGGGGGGGATTTACCAATTATCAATTCTTTTTTCTAAATATAGCAAATTCTCCCACTGTAAAAAAAAAAAAAAAAAAAAAAAATGCGTTACACGACTTGTAAAACAGAAGGCACCAGCTGGTCCCTCTTGCGTAAGGGACAGATGGGGGTGAAAAAAAACCCTCACCTGGGGGAGAAGGGAGGCTAAGCCAGGTGGTGTGGGAGGCTTTGGGATTCAATTGCTCCCTCGGGATTCGGCCCACTGAGCCTTGGAATCGCGGGA
>NC_134779.1:35404918-35409918 GCF_046742065.1 Oratosquilla oratoria | reverse complement strand
CACACACACACACACAAATATATATATATATATATATATATATATATATATATATATATATATATGTATATATGCAAGAGTGACCACTGGGAGAGAAAAACTAAACGAAGCAGAGCGCTCTCGTATAAAACATCTTTGACTAAACACTTAAGATTTAATGTACGAAAGTGCTCTGCTTCGTTTAATCTTTCCTTCCCAGTGGTCGCTTGCATAATTGGACACAAGTTACCAGTGTTTCTTCTCAGCATATATTTACACACACACACACACACACACACACACACACACACACACACACACACACACACACACACACACACATATATATATATATATATATATATGTGTGTGTGTGTGTGTATGTATACATAATTATGTGTGTGTGTACATAAATGTACATAATTGTAGTACAGAGAACAAGAACAAAGTTCATAGGGCCCTGTCTTTTACTTGTTAATTATTATACATTGTGTGTGTGTATGTGTTTCTTTTGCCTACCAATGACGTCTAAATAAATTAGTCTGGCGAGTCCCTACGAGTATTGCCATAAACACATTCAGACAACCATATTAATACTTCAGAACTCACCTTCATCAAGAACGCTCAAGGCGTGTAATTCATGCAGGAACATTTTGCATTAATATCAACCATAGCAACTTGACACCAACGCTGCCAGATGTATGATGTCGCTAAGCTGGTCGTAGTGATGGAGTTCCCACGGGCCTGTTGGCTCGTATTCGAAAACTGCTACTGGAATAATGATTTTTTTTTTTTTTTTTTTTATTTACGATTTCTATGACTTCCTTAACTGAATGAAATAGAATGTTGTTAGATAAAAAAATATGTGAAGTCTCCCGCTTACTTTAGGTGGTTTCCTTGTTCGCTGAAAGTATCTAGAAAGCGTTCGAAAGAGATTAAATCTTAGAGAGTTTTAGAAAAACAGAAAACGAACTCGGTACCTGAGATTCACTTATGAGATCTGAATATCAAGGAGGAGGAAGAGAAAGAGGAGGAGGAAGGGGTGGTGGAGGAAGGAAAGGAGGAAAGGGAGAGGAGGAGGACGAGGAAGGGGAGAAGCAGGAGGAATAGGAAGAGGAGAACGAAGGGGGGCATGAGGAGGAAGAAAAAGAAGAATAAGAAGAGGAGGAGGACGAAGAAGGGGAAAAGCAGGAGGAAGAAGAAAAGGAAGAAGAGGACGAGAATGGAGGTAGGAGGTGGAGGAAGGAAAGGAGGAATAGGAAGAGGAGGACGAGGAAGGGGAGAAGCAGGAGGAAGAATGAAAGGAGGAATAGGAAGAGGAGGAGGAAGGGGACAGGAGGAATAGGAAGAGGAGGAGGAAGGGGGGCAGGAGGAGGAAGGAAAGGAGGAATAGGAAGAGGAAGAGGAGGAGGAAGGGATGGCAAAGACAAGGAAGTGGAGAAGGAAGAAGGAGAGAAGCAATAAGAGGAAAAAGAAGACGAGGAGCAGGAGGACGCCTCCGTGGTTCCTCCAGTTTCCGAAATTTCGTGAAGAAAGAAAGAAAATAGTGTGGAAGGTGGGGAGGAGGAGGACAAGCACGTTGGTGGCTCAAAGTGTTTGTTTGCATTTCTGGATTAGTGACGAGGATGTGATTGGAAATATATATACACTGTATATATAATATATATATATATATATATATATATATATATATATATATATAAATTTTTTCGGTCATCTCTGTCTGGATAGGATATTCTTCTACATCACACCTCCCCCCCCCCCTTCCTTTTACTTCCCATCCATCTCCCCCTCCCCCGTCTCCCCCTGCTGCCTCCCCCTCCACTTTCCATTCCCCATCACGCTCTCCGTGTCATTTGTATCACGAAATTTGATTTTAATTTCAGCTATCGTTTCTCTCCGTCATTAGCTCTCTCGCAGCAGACACACACGTACACGCACACACGCACACACGCACACACACACACGCACGCACGCACAAACTAGATGCTGCGAGATACAAAGACGGGTAACGACGAGCATAGCTCCCCTTCTCGTATAATACAACTAGGTAAATACACACATGAGCGTAATCATTGTCTCTTGTATGTGTGTGTGTATACTGTAATACTGTATATATACTCATGTATATATATATGTATACACATATGTATATGTGTGTGTGTTTGTGTATGTGTGTATGTATTTGATAGTGAGCAGCAACGAAATGTACGTATGTACAGCTTTGCTCTGCTTTTCTTCCACCCCCACCCCGCCCACCCCTCCCGCCCACGTCGCCTTTCTGTACAAATTGGTTGGCGGGGATGGTGGTGGTAATTCTTCAGACTCATTTATCTTGTTCTTTTTTGACTTCTGCCTCGTACTTCTTCTCTTCATTGATTTTCCACACCTCATCCTCTCTCTCACCTCTCTCTCTTTCCTCTCTCTCTTTCCTCTCTCTCTCCCTCTCGCTCGCTCGCTCGCTCCCTTCCTTTCCCTCCATTAATCTGTTGTTTGCATCTTTGTCCTTCATTAGTCTTTCTTCATCATTTCCTCCCTTCTCCTTCTTCTTCTTTTCTGCTTCATTAGTGTTGGGTTCATTCAACTCTTGTCCAACTCCACCCTTAAGTTCTGCGTCTTTTGACGTACTGATATATATATTTATCTATGTATATATATATATATATATATATATATATATATATATATATATGTATGTATGTCTATATATATAATATTGGGAGACAGGAATACTGACTTCATCACCATAGTCCTTTTTCTCCTCCATCTCCTCTCTCCTCCTCCTCCTCCTCCTCCTCCTCCTCCTCCTCCTCGTGCTCCTCCCTCTTGTCTCTCCTTCATCTCTCTCCTCGTCTTCCTCTCCTCCTCCTACTCTTCTGCCCATTTCACAATTCTTTTCTTAATTCCCGTGCCACCACCCTCCTCCACCCTCCCTCCACTTCCACCTCCTCCTACCCTCCCTTCCCCTTCTCTTGCCCAAGGGACGCGGGTACACGTCTTAGAGAAGTCTTAGCTTTAGTTGCGCTGTCACCTCCTATTCCTCCTCCTCTTCCTCCTCCTCCTTCCTCTTTCTTCTCCCCCTCCTACTCCTACTCCTCCTTTCTCTCTTCCTCCTCTCCCTCCTCCCCTCCTCCTCTTCCTCCTCTCCCTCCTCCCCTCCTCCTCTTCCTCCTCTCCCTCCTCCCCTCCTCCTCTTCCTCCTCCCCCTCCTCATCTTCCTCCTCCCCTCCTCCTCTTCCTCCTCCCCCTCCTCCTCTTCCTCCTCCCCCTCCTCCCCCTCTTCCTCTCCCTCCTACTTCTCTCCCTCCTACTTCTCCTCTCCCTCCTCCTCCTCCTCTTCCTCCTCCTCTTCCTCCTCTCCCTCCTCCTTTCCCTCCTCCTCCTCTCCCTCCTCCTCCTTCTCTCCCTCCTCCTCTCCCTCCTCCTCTCCCTCCTCCTCCTCTCCCTCCTCCTCCTCTCCCTCCTCCTCCTCCTCCTCTTTCTCCTCTCCCTCATCCCCCTCCTCCTCTCCCTACTCCTCTTCCTCCTCCTCTCCCTCCTCCTCCTTCATCGCTTCGTCATCCTTTACTTTGTCCTTCTACTTCTTGACCTCCTCCTTCTCCCCCTCCTTCTTGCCATTCTTGTCCTTCATCTCCCTCAGCTTCTCCCTCTTCCTTACTCCTTCTCCCTCCTTTTTCCTCCTTTCCTCTTGCCTCCTTCCTTCTCCTTCCTTCTTTCCTCGTTCTCGTTGTTCTCCTCTTTCTCCTTTTTCACCCCTTAAACCTCCTTCCTCCTCATCTTCGTTCTTTTCCTTCCTTGTCCTCCTCCTCCTCCTCCTACCTCATCCTTGTGCCTCTCCTCTTCCATGCCCTTCCTTCTCCTCCTTCCTCCTAATCTTCTCCTTCCCTCCTCTTCCTCCCTTCTCCTCCTCCCTTCTCCTCCCTTCTCCTCCCCCCTCATAATCTTCCTCTTCCCTCCTCCTCCCTTCTCCTCCCCCCTCATAATCTTCCTCTTCCCTCCTCCTCCTTCTCCTCCTCCTCCTCCCTTTTCCCTCATAATCTTTCTCTTCCCTCCTCCTCCTCCTCCTCCTCCTCCTCCTACCACATCCTTATGCCCCTTCTCTTCCATGCTTGCTCTTTCTTCTCCTCCTTCCTCATAATCTTCCTCTTCCCTCCTCCCTTCTCCTCCCTCCTCATAATCTTCCTCTTCCCTCCTCCTCCTCCCTCACAATCTTCCTCTTCCCTCCTCCTCCTTCTTCTTCTCTTCGCGTTCTTTGCAACGCGTGGCGCCATTTTACTCCCATTAAATCTGGTGCCCGACTTAGCCTGGCGAGGTGCTCCTCCTCCTCCTCCTCCCTCCTCCTGCTTCTGCCACCCCAGACGGGTCCGTCGCGTTCACCTTCAACCCACCTCCCCCCATTAACCTCCCTTTCCCACAATGCGGGGGGAGGTCATGCGCTGTCCCCTACAGCCCTTCCCCCCCCCCTCTCTCTCTCTCAAGTTGTTATGGTTGACATTGTTGTGAAATGAATATAGGTGAGCCAAAACTCGTAAAAACGGATTGTTTTGGGGTTTTAGTTACTTTATAGGATCGGTATCTCGGGCACGCTTTTGTCAGTTGTAGTGGGGTCCCGTTAAATTTATTTCGTAATATATATATATATATATATATATATATATATATATATATATATAAATAGAGAGAGAGAGAGAGAGAGAGAGAGAAGCTTAGGTGTCCCGGACTCCATGTGTATGTCCTGTGTGATCTCGCCATCATGATTTCTTCCCTCAGTCGCCTCTCCCCTATATATCCCCGTCACTCTCACCCTCTTCTCTCCCTCTCACCCTCTCTTCTCTCCTCTCTCTCCCTCTCTTCTCTCCCTCTCTTCCCATCACCTTCCCTTCTCTCCCTCTCTTCCCCTCTCCCTCTCCTTCCTCTCCCCTCCTCTCACTCTCCTCTCCGCCCCTGTACCAGTAGGAATCTGTCCTTCTGTCTTGACCAGCCACCTCGACCAGCTTTACGGTAGAACGTGCACCCCTCTC
>NC_134779.1:35387418-35399918 GCF_046742065.1 Oratosquilla oratoria | reverse complement strand
ACAATTTGTTCCGACATTTTGATTTTGGTGGTTACTGGAAGAATTCAATGATAATTAATAATTGAGGTAAACATTAAAAGGACAATTATCGTTTCGAATATTCGAAATTCGTAGTAATGGAGAGTTCCAAATTTTAGAGATTCAGTTTTCCTGTACGTAAAAAAAAAAAAAAAAAATCCATGGGAATTCCACGAACATGACCAGTTACGTAAGGAGCAAGATGTAGTTCTAGTTGACATTAAAGTGGAATGAGGTCTTCATCGACCCCTCTCCTTCCCTCCCTTGGGCAAAATGACAACAACAATAGAGGCAATTAATCAACAAAAACAACAATAAGACGTCAACAAAAATCATTATCAACAACAATAGCAATAGCAGCAACAAAACAACAACATTTATAACAACCGCCACCCCGAGAAAGCTGTCAAAAACAACAACAAAACAACAATATTTATAACAACCACCACCCTGGGAAAACTGTCAAAAGCAAAAACAACAACAAATGCATATAACTTGGAATTTCTGGTACCATCCCTAAACAATGTTTTTCGTTAAAGAAAAAAAAAAAAAAAAGGAAAATGGCCCCGCTTTTATGCATGCGGCATGTAGGGCCACAGATGGAGTCTGCGGTAGAAGTCTTTGCGACGGTGGGAGGGGAGGGGGAAGGGGGGATTAGAGGGGTAAAGTGGGGGGGATGCCCACATCTTGTAGGAAATTTAAAAGACCTTGAGGCAATGCAAAGGAGGGTTTGCTAGACTAATTCTCCTGATGCTTCACTATCGAAAAATTCTCTTTATCTCTCTCTCTCTTTATCTCTCTTGCGTTTTCTCTTTTCGTGCTGTCTCTTCTGTTTTACTCTCTCATTCATCTTTCTTTAATTTTTCACTTTTATCTCGTCCTATCCTCTCTCTTCTATCTCCTCTTTCAACTTCCTCATACTCTCACCTCTATCTTCTCTTTTTCTACTCTTTCCACTCCCCCACCTCTCTTATCTCTCTCTTCTTTCCTCTCTCGCTCTTTCTCTCTTTCTCTCTTCCTTTTTTCGTTCTCTCTCCTGTCTCATCTTTCCTCCCATTCTTTTTCTATATAACTGTCTACATTTCTCTCCTCTTTTCTTCTCTCTTCCTCTTTCTCTTACCCCTTCCTTAACTACCCTCCATCCTTTTTCTCCATATCTATCTTTCCTCTCCATATTTTCTCTGCTCTCTCTCTCTCTCACTCTCTCTCTCTCTCTCTCTCTCTCTCTCTCTCTCTCTCTCTCTCTCTTCTTTCTTCTTCTTCCCCTTTCTTAGTCCCTACCTGAAGACACACGCTTTTCAAACACAGAACTCTGTCTGTGCGCGCTCTCAGGTATGGGGGCGGCACGAACAGGCCATCTGTGCCCCCCCCCACATCCCCCCCGCTCCCGTCCTCCCCTGGGAGATTTCTCCCAAATCCTTCTTTTGGATGTTTCCCCCGTTTTCTTTCTCCAGTAACTGGATGGTGCGCCGCTTTGCTGGTGTCGTATGGTGATGTTTGTCTTGTCTTCAGATCCTGGGATTCGCCTCTTGAGGATCTTTCTGCTGAAGCTTGTTTGTTTATTTATTTATTCGTCTATTTAGTTTTATCTGTAGTAGTTTTATTTTGGTTTAGTTTTATTGTGTATGTATTTTATTATGGCAATTTTTTGCATGTTGTTATATGTGGTTTCACATTATTATTTTGAATGTTTCATGTGCTATCTATATATTATTTCCATTCTTATTTAAATTGTATTGCTTTTTCATTTTTTTCTGTTTTAGTTATATGCTCTATGTATGTGTATATATATATATATATATATATATATATATATATATATAATATATTTATAATATTTTTGTGGGTGTCTATTTCTTTAAAAAATCCTCTAGTTATAAATATATTGCTGTTTTTGTATAATTTATTTGATTTTTAGTTATATTTATTTTTATTTGGTGTACTTCTTACAAGGTCACTTCTCTTTTGTTCGTTGTTTCCATCTCTTTGTTTATCTATTCATTTACTTATTTGTTTGTTTATCATCATTATTTTCCCACGGTGCTTCCTCTAATCCCTCGGCAGGCAGCCAGAACAAATATGTAAGTAGTCCGTTCAAGTGAAGGCGGTAAAGAAAGCTAACCAGATGTACACAAACGGGAAGTGGAAAGAGGGAGAAAAGAATGGAAATAGCGAGAGAGAAAGAGAGAGAGAAGGAAGAGTATGAAAGACGAAGCAAACAATGCAGAGCTAAAGAAAACGAGAAGAATACAGAAATGTTAGGGAAATGAAATACAAGTCCATCTTATGGTTTGTGGTTTTACCGGTGGTTCTGTCCTTGTGGACAAGAGGGAATGTAAACGGAGTGTCACTTGCCTAATTTCACGGCCACAGTCATTATAACAACCTTACCAAGGCGGATTAAGAAGCCGTTGTGAAGTACATAGGTTGTGTCGATGTCCAGGGGCTAGACAGGAGGTTCTGCATAGGGCTATTAACGTTGACGGTAAAGATAAGGAGGAGACGGATGGAGACATCAGTTGAAGGTCAGATAGAGGAAGAGATAAGGTTATATGCTCTTTTTACCACCCGGCCTCGTTATGGACCAAGAGGTCGCTTTTGGGTGTCTGTTTTCGACACGTTTTAACTCGTTTTAGCAAAATGGTGTGGAGACGAAAACGGGAAGTTTGTTTGGACAGAGAGAGAAAGATTAGTGAAAGATGGTCCATTGCACAAGAGCATAAACGTTAAAATGAGAGAAATGACAATGAGAAAAGAGAGGGGGAGAGAAGACAGGGAAACGAGAGGGGAAATAGGGAAGGAAGGTAAAATTGAGAAGGGAAGAATAGGCAAGGAAGGGGAACAGATTCGTAGGAGGAAGGAGAGTAGAAAGGCAAAGAAATTAAACGAATGGAAAACATTGAAAGAGAATAGAAGGAATCTGGAGAAAATGGAAGACCGTGGAGAGCTGACAGAAAGGAACGAGTAGAGAAGAGAGAAAATGAAATAAAAGAGTGGGGAGGGTAAAAACAGAGGAAGTCAGTGAAGAGAGAGGTCTGCGGAAGTGGCATATAGGGAAAGTGTTGTGAGCATGGACAAAAGAGAAATGGGAAGAGAGAAAAAGAGTGAAGAGAGAAAGAGAGAGGCCTGCGGAAGTGGCATATAGGGAGAGTGTTGTGAGCATGGACAAAAGAGGAATGGGGTGAGAGAAAAAGAGTGAAGAGAGAAAGAGAGAGAGGCGTACGGAACGGGCATAAAGGGAAAGGGTTGTAAGCAAGGACAAAAGAGAAATAGGGGAAGAGGAGAGGAGTGAAGGGGGGGGGAGACGGGCCAGGCTGTTAGCTGATTGCTCGACTCTGGTGCTATAGTAATCGTTGACGTCTTCTTGCTTCCATTATAGCAATCAGTGTCAACACCGTAGTACTAACGCTCGGTTCGCTTGTTAAGGGATAGGGAATAGTGCAACAGCTGTGTCTTGGCTGGAAACAGAGCACGGGTTTGTAGAAGTTTACGTAATGTTTAGGACCAAAGAAAGAGGTGGACAGTCGGAGGAATTCAAAAGGGGAACTGAAAGGAAAAAGGGAGAAGGAGGGAGAGTTTTTGTATGTGTTTGGCATGTGTGTGTGTGCGTATGTGTTTTTGTGAGTGTGTTTTGTCTTGTGTGAGTGAAATAGTGTGTGTGTGTGTGTGTGTGTGTGTGTGTGTGTGTGTGTGTGTGTGAGATAGTGTGTGTGTGTGTGTGTATGCGTGTGTGAGAGAGAGTGTGTATGTGCGCGAGAGATTCACCAATGTCTTGGATCATGTGCTGGATTCGTGATCGACAGCTATTACCATCCCGGATGAGAGCTCATATATGCCCCAGTCCATGGGTATTGTAATCTTCTGTCACACGAACACACACACGCACACACACACACACACATACACACAATCACTGCGTTGTGGGTTACCCACATGTGAATAAAATCACCTGACGACAGTTATGATAAAGTGGAAAAGAATTTTTGTAAAGGAACGCATAGAGGCACATATGCCAAATTACAAGAACACGAGTTAGATAATTGTTAGTAGTTGCTAGAACAGGGCTTAGAGGATTATCCAGACAAGTAGTTAATGGACTAAATGGACAACGAGATCTCAACTTTTGGTTGAGGAGGCTTCAGCTCTTGATTGAGGGTGGTGTGGAGAGTAGTTTGGCTCAGGGTTTAATTAGTAGTAATTATAGTTTCAAACTACAACCGGTCGTTAGACATGAAACTACATTCACTCTTTTCTACCCGCCCAAAGGGCCCCGTCACATCAAAGCTTACGATCTGTTTCCGACCACCGGCGACCAGGTGGTCGCCGGCCAGTTGTAGGTAATCTTTGGAAGTCGCTGGTAGTCGGTAATAAGATAGATAGATAGATAGATCGATAGATAGATATATTACAACACACACTGAATAGCCCCCAGTACATATATTTTCATCTTATCAATCAAATTAACTTTTTCCATTTCAATTCCTTTGCATAGGTTTTGGTCGCCGACCGATCGCTTGATTTTCGGTCGAAGGTGGTCGGAAACAGGTCGTAAGCTTGGTGTGACTGGGGCTTAACCTTAGCCTTGCGGATTATTCGGAACTGTTCACACATGAACGCGGGAGACTGTGTCCGCGGTACGCCACTGCAGTGACGACATCCGGAGAAAGCTCAGGTCAACTCGGGTCAACTAAGGTCATCGAGGTGAGCACCGAGTAGATGCCCTTCCTATCCTCTGCGCCGTGGGCAGGATTCGAACACACGCCCGAAATCTCATCGCGGTTACCAGGCGCGCGCGTTACCACATACGTACATACGAGTTTCCAAGCTTAAAAGAATACGTGACTGTGGTCCATAGGGGGTGTCGTTGCGCAGTCAGTACTCCCGTATGGTGTTTTCGTAAGTGTTGGATTAGTGTAGTTATATTGAAAAAATAGTAATATAGAACTGTGTATATAGAATACTGTATATAGAAATGCATTAAACTCTCGACATGGAAAGATGTTTTTGTATAAATACATTTTAGTCGCCGATCGCCGATTTAATGAAGCGGCTTTGCTGTGGATGTGCTGTGTCTTGCGACACTATTTCTGACCCAGGGCAGTGGGTAAGCTGCAGGGATGACCCGTCATCCAGGAGGTGCCAAGATAAGAGGGAGGGAAGAGGGTAGAGGGGAGTGGAGTATGTAGGGGATGGAATGGGTGGGAGTGGTTGTTATGTCTTTGTTTTTTGGATACCTCCCCTATAAGGGGGGGGGAAGTCTTTAGTTTATGTACATTGTAGCATGACCATATTTGGGAATAGGGAAAGTCAATAAGGACAACGTAATTTGGGAACAGTTTGGGATCTTCTTGAGGGGAGAAGCTGGTAAAAAAAAATCTTGACGTCTATTTGGAAGTTGGCAACCTTTTCTAAGCTTGTGATTGAAGAAAAGTTTGGATGCACTTCTTAAACTGCGTTTTTTTTTTGGGGGGGGGAATCAGGTAAGTTTAGAAGAAATTATTTATAACGACCGTTGAGTTATGATGAATTAAATTTTGACCAACTTAGAAGAACATAAACGACAGGTAGACTACGATTGGTCGTGACCAGCCTCTGTATGGGCCAAATGGTCACCGACTAGTTGGCTTTCCATGGTGTCACATGTTCCTTGGATCCCATGAAAGCAGACGAAGACGGTGAGATGAGACTCGAGTGGTACTCCAGTCAGAGGAGGAAGAGGAGTATGGAGGAGGACATTGGGAGTTTTTGGATACCTGGTGCTGTACTCCACCGCACTCCGAGCGTTCGTGTCCGTGGGATGACAGACAGGGGAGTGGCGCCCCGGCCAACGCCCCAACCAGCGCCCCGGCCCAACGCCCAGGCGAGCAGGTGGAAGGCCAACCGCAGCGAGGTACTTCGAGTATTTTCGTTGTTGACAGACTTCTCGAGACTCCCAAAGAACCCTTTCATCCTTTGTTCTTCTTGAATACTCCCCACTCGTTTCACTCCCCACACGCACTCCACCGCACAGGGGAGTTGTGGCGGTGGAGTAGCAGGTGAGCAGGATAAACTTTCGAAGACAACTCATCCTCATGACCCTTTGCTTCATCCAACCTCACCTGACCTCATCCGACCTCCCCCTCGTCTGTGACCTTTGACCTTACCTTCACATCCACCCTCCATTCACGCCATCCCCAAGGACCTTTCTGTAGTCCTCGCCTCTATTTCCTCCTCTTCCTCCTTATCCTCCTCCTCCTCCTCTTTCTCCTTCTCTTCCTCCTCCTCCTCCTCCTCCTTCTTTTCCTCCTCCTTTGCCTACTCCACTTCATTTCTCACTGTATTCCTGCCACCATTCAACGCCGTTCCCGCTCAACCTGTACCTACCATTGCCCCTCTTTTCTGTCCCCCCATCTCCCCCCTCCCCCTTCTCCCTCTCCCCTTCTCCCCCTCCATTTCTCCCCCCACCTTTTCAATTCTTCGGCTTAGCTCTACTCCTGACTCACCTCATCATAAATTCACTTTTTTTTTTTTTTTTTTTTGGGGGGGGGGGGGTTGATGGTGGTCCCAGAGGAGCACGTACGGCTCTTCGCGACGGAAGCTCCTCGAATGAACCACGAACTCGCTCTTCGCGAGTTCGACTTTCTGCATCAGACTTCGACCCCGTTCACCTCGCAGCATCTGTTGTTATGCTGTGAATGACTGAAATCGCATATAACGGCAGCCAGAGTAAAGAAAGTGGGAGTGAGGTTCATGAAACCGTCTTAGAATTCAGCAGGTTAAGGTCCTGTGAATTAAAAAAAAGAAAAAAGAGAAGAAAATAATAATAATGATAATAATCATAATAAAAGAGGGGGGAGGGTCACATGGTACGGAACGTAATATTCAGATAGGCTCTCTCTGCTACTGGGCGGGGGTGAGGGAGGGGCTGGCACCACGGGGATGAATAGAATCATTTGGCGCCAACCAGGAGGAAAAGTGCCACCCGGTACGTAAGGGGTTGAGTCGACAGTATTTTTTTTTTTTTTTTTTTTTCAAGGGTGATTCAGTTCTTGGAGTTAATGCTCAGTAGAATGTTGACTCAGGAGTCTGTGAAAGAGCTCCTTATAAAACAGGAAGAAACTAAAGGTACGGGAAAAAGGAAGAAATGTATATACTGTATATATCAAATGCTATCTCAGCACAAATGTAAGTTGTGGGAATGGACGTAGAGTGCGGATGGCTCAGAAAATGGAAGATGTACAACAAGTAAAGTAAAATACATTTATATATATATATATATATATATTTATATATATATATATATATATATATATATATATATATATATATATATGTTGGTGAAGGTGGGTGAGGAAGACATTAAACAGAATCCAAGTTTATTTCTGACTAGTTTCGCACAAATAGGCGAAACTAGTTAGAAATAAACTTGGATTCTGATTTATGTCTTCCTCATCCAGCTTCACCAACCTGTCACAATGTCTCAATATATATATATATATATATATATATATATATATATATATGATTGTGTGTATGCATGCATACATACATACAAATACAAAAAGGCCCTTTCCCTCTTATAAGAGAGGTTGCCAACTAAGGCATGCACCCAACCCATCCCAACCCGTCGGAAGGGTGCTGGTCTCGCATTTGCTCAGTTGTGGGTTCGAAACTCTTCTCCGATTTTCAGCAGTGATAATTACCTGTCCCCCAATAGGGTAAAGGTAACGGCCTTGGCAGGAGCTATTCAGCGCCTCCTGGCGTAGGTTCCTCACTCTCTTAGCTCCTTGTCATCCCAGGTCCCCGCCCACTGCCCGGTCAGAAGAAGTGCAGCAAGGCACAGCACCTCCACAGTAAATTAAAAGTGGAAAATGGAACCTGTCTGAGACCGGAAGTCGAGAAAGGGGAGAGGAGGAGAGGCACTGCATTCTGGGAAATAACTCTGTTTAGTTATCTTAAACCTTGAAATGGCAGTTAACGGGTGGCGCCAAGCGATTTTATTCATCTGAGAGGATTGAACAGGATCCTCATCCATCGAGACCCAAGAGTCCCGTTGAGGAACCATCTGACTCCAGTAGTGCTGCAAAGGTTGGCGGTAGCCCATCGTCCACGAGAAGCTAAGATGGGACAAGTGACGAATGAATTTTTGGATGGGTATGGGATAGGTGTAACGTGGGTGGGAATATGTCAAGGCCACCCTTCCCCTATTTTGTTATTATTATTGTTATTTATTTTTATGAGGTTTTATCAAGCCTAGCCATCTCGCTTTGCGTGGAATATATGATTTAGAGTAATAAAGATCGTTTTCAAATGTTTTGATAATTTTTCTGAGGTAGCCGGGGCTGAGATTGGAGGAAGAAAAAAGTGTGTGTGTGTGTGTGTGTGTGTGTGTGTGTGTGTCTGTCCTGTTCCCAGGGTAGATAAGAAAATTGGCAGATTGCTAAACAAGCTGTTTCAGGTTGTTAAGGTAATGAAGTCAGAAGGATAATTCCTCAGGAGGATTAGATGATGGAGATGGTGATTAGCGTGTGGGGTAAAGGAGAAGTCATTGATTATTATGGTGAGTTTCATCCTGGAGATGAGGTACACAGTTACACAGGGGATTAATCAAACTGTAACCAGCCTGATGTATTTATCTAGTTAACATGCGGTTTAACCAAATGTTTAGAAATCGCGAAGTTTTGTAGTCACAAGTACAGGAGACTTGAGATCTGGGTGTATAGATACGCTTCGTCTGACTCGGGCGTAGAAGTGAATGAAAAGATCGTGGAGCTGGCTTTACGTTCAGGAAAGTAGATATTAGTCGGCGAATTACATTAGAATTCAGGCAGAGATTTATATGCACATACACCAACGGCTTTTTCCCCCTTACAAGGGGGGTAGCCAAAGTCAAAAGCATAAATCCACTCCCACCCATCTCATCTCCACATACTCCACTCCCATTCACCATCCCTCCCTCCCCCTTTTCTATTTATTTTTCTGTTTATATATTCAAAAAGAAAATAGATCAAATAATAGTAATAATGATAATGATGAAAATCCTGAGGATATTAGCAATGGTCAAGTCTAGATAGGCAAGCACTTTCATGTCCTTCACACGTTAAGAAACTATGACGGGGAATGAGACATATTCATGAATTTGAAATCAAAAGTCTGATATAAAGAAGAGGGCAGATGAGAATAGTCCATAGCAGGTAGAGGTAGAAGGAAAGAACATAGGATTTTTTGTAATGTTTCGGTTGTACACATTCTTCTTTAGAAATACCACAGAACACAGGGAAAAGGCGTGTATGCTTGAAACGTTAGGTATAAAAACTGATCAAGCTCTCTCCTTGGAACACAGAACTCACCATCCCAATCTCGCGAAGTGGGAAGTAAAAAAAACCCTGGTAGGTCAGTCCCTGTTATTTGCTGCGAAGCATATTTTTTTTTTTTTTTTTTTTTTTTTTTTTTTTTTTTTTCGCCGATATTTGGTTCGCTTCCCCGCCTGTCCAGGGCTGTCGGGAACCAACTCAGGAATCCCGCAGCGGGTCCTGGAAATCGAACTCACGACCACCTGCTCATCAGTTCGACACGATATCCACTGGGCCGCCGCGCAGCCTTACCTAATATGGTATATGAAGAATGCGACGAAGCATAGCTTTTAAAGCGAAAGCTTTTATTACGTGAATCGTATCGGAAACCCTACGAAATTTGTGAAACGAAATCTCTAGCAAAAATTTTTGTAAATGGAGATATTCATGGCCGAAATGGTCTTTGAGGATGATTTGTCCATGATTTTGTCAATGAGAACTTTTTGTCCATAAGGATTATTTGTCCATGATTATTTGTCCGCGAGGATTTGTTCATGAGGATGACTTGACCATTAATATTTTTCAGTGAAGATGATTTGTTTACGAGAATGATTTGTCCATGAGGAATAATTGCCCGTGATAATTATTTGTCCGTGAGCATGATCTGGCCATGGTGATGATTTGTCCATTATTATTTGCCAGTGAAGATTATTTGTCTGTGAGAATTATTTGTCCATGAGGATGATTTCGGAGAGACTGTTGGAGTCAAAGATGTGGACGCCAACGAAGAGTTTCTTCTCGCTTCACGAAATTGTCTTCGCCTTCAAGACCGATTGGCCAGTTAAGGCAAGGGGCTTTCTTGGAGGAAGATGGCTCACAGTTTCTCTCTTCTCTCTCATAACGTAAGAATGGAAGAGGTTGCAAGAGATAATAAGGCTTACACTAGGCAGTTCCATGTCTATTACCATCTATCATCCCCATCCATAAACTTATCTAATCTCTCTCTAAGTAATATTAGTGGTTTGTCCCAGAATTAATCATGGATTATTCTCCCCGTCATCGTTTCGCAGTCCCAGTGGGTAATTAATGTATTATGTAGAAACTGGAGTTTAGGTTTCTGGAATTATGGAAAAATACTTCAACGTGGAATCCTGTTGGTCGTACTATATATAAAAAAAGAGATCCAAGCGATAGAATGCCTGCTGTTTGATTTATAATATCCATTTTTGTCTATATATATATATATATATATATATATATATATGTGTGTGTGTGTGTGTGTGTGTGTGTATGTGTGTGTGTGTGTATGTATGTATGTATGTATGTATATTCAATGACCTGTCTTCCCGCGAAGAAGACACTACTTTTCCCTGATTAAATGTTCATTGAAGATGCAGACAGAAATAGATTACCACATTTTTCTGGTTTCACTAATCTGTATAAGATGACTCTTCGGTCAAAACAAAAATTAATAAAAGACGTCGCCATTTTGAAAATGGTTTTTAGGGTTTCTAAATTACGATTGATTTTTTGTTTTGTGATTTATTTTTTGTTTACGAGGAAGAGACGGAGAGAGACCATAGAGCGAGAGTATGATAGTACCATTGGGCAATGCCAGTGTCAGTGTCAACATAACGTCATGTTAACTCTTCTCATTATGCGGTTTTCTTGGGGCTGGTTGAAATCACCTGGAGATAGTGAGGAGCACAATACGTCATCAGTGATAGTGAAATGGGTTAGTGCAGAACCGCTTTTCGGGGAAATGAGCCACCTGAGGGAGAGATGAGCCGTGTGAGGCTAATTGCAACCTCGAGGGAGCCGAGAGGCTTCTCTATTATTCCCGGATTGGGTTGGTTTCAGATTGGGTCTCCCCGGGGGGGGGGACAAGGGGGGGGGTTGATTATCTATGGCAGGATTTCGTAACTCGCCGGAGGGGTGGATCGAGACGAGGTGGAGGAAAGCTCCGATTTTCCGGGGATCTTTAAGACTGGGTCGGGGGGGGGGGGTGAGACCATAGACTTCTTCTTCTTCTTATTATTATTGTTATTTATTATTATTATTATTATTATTATTTTTATTTTTTTATCAATATTATTATTATTGTTGTTATTCTAAGACTTATTCTATTTCTTTTTTGTCTTTCTCGTCTTCTTTTCCTCTCTATTTTCTTTCTTTGAGTCACCCTATGCTAGAAATACATATTCCTTCTTCTCTTCCCCCTTTGTTTCTTCTCTCTCACTTTCTCTCTGTCCCCCTCCCCCACACTTTCCCTCCAATCTCTCCATTCTTGTTTCTATTATATTATTCCTTTCACTATTTTCTCTCCTTTACCTCCCTTCCTCCTCTCCTCCTCCCACCACATCCCCTCCTCGTTCCCCTGTCTACCCCCTCCATCCCTTCTTTAAGAATTTTTTCCACTCTTGTAATGGGGGTTTGTATAATTACGTAGATATCACATGTATATTTAATTTTTTCCTTTTCTGGTATTCTTACTCTGTGGCTTTTGGTTCTTGTTTTTCTCTCGGCACCATGTGACGCAGTTTGGATGTTGCTTTCACTGTCGTCAGGCGATTTTATTCAGCTAATCTGCCCCCTCACTGCGTTAAACAATGGGAGACTTCCAGTGGTGTCTTGCTGTACTGTGGACTGACCACCCACGCTCGGTGGGGAAGAACATGAAGGGGGACCCAAGGAGAGCCGTTGATACGATCTTACAGTGTTACAGTGAGGTTACTGCGCTCTCTTGCAATGTTGCAAAGAGGTTAATGTGCTCTTAGAATGTTACAAAAAAGAAACAATAAATAGTTATGCCCGTAGGAAACTTTTTGAACCATATTCAGATCTCCCCCTCTCTCTCTCAAAAAAAAAAAATAAATAAATAAATAAATAAATAGATAAATAAATAAAATAGAATAAATAGATAAATAAAGATAAAAGATCATTAGAATGAATAAAAAAAGATACCCTATCCAAGGTTTTGTTACTCTCAAGGAGCTTCTTTGGGCTGAATAAGATTGCCTGACGTCATCCAGAACATAACCCTCGAGTGAGGAAGAGAGAGGAAACCATGGCAAGTCAAGAAGCTGGTCACAAACTCTACACCAAGGTTTGCCCCCCCTCCCCCTCACCCCCACCCCCTGAGTCACAATAACTGTCTGTACTCGTATAATTACTAACTCTCGGACTCGACAAATAGTCTGGCCTCATTAG
>NC_134779.1:35319918-35384918 GCF_046742065.1 Oratosquilla oratoria | reverse complement strand
GTAGACGGGAACTCCGGAGGGTGATCGAGGGAGCGGATGTAGAGGAGGAGGCGGGGCCTGTGGGAGGAACAGGTAGCGCCCACGGATTCAAACAGATGGGTTCCCCGTCTGCGTGGGTTTGTGTGTAGTTGTGTAAGAAGGCGTGTGAATGGGTGTGTTGGTGTGTATGTGTTTTGTATTTGTTTTGTTCGTTTGTTTGTTTACTGAGGATGAACTGGTTTGACGGGTCCCTCCCAGCATAGCGGTTGTGTTATGTACATTGTTTAAATGAATAACAAATGGGGGTTTCTTGTTCATTTGAACGATGTTTTTACTATGCATGAACTTGCGTTGTCTGAAGTTCTTCAGAATATTTTCTATTAAAAGATATATTTCTTATCTATTAACTAGAATGAAGAAGAGAATTTATACCAAAAAAATGCTAGAAATTGTGATGATGGTGGTTAGTGGTGATGACAGCCGTGTTTGTGATGACGGTAGGGGGGTGATGTCGTGGTGGTGACAGCAACAGAGGACAAGCGGTGGTGATGGTGGTGGTGGTGATGGTTGTGATGTTGAAGGTGGTGGTGATGGTTGTGGTGTTGGGGATGATGATGATGGTATTGGAGGTGGTGGTGATGGTTGTGGTGTTGGGGGTGGTAGTGATGGTTTTGTTGTTGGAGGTGGTGATTGGTGGCGATGGTTGTATTGTTGGAGGTGGTGGTGGTGGTGATGGTTGTGGTGTTGGAGGTGGTGATGTTGGTGATGGTTGTGGTGTTGTTGTTGTTCCCTAGACTGCCTGTCCGAGCAGTCCCGTGGTTGTGGTGTTGGAGGTAGTGATGGTTGTGTTGGTGGTGGTGGTATTGGAGGTGGTGGTGATGGTTGTGGTGTTGGAGGTGGTAGTGATGGTTGTGGTGTTGGTGGTGGTGTTGGAGGTGGTGGTGATGGTTGTGGTGTTGGAGGTGGTGATGGTGGCAATGGTTGTGTTGTTGGAGGTGGTGATGGTTGTGTTGTTGGTGGTAGTGATGGTTGTGTTGTTGTTGGTGGTGATGGTTGTGGTGTTGGAGGTGTTGTTGGTGGTGGTGATGGTTGTGGTGTTGGAGGTGATGTTGGTGATGGTTTTGGTGTTGGAGGTGGTAGTGATGGTTGTGGTGTTGGAGGTTGTAGTGATGGTTGTATTGTTGGTGGTGGTGTTGGAGGTGGTGGTGATGGTGTTGGTGTTGGAGGTGGTGGTGATGGTTGTGGTGTTGGAGGTGGTGATGGTGGTGATGGTTGTATTGTTGGTAGTGGTGTTGATGGTAGTGGTACTGGAGGTTATGGTGAAGGTGGTGTTTGTGATGGCTGTGATGGTGGTGGTGTTGTTGGAGGTGCTGGTGGTGGTTTTGGAAGTGGTGGTTACAGTGATAATGACGTTTGTGGTAATGTTGGAAATTGTGATGAATGTTGTGATGATGATGATGGTGGAGCTTCTGCTCTCGATGTACACAAAAGTCGAATTGTTCAATGAATATCAGTATAAAATGACAATTGTTCTCCTCCTTGCATTAAAGAGAGGGGCGGGAATGCATATGTTACAAACAGCACCTTACCTGACCCCAGGCGATTTTAATCAGCCAAGAGTTGATCTGAATTTTTGAGTCGGGAGGGGGGAGTGGGGGATCGAACCCCGACCCCGACCCAGCTGAATAAAATCATCTGCCGGCAGCTGAATAAAACCAAATCAGCAATGAACAAAGGCTTAGGATGTTATAACTAATTCGTTTGAACATGGAGGTGTTCTTCAGCGTTCTTGCTGAACAGGATTTTTTTTTTTTTCAATTTTTCAATTTTTCTTCACGGTTTTTCTTCTCTAATGTTGATGTATGCATTTTTAACAATATTCTTAGTGCAACGTCTAAGGAGATTTTTTTTTTTTTCTAATATTTATTCGAAAAGTTAAAGTGGACCCACTGGAGTGAAGACCCTTGATGTGATGAAGGTGGAGGAAGAAGAGGAGGAGGTTGGAGGAAGAGGAGCAGGAAAAGGGTGTAGGCGGAGGTAGAAGAGGTGGAGAAGAAGGTGATGGAAGTGGAATCTGAGGTGAAGGTGGAGACGAAAGTGGAGGAGGTTGGAGGAAGAGAAGGAGGAAGAGGGTGTAGACTAAGGCAGAAGAGGTGGAGAAGGTGATGGAAATGGAATCTGAGGTGAAGGTGGAGGCGGAAGTGGAGGAGGAGGAGGTGATGGAGGTGGAGTCGGAAGCAGAGGAAGTTGAGATGGAGGTGAAAGTGGAGGCGAAAATGGAGGAGGAGGAGATTATGGAGGTGGGATCGGAAGCAGGGGAAGTAGATATGGAGGTGAAGGTAGAGGCGAAAATGGACGAGGAGGAGGTGGTGGCCGAAGGATGAGGAGGTGATGCAGGTGGAGGTGGAGATAGAGGAAGTTGAGATAGAGGTGAAGATGGAGGCAAAAGTGGAGGAGGAGGAGGAGATGATGATGAAACCAAGGGATGAGGAGGTGATGAAGGTGGAGGGGGAGGAGTTTGGTGGAGGCGGAGGAGGAGGCTTTTGAACCGCCATCCAAGGCCATTAGTGAAGAAATTACAGAAAAGGCGGCAACCACATCCTTCAGTGCCGTGGCTCATTGTATGAATGGCACTCTGGTCAACGCCAACGATTTTATTCAGGCCGAGGGTGTCCCTGAGCGGGGTCGCGGTCGCTGACGGTCTCCTTCAGACAAGGGACCGTCCTTCGACCTTTGACCCGAACGTCATCTGTACAATCGGTTTCTGAAGTTCGTCAACGGTTTTGTTGTTTTATTTTTTATTTTCTTTGTAATATTTTTTTTATTTCTTAATGATTATCATATACGTTTTATAATACAGACACCATGTAATGAATAGAGCGCTCATTTAGGTAACAAACATTCAGATTTGCCTGAGACCTTGATGACACTTTTTTTTTTTTTTCAAGTGTGGCGGAGCCCTCTTGGGAAAGAAAAAATATATAAAAAAGATTAAAAGGACACACCAGCAAACCCCCCCCCCCAGGCAACACCGGTGACAGAAAATCTTCGCCAAGTTATAAAAACTGGACTTATTATTATTATTATTATTATTATTATTATTATTATTATTATTATTATTATTATTGTGATGTGACTAGCGATGGCGTAGATGTGTTATGTGGATGTGAACAGACTAAGACTAGGGACTTTGAATTGTGTTGGTTGTGCCTTCGTGCCACTTGTGTGCCATTGTGGCACTTGGGTGCCACGATGCCATTTAGATGCCATGGTGCAACTTGGGTGTCAGGGTGCCAGTTGGATGCCATCTTACCACTTAGGTGTCATAGTGCCATTTGTGTGTCATTGTGCCACTTGGGTGCCACGGTGCCATTTGGATGCCATTGTGCCATTTGGATGCCATCTTACCACTCTCATTGTGCCAATTGTGTGCCATTGTGCCACTTGGGTGCCATGGTGCCACGTCGCGTACCACGATTGCTGGTGAGTACGAAGTGGGTTGTGTCGGCCTAAGGGTTGTGGTGCAAATGGTGCGCACTGGTGCACACCGCAGCAGTAAGGGTGTGGTGAGTGAGGAAGTGGTGATAGGATGTGGTGGGAGTGGTGATAGGCGTAAGACGTTCATGGTGTTTTTGGTGGTGTGAACTGGTGTCGGGTGTTTGGGGGGGGAGAAGGGGGAAGTGGGAGGGGAAGGTGGAATGGTCCGTGGAGGGAGGGGGAGTGGAAGGGTAGGCAGGGGAAAGTGGAAGGGGAGGGAGGGGGAGTGGATGGGGAGGAGGAAGGTGAAATGTTCCGGGGAGGGAGGGGGTAGGTGGGAGGGGAAGGTTGGATGTTCCGGGAAGGAGGGGGAAGTGGAAGAGGGGAAAGAGGATGTTCCTGGGGTGGGGGAAGAGGGACAGGTGGGAGGGGAAGGTGGGATGTTCCCAGGTGAGAGGAGGATGTGGGAGGGGAAGGTGGGATGTTCCGGGGAGGGAGTGGGAGGGGATTGAGTGGAGTGTAGGAGTAGGAGGGGAAGGTGGGATGTTCCAGGGAGGGAGGGGAGGTAGTGGGAGGGGAAAGGAGTGGGAAGGTGGGTTGTTCCAGGGAGGGGGAAGTAGTGGGGGAGTGGGAGGGGAAGTTGGGATGTTCTAGGGAGGGAGTGGGGAATGGGAGGGGAAGTTGGGATGTTCCAGGAATGGAGGGAGGAGTGGGTGGGGGAGGTGGGATGTTCCGGGGGGGGAGTGGGAGGGGAAGGGGGAGGGAATGGGGAGAGTGGGATGTTCTGGGCGAGGGGAAGGTGGAGTAGGAGTGGAAGGTGGGAGGGGTATGTTCCGTTCTGCGCGCCCGGAAGGAAGCCGCGTGTGTGTCCGGTTGTGGTGTCTGGCTCGGAGGAAGATCCTGCATAATAATGATCCATATTCATCGTCGCCTTCAACAGCAAGACGCCTTGGCACTAGTCTAGGGTAACATACGTTTCTTCCCCAAATACTCGCACGTAATGGACGAAGTCTCTTTTCGTTAACATAAAAAAAAAAGAAATATCATGAAGGTTTTTCTGTGTTGACGGGGATGAAAAGATACACATAGCAAGGGCTTTTTACCCCCTTATAAGAGAGGTAGCCAAAGTCAAAGGCATAAATCCACTCCCATCCATTTCATCCCCACATACTCCACTCCCATCCATTTCATCCCCACATACTCCACTCCCATTCACCACCCCTCCCTCCCTCTTTTCTTGGCTTCTCTGAGATACAGATCGTAAAGATAGAATATAAATTAATAAATAAAAGATTTTAAAAAATCGGGACGATACCATGAAGCCTCAAAGTCGCACAAACAAGCCAAACCCATAACAAGCCAATGTACAGATAACGAAATACATTCCCTCTTAACCCTAAGGAGCCTGGGTAAGTAGGGACCAAAGACACATTTTACCCCCACCCCCCACCTCCACTCCCGGGGGGGGGGGGGAGGAAACTCCCAGAATTACTGTCACTTGGGTCTCCGAGAAGGAAAGACACCTTCTCCAACTCTGTAGTAAAGATCCCCTGATTTAATGCCAGTGCCATCGAGTGCCACTAAGGGAGGCGTAGTTAAGAGTGTCCTAAAGCAGGTGGAGGCTCTGGAAGGAGAGAGATAGGGGTCTGTCCTCGAGGGTCTGGAAGGAGAGAGGGAGGAAGAGATAGAGGTCTGTCCTAAAGCAGGTGGAGGCTCTGGAAGGAGAGAGAGATAGGGGTCTGTCCTGGAGGGTCTGGAAGGAGAAAGGGAGGGAGAGATAGAGGTCTGTCCTGAAGCAGTTGGAGGGTTTGGAAGGAGAGAGAGAGAGAGATAGGGGTCTGTCCTGAAGCAGGTGGGGGGTCTGGAAGGAGAGAGAGAGATAGGGGTCTGTCCTGAAACAGGTGGAGGGTCTGGAAGGAGAGAGAGTTATTGGTCTGTCCTGGAGGGTCTGGAAGGAGAGAGAGAGAGATAGTTAGGGGTCTGTCCTGAAGCAGGTGGAGGGTCTGGAAGGAGAGAGGTAGGGGTCTGTCCTGAAGCAGGTGGAGGGTCTGGAAGGAGAGAGGTAGGGGTCTGTCCTGAAGCAGGTGGAGGGTCTGGAAGGAGAGAGGTAGGGGTCTGTCCTGAAGCAGGTGGAGGGTCTGGAAGGAGAGAGAGTGAGTTAGGGGTCTGCCCTGGAGCAGGTGGAGGATCTGGAAGGAGAGAGAGAGAGAGAGAGAGTGAGAGTCTGCAGAGGTCCTGAGCCAACCATCCATCCCCTTCAAGAGCAACATCAGCTCCCCTGGCCCTGTCTTGTCGGCGGCGCGGACGTGTGCGTGCGCGCGTGCGTGCGGGCGCAGGCGGGTACCATGGTTCATTCTTCGCTGGGGCCTTCTTTACCGGTCGTCATAGAGGTCGAGTCTTGGATTTAGGCCTTCATCCTCCTCTTCTTCCTCTTCCTCTTCTTCCTCTTCCTTTTCTTCCTCTTCTTCCTCTTCCTTCTCTTCCTTCTCTTCTTCCTCTTCTTTCTCCTCCTCCTCTTCTTCCCCCTCCTCTTTCTCCTCCTCCTCCTCTTCCTCTTCCTCCTCTTTCTCCTCCTCCTCCTCTTCCTCTTCCTCCTCTTCATTCTTCTCCTCTTCCTCTTCTTTCTCCTCTTTCTCCTCTTCCCTTTCTTCCTCCTGCTTATCCTCATCTTCATCGACTTCGCCTCATCCTCCTCGTCTTGCTCCTGCTTATTCTCCAATTCCTCATTATCACAAACCTCCTCCTCCTCCTCCTCCTCTTCCTTCTCTCTCTTGCCATCCACTTATCTATTTCCTTCTCCTCCACTCCCTTGTTCTCCACTTCTTCCTCCTCCTCCTCCTCGCCCCCCTCTTCATTATCATCCTCTGCTCCCTCCTCCTCCTCCTGGCCCACCTAATCATCATCCTCATTAGCCTCTTACTCTAACTCCTCCTCCTCCTCCTCCTCCTCCTCCTCCTCCTCCTCCTGTACTTCCTCTTACACCTCCATTTCCTCTTCCCTCCTTTCTTCTACTCGTACATTATCTTATGCCTTTCCGCCTTTTATATGTCTTTCATTGTGTATTAAATATTTTGATTTCGTTACCCTCCCCCTCGTCTCCCCCTCCCCCCTCGTCTCTCCCCCTCTCCTCGTCTCTCCCCTCCCCTCGTCTCCACCTACCCCCCAACCGTTCCCTCCTCTGGCCTTCTTCCTCCTCCCTCCCAGCATTTCCTGGTATTGTTTTGATTTGCCATGAGTTCATGGCTGCTACTGCAACTGACAGTATCAATGCACACACACACACACACACACACACACACACACACACACACACACATACACATATATATACACACACACACTCGTGGCGCATTGGTTAGTGTTCCTGGCCGCCACTACGCCTGTCCGGGTTCGAATCCCGCACAGGACTGAAATAATTTCAGTATCTCTAAGCTGCGAGTCGTTACTCCAACTCTCGTGGGTGGGGAGTTGGGTGGGTGTGTGCGTGTAATGTCACAATATTACCCATAGATTGGTCATATATGAGCTCTGAGCTCTCTTGCAGGAGGGAAATAGCTGTCGGTCAACGCGTGATCTAATACCATGGTGAATCTCTCTCTCTCTCTCTCTCTCTCTCTCTCTCTCTCACACACACACACACACACACACACACACACACACACACACACACACACACACACACACACACACACACACACACACACACACACACACACACACACACACACACACACACACACACACACACACACACACACACACACACACACACACACACACACACACACACACACACACACACACACACACACACACACACACACACACACACACACAAAAAACAGTCTTGTCCTGGACAAAGAAAAGATCACTAGAGTGCAGTGTGGGAACTGGTCCCTCTGCTTGTTCTAGTGTCTCTCTCTCTAGTTAATAAGGTACACACTGGCATTGTTCCGAAGTGTGTGTGTGTGTGTGTGTGTGTGTGGATAAATAGATGATTTTAGTGTAATAGCAGAGTGTGCACGTAGTAGGAAGGTGCTGGAAATGCTTTGTGTGTGTGTGCTGACTGATTAAGGTCATCAGGCGAACCCGACAGTGCGTGAATGTATGTCTCTATATTATTACGTACCGGAAACTACCGGATGCACCAATACCCGGTCCACAGGAACTTACAGACACCATCTTTTCCAAAAACCACAGTTAAAAGGAGCAACTCCTATTTTAACGAAATAAAGAGACGTTTGGCAACCCGGCGTGCCAGCCAATCCCGTTTATTGTATTTCCAGTTAGGGGGAAAGGAAGCAGTGTTTCCAACCAGGTGAGCATTGAATTTTTGCACCCGACCATACTGGGCCGATTTAGGCTAGCTTTCTCTGCTCGGTGGGGGAGGGGGAGGGAGGGTGGGAGGGGTGTTGGCCTCCTGCTGCTGAATGAAATCGCCTGGCGGCAACCAAAATAGAAATAGATGTTAGTAACTGTGAATAGGTGAATAGTTTGTTCCCTCTTCTCTTTCTCTATTTCCCCCTTTCTTTCCTCCTCTTTCCCTCTATTCTCCCCTCTATTTCCTCTTTTTTTGCTCTCTACACATCCTCTTTTCTCCCCCATTCTTTCCTCTCCCTCTGTTTTCTCTCTCTTTTCCCCCTTCTTTTTCCCCCCTTTCTTTTCCCCTCTTTCCCTCTATTGTCCCCTCTATTTCCTCCTTTTTTGCTCTCTACACATCTTCTTTTCTCCCCCTCTCTTTCCTCTCACTCTGTTTTCTTACTCTTTTCCCCTTCTTTTTTCTCCCTTTTCCCCTCTTTCCCTCCTCTATTTCCTCCTTTTTTTACTCTCTACACATCCTCTTTTCTCTCTCCTCTCTTTCCCCTCTCACTCTCTTCCCCCTTTCCTTCTCTTCCCCCCTCTTTCTCCCTGTTCGCTTTTCATCTTCCTCCCCTCTTTCCCAAACTTTCCCCCTTTTTTCTCCCCTCTTCCCCAATCTTTTCCCTTTTTCCTCCCCACCCTTTCCCTCCTTTTTTCCTAACCTTTGCCCCCCTTCTCCCCTCTTTTCCAACCTTTCACCCTTCTTCCTCCCCTCTTTCCAGCCTTCCCCCCCCCTCTTTTCCCCCTCTTTTCCCCTCTTTTCCCCTTGTCGGAACCCTATCTCTTCTCCCCTCTTTCCAAAGTTCTTTTCTGTTTTACTTTTCTTTCTCTAGCTTCCATTCCCTGTACAATCGGGAAGATAAAATCTTCTTTCAGTTTTTCCCAATGGCGGTGTCTGGCAACAACAGCGGCGGATTCCATTGTGAAAGAAAAAGCCAAAATATTTATTTACATTATTAATTATTTATTTTTCACGTTATGTATTTATTTATTGATTCGCACGAGTATATATTAACCTTGTATTGATTTATGTATTTATTCATTCAACTTTTTATTTCTATATTAATTTTTTTTTTTTTGTTATTTATATTTTATTTATTTATTTATAATTATTTTTGTTCTCGTTATTTTAGTTCTTTTGTTCACGTTATCCAACGTGTTCGTTTGAACAAGATTACAGGGTCAGTAAACTCTCTCTCTCTCTCTCTCTCTCTCTCCCTCTCTCTCTCTCCCTCTCTCTCCTTCTCTCTTCATCTGTACGTTCGCGGACACCCTCAGCGACCAACCACTTACCAAAATTATTCAAATGTTTATTTCGTTATTGCTGCATTGATGTGGTTTTTGTCTACACATGTTGCTGCAAATGGAATTATAGATAATCATAGAATAAACATTTCTTTTGTTATGGTAATTTGCGGGACTGTTTCAAGCGTCCGTTGGGGTCCATATATACATTTCTGTTGTTTCCCACTTCCCCTCTTCCTACTCCCCTCTTCCCTCCCCCATTCCCCTTCCCCCTTCCCCCTTTCCCCTCTTCCTATCTTCTAGCTTCACTCTTCCCTGTCACCTCCTCCATTTCCCCTCTCCCTTTTCATCTTTCTCCCCTCTTCTTATTCCTCTCCTCCTCCCCTCCTCCCTCTCCCCTCTTCTCTCCCCCATCTCTTCTTCCTTACTCCCTCTCCCCTCACCGCTTCCCCTTACCCTCTCCTCACTCCCCTACCTCTTCGCTTTTCCCACCTCCGTCTACCCTCTTCCCTTTCCTTTTTCCCCTCTCTTCCCTCCCTTCCTATCCCCCTTCCCTATCCCTTGCTCCCTCTTCCCCCTCCCTTTTCTCCCTCCCCCACCTCTCTCCCCTCCTCCCTCTACCATCCCATCTCTCCTCTTTCCCCCCTCCTTTCTCCCCTCTCCTCCTTTCTTCTTCCCTTCTCCTTCACCCCTCTCCCTTGCCCACTACCCTCCCTGCTCTTCCCTCTCCCCTCTCCCCTCTCCCCTCTCCCCTCTCCCAATTCTCTTTATCTCTACTTTTTCCTTGTTCCCCCTTCCTTCCTGCTTGTGATCTTGCACTTTCCTGCCCCAATTTGCCTCCCAATTATCACCCCCACACTTCGCCCATCTTCATCTTCTCTACCCCCTTTTTTCACTCCCCAGAGCCCCCCCCGTCTCCTTTGACTATTTTAATCTCCCCCCTCCTTCACTCCACTCGCTTCCCCTTCTCCCCCCTTTTTCTGTCTCCCCGTCTCCTCTTGGTTGTCGGAAGACTCGTGTTGTCTGTTTCTTGGCATCCTGTGTTTTATATTTATTTGTTTATTTGTTCATATATGTATTCATTCATTTGTTTATTATTTTAATTAATTTTCTAAAATGGTAGCATGGTGCACAGTAGCCCCTCCCCCCCCAAAAAAAAAATATATACATGTACTATATATGTGTATATATATATATATATATATATATATATATATATATATATATATATATGTGGAAGGCTTAGAATGTAGTGAATGTAATGTGACGTGTTCAAACCATCAGTTTGGGGTCGAAAACTGTACAGTCGCTAGCAAAAATTTTGACCCATGCTACAATTCTTACAACGTCATTATTATTTTACTTTATAACAAGTATATTTTCATATGCAGTGTTTAGCGTAGTGTTAGGTCATTTTCTTCAATCGAAAATATATCGCGTACTCGACATAAAAATATACTTACTTGAGAACTAAAGGGTGGGTATTTTTGCTCTTAACTGTACATTATATGTGCTCAAGAATAACCTGTCTTTAGTGTTTTTTTGAAAGCGACCAAAAGGAAATATCTCGCGTAATCTACTTAGAATAAATCTGGATCTCAATTGGTAAAAGAAAAAATAAAGAAAAAAGAAAAGTGACATCGTTGTAATCAGTGTGGAAGACCGAAATATGACACGAGCGACGTTTCTCAGGAGTCGGTCCTGGCACCCGTCCTTCAACGTGGAATCGTTCTTTATAAAAAATTTCTTCCTAGCAAACACCAAACTGTTTTGTTTAGCTGAGGGGCGGATTCTGGGGGCTGAATGGGGTCTGGATCGAAACTCTTTCGGTCCCCCTGTATCTCCAGATTGCCCCCTCCCCCCATTTGCTGAATAGAATCGTGTGGCTTTAGGTAGAAGAAAACCCGTAAAGAACGTAACTGAATTGAGAGAGCTACTGCAAAAGTATGCATCGTTGCATTTCCCCAGTCATGTCCCCCCCTTCCCACTCCTCCCGTGATCAATGGCGTGCTTGACAGTCTTTATCGTGGCTAAGAACCTTTGATTTCGTTCAGCTGAAGAGAACGAACACGGGATCACAGTGAGCCCCTTCCGTACCTGATGGTCCCTTTCCTTTTATTCCATTTGATCCAGACGATTTCATTCATTCGCCAGGCACCCTCTTTGGTAGAGAAAGGGTCATATATTATCTTGATTACGCTCTTCGTAATCCGAAAAACTTCGCACGAAGGTCCCGTTGTGAGTTCGACCGTGAAAGCTTCTGCAGAACTTCGCTGTTTGTTGTTCTTCGGCGCCTCGAACTCCCCGAAGTCCCCAAGGTCTTCCCGATCGGCCCCTGAAAAAGCTCCCCCAGGGGAGTCTGAGTGAGAGGCGATCTCCGGGCTTTGAATCTTAGAGCCCTTGGGGGAGGAACATGTATCTTCGTTACTCTCAGGAGGGCTCCTTTGGGAGGAGGAGGAAGAGGAGGAGGGAGTTGATGTCTCACAAGCCGGAGGCTCCTGTGGCGATGAAGAATGGTCCCGACCTTGTCGCCTCGACTTATACACGAGGTTGTTTTCTTCCTCATTTACTTCTTTTTCTTCCTCCTTGTCTTCTTTTTTTTTTCTTCTTCTTTTTTCTTCTCTTCCTCTTCCTCCTTGTTCCCATTCTTCTTCTTCGATACTTCTTGTCCTCCTCCTCCACCTTTTCCTTCTTTTTCTTCTTACTCTTTTTCCTTCTTTTTTCTTCTTCCTCGCCTTCTTTCCTCTCCTTTTATTTTTTCTTCTCTTCCTCCTCCTTCCCATTATTCTGTGTCTTCTTGTTCTTTTTCTTCGTCTCCTTCTATTCTTCTTTTCCTCCTCCACCTTTTCCTCCTTTTATTTTTTCTTCTCCTTCCCTTCCTCCGCCTTCTCTTCCTCCTTCTGTTTCTCCTCCTTCCTATTCTTCTGTATCTTTTTCTTGTTCTTTTTCTTCTTCGTCGTCGTCGTCTTCTTTTCCTCCTCTTCCACCTTTTCCTTCTTCCATGTCATCCTTTTATTCTGTTTCTTCGTCTCCTCCTCCACTTTCTGCTTATCTCCTGCGTCTTCTTCTAAGCGCCTCCTGTCGTATGCAGCACCTCGCGTCTATGCATAATATCATACTCAGACACTTTTTTTTGACATATGATGTGAATGTCAGTTGTCAATCTCCATTATATTCGAAAGACTCTCCATCAATCTCTCAAGCCAACCTCCTACTCACTATTCCTCCTCCTCCTCTTCCTCGTCGTCCTCCTTCCTCCTTCTTCCTCCTTCCTACTCCTCCACCTCTTCTTCCTCCTCCTCCTCTACCTTATTCTTCCTCCTCCTTCCCCTCCTCCAACTCCTTCCTCGTCCTCTTCCTCCTCCTCCTCTTCCTCTTCCTCTACCTCCTTCCTCCCCTCCTCCTCCTCCTCCTCCACCTCCTTTTCCTTCCTCCTTCCCCCTCTTCTTTCCTCTTCATCCTGTTCCTCATCATCCTCCATCTCCTTTTTCCTCCTATTCCTCTACCTCCTTCCTCCTCCCCTCCTCCGCTTCCTCCACCTCCTTCATCCTTCCCCTCCTTCCCCTCGTCCTTCCCCCTCTTCCTTCCCCCTCTTCCTTCCCCCTCTTCCTTCCTCTTCATCCTGTTCCTCCTGTTCCTCCACCTTCCTCCTTCTCCACCTCCTCCCCCTCCTCCTTCACCTTCTTCCTCCTCCAACTCCTCTTTCTCTTACTCCAGCTCTTCCGTCTGGAGTCGGTCTTCGGCTGATGATTATGATAATCTTCCTCTCGAGCCCTCCTTTCCTCCTTGTCTCGTGGCCTCGTCTGTCTCGCTCCTTCCTCCGAGACGGGGAGAGGACTGTCTCCTTCTTCAACTCCCCCTCTCTCTCTCTCTCTCTCTCTCTCTCTCTCTCTCTCTCTCTCTCTCTCTCTCTCTCTCTCTCTCTCTCTCTCTCTCTCTCTCTCTCTCTCTCTCTCTCTCCCACTCTCTCTCTCTCTCCCACTCTCTCTCTCTCCCACTCTCTCTTTCTGTGTGTGTGAGAGAGAGAGAAAGAGAGAAATTAATCAACCACAACGGTAATGTTTTCGTAATGATAAAAATAATGGTAGTAATAATAACTGATAATGATAATGGGAACAATAAAGATAACAATCATAGTAATAATAATGATAACTGAAAATGATAATAGTAATAATAGTTAATAATAATTAATAAGACGCACGTCACTACAAGTCTCTTGTACCAGACTCTACCGAGCAACCTTACTCATGTGCAGACCTGTTGAGACTTGTTCATACTTGTCCAGACATGTTCAGACTTGTCCAGGTGGTATTCATGGCCCTAATCCGCGCGAATAATTGCCCCCAATCACGACTCATTTCGTATTCTGATCACACCTCGTTACCTCCCTAATCCTAATCCCAATCCTAATCTTGACGTCAACATTATCCTCATCCTTACACCGTATCCTAATCCAGCCAGTCGCAACTTCCCCCTGTCCTTCATCCTTCCTCCCTCCCCTTCCTCCTTCCTCCCTCTCCTTCCTCCTTCTCCTCTCTCCTTCCTCTTTCCCCCCTCTCCTTCCTCCTTTTCATCTCCCCATTTTTCCTCTTTGCTCGTCTCCTTCCTCCCTCTCCTCACTCTCCTTCCTCCTTCCCCTTACCCCCACCCCTTCCTGCTTCCTCTTACACCTTTTCCTTCTTCCCCCCTTCCCCCTCCCTTTCCCCCTTCCCCCCCTCTCTGCCTTCCACCGTTTCCCACTTCACCTTCCCTTCCCCTTCCCCCCACCCTTCTCCCTCCCCCTTTCCCTCTCCCCTTCCCCCCTACCCTTCTCCCTCCCCCTTTCCCTCTCCCAGTCCCCCTTCCTACCTTTCACCCTTCTCCCTCCCCCTTTCCCTCTCCCCTTCCCCCCTACCCTTCTCCCTCCCCCTTTCCCTCTCCCAGTCCCCCTTCCTACCTTTCACCCTTCCCCACTTCACCTTTCAATTCCCCTGTACCCCTTTCTTTTCCCTTCCCCCTCTCCCCTTCCCCCTCTCCCCTCCCCCCTCCCTACCTTTCACCCTTTCCCACTTCACCTTTCAATTCCCCCGTTCCCCTTTCTCTTCCCTTCCCCCTTTCCTCCTCCCACACTCTCCCTTCCCCTCTCTCTTTCCTTCCCCCTCCCCCTCCCCTTCTCCCCCTCTCCCTCTCGCATTACATTCATCGAGAGAGGCTCTTAACGACGCCTCGTTAAGATTGGATTGAGATTACGAGTGGAGTGGCGGGGATAGTGCCCCCCTCCCCCTACATGGACGCCATCTGTCGGTGATGATACGCAAATGGTCCGGGGGTTCCTTACAGCTGAATCGAATCGTCTGACGATAGCCAGAATAGATTATATAAAGTTAGGCAATTATGCGATTCGGTTAGTGGTCCGCCTTAGAGAGATGGGATTGGGGAATAAAGTTTATTTGAAATGAATAGATCTTAGTATATATATACTGTATAATAGATTCAAGCAGTCACATAACCGTAATACGAAAAATATAAAAATCTCGTTTTCTGAAGTTAGCAAATTGGGGCATTTTGTCAAAATAGCGGTAAAAGTTGCTTCCCCGCTCTCGTTGGTTATTTCTAGTCTTTCAAAAGACGAGTAGGTGAAAAAAAAAAGAGAAAAATTTTGGTTGTCCTTCATTTTGTAGATATTGAATAAGGACCGAAGGCCAAACACCTTGCGAAGACTGGACTGGCGCAGCCTTTTTTTTTTGAGAGGGGGAGAGAGAGAGAGAGAGAGAGAGAGAGAGAGAGAGAGAGAGAGAGAGAAGGTCAACATCAAGTAACCTTGAGAGAAGGCGAGATCGTTGCGTAGACTTGCGCGAAATTGATTAAACGCACTTGCTGAAGAACCTCAAGCCAAACTCCTTTTGGCGGTACCATCATCTCTTTTTGATCGTTTTCCCCCCTCTTACCCATCTCCCCCCTTTCTCCCCCTCTCCCCCCATCTCTCCCCCTCTCCCCCCATCTCTCCCCCTGGCATCAATAACCTCAGCCATGGAGATGTCAAACATGAACGGCGAGGAGATCAATCAGGACCTCCTCCTCCTCCTCCTCCCTCTCCTCCTCCCGGTCCTCCTCCTCCTCCTTCTCCTCCTCCCGGTCCTCCTCCTCCACCTCGTTTCCTTGTCATCCTTCTATTTTTCTTCTCCTTTTCACTTGGCTACCTCCTTCGTTTGGTTTCCATTTTTTTTTCTTTTTTTATACTTTTTTTTTTCTTCCCTTTTTCCACTTGCTCCTTTCTTCTTCTACCACCTCTTTCTCTTCTCCTTCCCCTCCTCCTTCTCCTTCTTCCCACTTTCCTCTTTGCCTCCCGTCCTTTCTCACTCACTTCTCTTCTTCCCCTCCTCCTTCCTCTTCTCCTTCCCCTCCTCCTTCCTCTTCTCCTTCCCCTCCTCCTTCCTCTTCTCCTTCCCCTCCTCCTTCCTCTTCTCCTTCCCCTCCTCCTTCCTCTTCTCCTTCCCCTCCTCCTTCCTCTTCTCCTTCACCTCCTCCTTCCTCTTCTCCTTCGCCTCCTCCTTCCTCTTCTCCTTCGCCTCCTCCTTCCTCTTATCCTCTTCCCCTTCTCTCGTTGTCTTTTTCTTGCCTCACCCTTTTATTTTATTCTTCATTTTCTCACATGTTCCTTCTTTCTAATTCCTGTATTTTCATATTCCCATTCCTCTTTTTTTCCTGGTGCTCTTTTTTTCTCTTTGTTGTTGCTTCCTCATTTTCTCCTTTTTTACTCTTTTTATTCTCTTCTTTTCTCTTTGTTTTTATGTCTCTTCTTTCCTTCAGTCAGCCTCCCTCTCTTTCCTTCTTCTCCCTTCTCTTTTTCTCTCTCTCTCTTTTGCTTTTCTATTCCTCTTGTAGTTGGTGAACCTACATACCTTTTCTCCTATTTACTTCTCTCTCTCCCTCTCTCTTCTCTCTTTTCTTCTTTCTCTAAGTGCGCTGATGGCATAATCGGATGGTCTCGCAATCGCTTAGTTGTCGGTTCGAATCCCGCACCCCTTTCCGAAACCCAGCAGTGACTGTTACCTGCTCCCAACGGTCCTTTAAGCGCATAATAGTGGCAAAGGTGACGGCTTCGGCCGCAGCTACTACACAGCGCCTCCTGGCGTAGGCTCATACTTTTCTTCTGTTGCTCTCCTTTGTGCTTTCTTTTTGTCTTCTATTTTATTTGTTTGTTTTTTCTCCTGTTTCTATTTTCCATTGTGTTCAATATCGGGACTTTTTTTTTTCTTCGAATTTTAATTTTTCTTGTCTTTTTTTTCCTGACCTATTTATTTTCTTCCTTTATTTATTTATTTATTTATTTATTATGTCTCCTATTTCTATTTTCCATTGTGTCATTTTTTTTTTTGTCTTCCTCCGAAATTTAATTTTTCTTTTGCCTTTCGTCTTTTTCTCTTTCTTTTATTTCTTCCTCTGTTTTGATTTTCCTTTCTCTCTTCCTTCTCCCTCTATTTCATTTTCTTTTCCCTTCGTTCTTCTTTCACCAATTGAACATCTCTCGTCTCTCCGCTTATATTTCTTATTTTCTACCTCTCTTTTCCTCCTGTCTCTCTTCTTCTCTTTCTGTTTTGATTTTATTTGCTTATGTTTCCTCCTCTCTTCTCTCTTCTCATTTCTCTTTATATACAAGGGCTAATTGTTGTCCTTTTTTCTCTCTTAGGAACTGTAAATCTCATTATTTAATAAAGAAGTTTGATTATTCATAAAAAAATTAAAGATTAAATCATGTATATTATCAGTTCTTGACGTAAGGCCTAAGCAAACATAATCTTTAACCAATATAGTTTAGCCAAACTTAACTTATTCTGAGCTATCCTGTCTAAACATCACTTAACCTAACCTTCCTTAACCAAACCCGATTCATCAGGTAATATGTGCGTGTGTGTGTGTTTGTGTGTGTGCGCGCGCGCATGCGTTTAGTGCACCTTCGCGTATTTTTTCATCACCCAAATCCTTCACATATAAAAATAAAAAACACGACTACATATATATATATATATATATATATATATATATATATATATATATATATAATAGTAATAATAATAATAATAAGGTCGCCGCTTCCTTTGGGATTACTCCCATCTGGGAAGGTGGGAGGGAGAGTGGGAGTACCACGCCAGATCTGACCCTGGTGCGTGGGAGGACCGACGAGGGAGGGAGTTAACGAGAGGGAGTTTGTGGGAGGGCGTCATCGCTTTATAAATTCTGTTTGAGCTCCAGGGCCCTTCACACAGGAGCCCCGGCACTGAGGTTTACTCAGGAGGTATTGGGGGGTGTGGGAGGGGGGAGTGCCAAAGGTATTGGAAAAAAGGGGCCTGGCACTCGAGCCACCAGCGCCAAGAAGAGTAAAGGTATTGAGGTGAACGGGAGGAGGGGAAGGGGGTAGGGGGAGGAGGGGGAAGGGGAGGGGAGGGGGAGGGGTAGAGGTAGGGGGAGGAAGGGGGAGGAGGGAAAGGGGTAGGGGGAGGAAGGTGAAGGGGGTAGAGGAAGAGGGAAAGGGGAGAAGGGGAAGGGAGTAAGGGGAGAAGGGGAAGGAGAAGGAGTTTTCCTGTGCAGTAAGGTAGCCGGAGGGAAGATGTAAGAATGGTGGAGGATGGGGAGTGGAAGGGGAAGGGGTGGGGGAAGGAGGGGAGGGGAAGGGGTGGGGGAAGGGGGTAGGGGTGGGATGAGGAGGGGAAAATGGTTTTGAATGGGAATGATGTTGGGAAGGGGGAAATGGTTAAAGAAAGCGCACACTGCTGCGTGCGTGTTTTTTTGTGTTTGTGATTTTTGGATATACATAAAATCTGTGTGTGTGTGCGTGCGTGCGTGTGCGTGTGTGCTTGGATTTTAACTGGGGTTTCCTTCACTCTTTCCAGAATTATTTCGTAATTTTCTGCAATTCTTAATTTCGGAAACGTTTCGTTCCGAGTATTGGAGAGAAGTTTTTAGAGTTTTCTTATGGAAAGAAGTATCTAGCATCTTCCTCTTTTTTTTTTTTTTTTTTTTTTCTTCTTCTTCTTCTTTCAGGGTCGGAGTTCCCTTTGACGTTTACGTAAATTAAATTTATTTTGTTTTTATTTATTGCGTTTTTAGATTACATTTGATTATAATTTGAGTTGATTTTAGATTTTTTTTTTCACTTACCTTGACCTCAGTTCCCCACTCTTATGTGCGTCATGTGACCTGTTATGACCTTCATTGTGACGGACACGAATTTTTGACGTTTGAATTCCTTCTGACATTTTTACAAAAAAAAAAAAAAAAAGAAGAAGAGAGAGAGATAGAGCGTAAGGCCGTTGGTACAGTAGCACAGTTTCTAAAAAAAAAAAAAAAAAAAAATCCATCCACACAATGTTTCTTGTGCTTGCTTGCCAGAAGCACTCTGCGTTTGGGTCGAAGAAGCTTTCTATAGCTCTGCTTGCTGCAGACCCGATGTAACCCTGGTCAGTTCCAGCCTTCTCTCGTGCATGATTAATAATTAATTAAATCCCAATTATCTCTTCATTATATTAGTTATGGTATTTATGCTAAATTAACAATGTGGTCGATAGTTAGTAAAGACTGTGGTATGTTGTATTGATGCAGGCACTTCACTACATCTTAATGTTTTATTCAAATTGATTACTTTATTCTATATTTGATATTATTTCTAATTTATTTATATTTTTAATTTCATTTTATATACTTCTTACCAGCTTTCCTTTTTGTTATCTTACCCTATTTTATTCATTCATTTATTTATATATTTTGATTTTCTCTGCTTTTTCCATCAACACGATCACGCCTCTACCCCAAGCATTTTCCCAACAAAAGCACAGATGGTCATCTCGCCTTCTCTTCTCTCCTCACTCCTCCTCGTCTCCCAAAGTTTTCTTGATTTTCTCGTGGGCTCTCTCTCTCTCTCTCTCTCTCTCTCTCTCTCTCTCTCTCTCTCTCTCTCTCTCTCTCTCTCTCTCTCTCTCTCTCTCTCTCTCTCTCTCTCTCTCTCTCTCTCTCCTCTCTCTCCTCTCTCGCTCTCTTTCTCTCTGACTCTCTGACTTTCGTCCCTCCTCTTTATGACCCCGTAAGAAGAGAGGTTTATTGCTTCATACTGTACGTTCTGACTTCACTCACTCTCACTCTCTCTCTCTCTCTCTCTCTCTCTCTCTCTCTCTCTCTCTCTTAGTTTCTGCCACTGTTCAGCTTCGAGACGATGCTTTTTTTGGGTAAGAGCCACGCCCCTTTTTCTGAATAGGGTCTCGGGTGAGGAAGACCCCTTTCAAGAGAGGGTCCGGACCTATGGTCAAGAAATTATTTGGTGCTCGACAGAAGAGAGTTCGTAGGTGAGAGGAGTTAGAAGAAGGAAAGAAGAAAGAGGAGAAAAAGAGGAAGACGAGGAAGAAGAAGGAGGAAGAGAAAAAAAGGAGTAAGAGGAGGAAGGAGGAGGAGGAGGAGGAGCCTCAGCATTCGTCGGTGATGGAAGATGAGGATTAGCAACGAGGCTTTGATGTAAAGAAAAAGGAAGAAGAAGCTCCTTCGGGCATCCACGGGAGTTCGAGAGAGGAACTGACTGTCTGGGTCCCGAAGTCAACCGAAGAACTGGGACGGAAAAAAAAAAAAAAAAAAAAAAATTATATATATATATATATATATATATATATATATATATATATATGTGTGTGTGTGTGTGTGTGTGTGTACAACAATATGTGTGTGTACATATATCCCACAGCACCAGCGTTGGAGTACCGGCTCGCAGTACATAGATGCTGATTTTATTTTCTCAGCTCGGGTGGGATTCGAACTCGGATCGCTGAGTAAGCGGTGGACAACAGTACCACTGCACCGTCGAGACTGGTGTGTGTGTGTGTGTTTGTGTGCGCGTGCGTACAGTATATGTATACATAATGAGTGTGCGCGCATGCGCATGCGTGTGTGTATGTATTTGCCAGATTAAAATATATAGTGTTGTGTCATTGTAACCAAGGAGTCAATGAGGAACTCCACGATTGAGGAACTCGAAGCCCAAGGGGAGTTTGAGAGCTCTGGCGAGGAAGCGGAGTCTTCCCTAGTTCGACAACGCCGACGACGACAACGAAGAAGAGCCGATCGATGATTGTTATGTGAATGACAATGCTCCAACAGATTTCTTCCATGAAACAGAACAAATGGTTGTGTATGTGTGTTTGTGTGTCTGTGGGGGTTCTTGTGCGTGTACAGCGTCTGTGTGTGTATGTATGTATGTGCGTGTTTGTGAGTGTGGGTGCTTGTGCGTGTACAGCATGTGTGTGTGTTTGTGTGTGTGGGTGCTTGTGTGTGTACAGTATGTGAGTGTGTGTGTGTGTGTGTGTATTTTACCTAGTTGTATTTTGTGGGAAGGGGAGCTACGCTCGTGGTGTCCCGCCTTTGTATCTCGCAGTGTCTAGTTTGCTTTTAAAATCATGAATGGTTTTTGCGCACACTATTTCCTTGTCCAGTTTGTTCCAAGGGTCTTCCACTCTATGTGGAAAACTGTTTTTCGTCAGATCTCTTCTGTAGCTGTTTTTTATTTTCTTTCCATGTCCTCTTGTGCTTCTCCTGTCCCATTTTAACAAGTCCTCTCTATCAAGTATTTCTGTGCCTTTCATGATTCTGTAGATGGTCAATAGGTCACCTCTCTTCTTTGCTCCAGAGTCGGTAAATCTAGTTTAGCCAATCTCTCCTCATATGACAAGTTTGCGAGTTCAGATGCCATTTTTGTTGCTGGTCTCTGGATTCTTTCTATTTTCTTTATGTTTTTTTGTGTGTGCGTGTGCGCGCGGATGTGTGTGTATTGTGTGGATGCTTGTGCGTGAATGTGGGTGGGTAGGTGTGCTTGTGTGCATGTGTATATATATGTATGTGTGTGTATGATTGTGTATGTAGGCGCGCCTGTGTGTGTATGTGTGCATAATTGTAGTACACAGGAAAAGAGCAACACTCGTGGGGTCCTGTATGTCTGCATGTATGTGTTTACGTGTAAAACATATACATGCATGTATTGTGTTGATGTATGTGTGAATATATTTTGCGCTTTTTACATATGCCATCTCATTTGGTATTCAGATTCATACATCTTTTTTCTTGTTGAGCAGTGGATTGCAAACTGAGGGTAAATTATCCCCCACTGGGGGCTGGGGAGGGAAGAATACGATTTTTTTTTTTTGGGGGGGGGCAGGAAAAAGGGGGAAGCGAGAAAATAATGTAACACCTTGCGACCTCATATTTTTTTAAATATACAATAATGTATAAAATATTGTATGTACATTATATATATGTATATGTATAAATTATATTCATAGACAACTAAGGTTTTAACCTATGAAAGATTTATAATTATTGACCTGTTTTTTTTTTCAAAGGTTAACTGATTTAGATGTACTATGACGGTAAACTTGGATAAAAAAAAGTCGAAATATAGAAGATAAATTCATTTGCTTCCACTTACCACAGTGGGTAAAATCTTATAGGGAGGTGCGAGAGGCTTGCATGTGTAGGTCGTAAAATTACGACGTAAACAACATTTCCGATCTCCGAAACTTACGAGATTCGTAAACATATGATGCTAAGTGAAACGCATGTTTTGCGGAAGACGTTAAAGAGTGTGGTACTTGGAAATGAACCAGGTGAAACATCACAGATGGGTGTGAATGTTCATACAATGATACCTGGTTACGATCAGCTGGGATTGTCCGAACCTGACACACTCACACACACACACACACACACACACACACACACACACACACACACACACACACACACACACACACACACACACACACACACACACTCTCTCTCTCTCTCTCTCTCTCTCTCTCTCTCTCTCTCTCTCTCTCTCTCTCTCTCTCTCTCTCTCTCTCTCTCTCTCTCTCTCTCTCTCTCTCTCTCTCTCTCTCTCTCTCTCTCTCTCTCTCTCTCTCTCTCTCTCTCTCTATCTATCTATCTCTCTCTCTCTCTCTCTCTCTCTCTCTCTTTTTTTTTTTTTAAGGACAGTAAATTCTCACATTTACACCCGGACCATGCATGTGCACATAGACACGTACACATACATGTGTACAGGTCGAATGCGTACACACACCAACCGAAGCAGAGTTGTATAGAGGATGAATGCATAAAAAAACAGCTTCCCACTTCTTCCCACGCCTTACCGCCTTACCGCCTTCTTCCCACGCCTCACCGCCTTCCTCCCACGCCTTACCGCCTTCTTGCCAAGCCTTACCGCCTTCTTCCTTCCTCTTCGCTTCCCTTTCCACCTTACCGCCTCGGTTTGAACTTACCCTCCCCTCCCACCCTCACACTCCCTCCGTGGCGCTTATGCCCCTCTTGCTCTTGATGTCTGTACTCTTCGCCTCAACATTTGGTGTTCCTTCTGGTTCTGTCGAGGGACGTGGAAAACCTTTTCTTTTGTCATTATTTATTTGTTCATTTATTTATATTAATATTTATTCATATTTTTGGGGGTTATGTAATTGTTTTTGTATTTTCTTGTTTAATTATTTGTGTATCTACTCGTTTATTTGTGTATTTATGTGTTTATTTGTGTAATTATTTGTTTTTTGTAGTTATTTTTATTATATGTGCATATAGTGGTATACTGATTTATTATTTGAATGTGTATTTGTTTACGTATTGATTTATTTATGTATTCACTTTGTTTTTCTTTTACTGCCTCTATGATCATACTGATATTCTTCTATGTATAGTCATAAACAACAGTTTTGACCCATCCATGTTTTTTCATTGTACAAAATTAAATTTTTTGTCGGATAGTTTTTTTTTCTAAATAAAGAAAATGGCTTAACTGTAAGCTAAATACTACATAGGAAGCTATATAACGTACTCGACCTCCACCCCCCTAAAAAATATATATATATATATATATATATATATATATACATATATATATTTGTGAGAACTTTAGCGTGGATCACAACTTTTGCTCGTGAGTGTACATGTTGAAGATTAAAAACGGGTATATTATGTTTATTGAGTAGAATTGTTTTGTTAATTGACGTACATTTATTTCACGACCTCGTAATGAAATGAAAGACTTGTTTTATAATAAATTGAGAAGAAAATTTTTACGCTCCAATGGGGAAGAATACACTAATCTGTGTGATTTAGACGATAGAGTCTTACGAAGAAATAGAAATTTTGTTTTACGATGAAATGGTGATAGAAGAGAGTTTTTGACGATTTGACAGTGAATTGAAAGACTTTTCTTGTGCTCTGATGTTGAAAGATAAAGACTTGTCTCAATATTTGATGTTGAGGAATCGGGGACCCATTGAACTCTTACGGGGATTTGTCGTTGAGGGGAAGGATCCGCAACCCCCCCCTCTCTTTCTCTCTCTCTCTCTCTCTCTCTGTCGTTGCTCTTTATCTAATTCCTCTGTCTCTTTCTCTTTCTTCTTTATCTATCTACACTGTCTCTCTCTTTTCTTTCTCTCTCTTTCTCACTCTCTTTGCTATTTATCTATCTGCTCTGTCTATCTAGCTCTCTCTCTCTCTGCTCTTTCTCTCTTTGTTATTTATGTATATCTTTGCTTTCGTTCTCTCTCTCTGCTCTTTATCTCTTTGTTTTCTCGTACTCTCAGTTCCCCCTCTCTCTCCCTCTCTCTCCCTCTCGTCATCAGATTTGTTGGACTGTTGTTTGTGTTACACACGTATAGTATTGTTTCTTTGTCACCGGATGAAGCCGCTGTTTTGAGAGCAGTCGCCGGTTTGCGGCTTTTGAGAGCAAAATTACATATCTGTTGTTTGTAAACAGATTTGCTTGCCGGACCAAAAAATAACAAAATTAAAATATAAATATATGTATAAGATAAAAAGGAATAAATAGACAAAATAGCTAAAAAAGAAAATATAGAAATAAAAGAGATTTTTGGGGGGAGAATGATGACTAAAAGAATGTCGGCCCCAAAAAAAAAAAAAAAAAAAAAAAAAAAAAATCTTTGGCGCTCTGGAATAGATAATGTATTCAGTAAGTCTGGAGTAGATATTTGAATAAGCTTGATGGGCGAATCGAAAGGAATGTGGAGGAGGAGGAAATGGAGTTATTGTCATGGAGGCCGTGGAAATTGAAGGAGTTGAGGTTGAAGGGTAGAATTGAAATTGACGGCACGAGGATCGGTTTAAGTGGAATAGACAGTGGAAGGAGACCTTTAGGCCCATGGAAAGGCATAGAGAGAGAGAGATAGTACGTGTCGAAGGAGCTAACCTCATTGCATCTTAACCGTGTTTGCGATGGTTTTGCATTTGCTTAATCACGTGTTCGAATCCCGCACTCCTCTCCTTGATTCCCAGCTGTGATTGTTACTTGTCCGACCAGTCTCCAGAGCTCATCATAGAACATACTCGTAAGTGGCGGCTTCGGCCTCAGTTACTCAGCGCCTCGTAGCGTCGGCTCCTCACCACCCTTCTATATAAATTTAGTTTCTATATTAAAGAAAAATACTTGAAATCATTAGAAAGAAACATAATGTGGCTGTTTTATTTACTTTTGTATGGTAACGCTGAAGAGTATCCTTGTTGTATGGTAACGCTGAAGAATATTCTTGGGCTTCTCGTGGTAAAAGTTTATGAAATATTAAACACATGTTTTGTGTCTCTTGTACCACGTCATGCACTCTTCATGGTTTGCATGCTAATGCCCCGCATGATTTGGAATTAGTGTCACTTAACGACACACACCGCCCCCCACCACCACCCCCACTCCTCTTGTCGCCGTAAACCAGGAGGAAATAATTGTTTTATTCTGTTCTAAAGCTGACTTGCTCTTTGATATTCCTGGTATTATGGTCTTATCTGTGTAAGGATCAAATTATGTTTATGTGTATATAATACACATACAAACATGCATACACACAAACGCGCGCACGCACACACGTGTATATTTTATTTTACCCTGTATGTAGGTATTAAAAGTATTGTAAATTGCTAGTGTTAAATCTTTTATTCTCTGTGTTGAATATATATATATATATATATATATATATATATATATATGTATATATATATATATATATATATATATATATATATATATATATATATATATATATATATGTATATATATATATATAATATAAAGTTTACTTCGTTAATAGCTCTCTTGTGGCTATATGAAATTGCCATTGACTAAAATAGAAATCTTAATAGATTTATCATGCTTAGATAGGTACAACAGTATGTGTATATTATATACACACATACTTACAATACAAGGAATAGTCTCCCCACAAAAAAGGAAAATACAAATATATGGTAATGATAAAAAAAAAAAAAAACGGGAAAGGCTAAGTGGGCGGGAGGATGGATGTGGAGAAGTGGGGGTAGTGCTGGAAGGAGTGTCTAATCCACTTTTGCTTTTGGATGATGAGTTTAACTTTGTCAGGACTTGTTATGCTTTACTTAACTAACTTGATAGCTCTGCAGTTGGGAGATATGTTCCTCAGGCTGGGTTGCCCACCCTTCCCCCGCTGGGTAATAAAATCATCTGACGGCAGTGGGTATCACGGTAGTAAAACTATAATAATGATGTGATTATGCTAATAATGATGGTGATGATGATAATGATGATAAAAGTAATAATGATATAAATAATAGTAATAATAATCAAGATAATGATGTTATTACTTGGTCACCTTTGCCCGTTGTGGGTTGGCTTCACTTGAATGAAGCATGTCAATAGCGAGGATAGATAGAAGGATTCTGGCAAAGGTGGACGATAAGAAAGGCACTGAAAGACCGATTTGTCAACGCTTGTATATTCAGGGAAGTTTTTGTTATATATTTTTTTGTTTTGGTTTATTATTCAGTTTTGTTTTTATTGATTTATTATATATATATATATATATATAATATTTTTTTTTCTGGGTAGGGAAGTCTCTACTTATGAAAGAATGCCTAGCCACTCTGGTCCGCAGGGGTGTTTTTAATGTCCCTCATATGCGACGGGAAGAGAGTGGGGAGGAGGGGAAGAAAGTGTTGCAAAAGACGAGGAGATGGGAGAGGTGGCGGGGTGGGGGAACTTGGGCGGAAGAGAGAGAAATAGAGGAAGGACGACTATAATTGCTGCTGTAAGGGGAGAGAAAACGCGCTCACACGCGCGCACACACACACACACACACACACACACACACACACACACACACACACACACACACACACACATACAAACTATATATATATATATATATATATATATATATGTGTGTGTGTGTGTGTGTGTGTACTCAAATGTACACGAATTTTCAGGTTTGTAATCGTGTTTTTAGTTCAGTTTTGACTCTAGATTCACCTTTCTTAGTTGTCAGAAGTTCAAAGTTACTTTTTAAGCTCTCTTCGATTTTATGATGAAGGGTTAGACCGAAGATACTGCATGGGACCGTCAAGAGTGGACAGAAGTGATTTAAATAGAATGACGGTAGATGAAAAAATTCCGTAAAATCGGTGGTTTAAAATTCCAGAAATTTAGTGGTTCGAAAATCCGGAAAATCTGTGGATGTTTAGAATTTTGGGAAATCGGTGGAGGTTTAAAAATTATGAAAATCGGTGGATGTTTAAAATTCCGGAAAATCGGTGGTTTAAAATTCCGGAAAATCGGTGGATGTTTAAAATTCCGGAAAATCAGTGGATGTTTAAAAATCCAGAAAATCGGTGGTTTAAGTTTTTGGAAAATCGGTGGAAGTTTAAAGTTCCAAAAAATCGGTGGTTTAAAAAACCGGGAAATCTGTGGATGTTTAAAAATCCGGAAAATCGGTGGAGGTTTAAAATTTCGGAAAATCGGTGGAGGTTGAAGCCATTCCTGACCTGAGTGGCCCTCAAGTTGGATCGAATCTTCTGGCGGGATCAAATCCTTGAAGGACTGTAGGAGCAACACTTTCCAACCCCTTCCCTTTCCCCCCTCTCCCCTTTTCCCCCCTCTCTCCTGTTCCCCCTTCCCCCTTTCTCTCCCATCTCCTCCTCTGTCCCTCTCCCCCTCCCCTCTCTCCCTCTCCCCCTCCCCTCTCTCCCACCTCTCCCCCTCTCATCTCCCTCTCCCTTCCTACACCTCCCCCTTTCTCCCGCTCCCTCCTACCCTCTACTCGCCTTCCTCCGTTCCCCGTCCCACATTTCCTCTTTTCCTCTCCCCCTCCCATCTTCCCCTCTTCCTTTCTTCCCCTCTTCCCCCTTCCAGCCCTCCTCCCTTCCCCGTCCCATCTTCCCCCCTTCTCCGTCCCATCTATCCCTTCTTCCGCCTTCCTCCCTTCCCCGTCCCACCTCCCCCCTTCCCTACGTCCTCTCACCTCCCCCGTTCCCCACCTCCCCCTCCCCCTTTCCCCTCCACCACCACATTCTCACATTCCCTTCTCCCCCTTTCCCCCACCTCCCCCTCTACCCCCTCCATCCCCTCCATCCACCCTCCCCCTCTTACCCACCCCCCTTTCCCTTCCTCCCCCACCGTATTCTCACCTTCCCGACTCCCCCTCCTTCTTTCCCCCTCCTCCCCCTCTAGCCCCTCCTTCCCCTACCACCCTCACTCTTCCCCCTCTTCATCTTCCCCCTCTCCCTTTCCTTTCCTTCCCCACCGCATTCTCATCTTCCCGACTCCCCCTCCTTTCCCTCCCCCACCTCCCCTTCCTTCCCCTCCTCCCCCTCTTCCCGTTCCCCCTCTTCCCCTTCCCCCTCTTCCCCTTCCCCCTCTCCCTTTCCCTTCCTTCCCCACCGCATTCTCACCTTCCCGACTCCCCCTCCTTCCTTCCCCCTCCTTCCTTCCCCCTCCTTCCTTCCCCCTCCTTCCTTCCCTCTCCTTGCCCTCCTCCCCCCTCTCCCCCTCTCCCCCGGACGCACTTCTCTTAATTGCGTTCATTTCATTATGCGAGCAGCTCCGGCGACTTAACTCCTCCGCACTGTTTTTCGTTATCCGAACTCGGCTGTTTTTCCATTATCCGAACTCGTAATCGAGATTGCCTGGCGGCGTAATCGCGGCTTTAGGCCCAGCTGGCTGGCTGGCTGGATCCCTCTCTCTCTTCTCGGTGTTTGTTACACTTTTGGCTGTTTTCTTGGTAGGTGTAGATGTGGAAACTAATATATATATATATATATATATATATATATATATATATATATATATATGTATATATATGTATATATGTATACATATATGTATGTATATATACATATATATATATGTATATATACATATATGTAAATATGTATACATATATATATATGTATGTATACATATATGTATACATATATATGTATATACATATATGTATATATGTATACATATACATTATATATATATATATTTATATATATATATTTATATATATATATATATATATACACTGTATATATATATATGTATATATGCATATATATATGTGTGTCTCCGAGCAGGGTGGCGGGGTTGAGGAGTGTCCCTTTCTCCATGAGGTGAGAAGATGGCACATGAATGAGTTTTGGAGAAATGTAGGGTGAGTGTAGGCTAGAACTCGGCTACGCCCCTTACAAGTTGGAAAATAGTCTTAGGAATGTATGATTATGTACAAGGCTGTTTATGTGTGTATATTTTAATATATGTATATGTATGAATAAAATCATCTGCCGGCAGCTCGAGTAAATAGAGCAGTATAATTGTGGAATGCAGCGAAACGAAAGAGTTAATTAACGAACTTGGGTTTTGTTTTGTTCATTATTACCTGGCGAGACGGAACCCTAGATTTGCGCATGCGTGTGTGTGTGTGTGTGTGTGTGTGTGTGTGTGTGTGTGTGTGCGTGTGAGTGTACTTGTGTGTGTACATGCATATATGTGTATATATATATATATATATATATATGTGTGTGTGTGTGTGTGTGTGTGTCTGTGTGTGTGTACGCACACTCGTTCTTTGTTTTCCTTTCTTTTTATCTTCTATTTTTCTCTATTGTTTCATATATGTTTTTCTCATGCATATTCCTCGTTTTCTCTTTGTTTTTCATATCTTTCTTTTTTCTTTAATTATTTTTTTTAGCTATAATCCTTTCTATTTTTCATTTCATTTCTTTCTATATTTTTGTCTACTTGCTTTATCTGGCTTTTCTTATCCCTCCCTCCCTCCCTTCCTCCCTCCTTTCTCATTCCCCCTCTCCCTCAAATCCTCAGTTGCCTTTCATGCTTTGTTTTCATTCCCGATTATATTTCATTTTTCATTCTTGTTTTTCCACCATCTCTCCCTCTCCCCTTCCTGCTACTTTTATTTCTCTCTCTCTCTTTCTCTCTATTATTATCTCTCCCTCCCTCCCTCACTACCCATTCTCTCTCTCCCTATTCTCTTTCTCCCTCCCTCATTTTCTCTCTCTTATTTTCTCTCTCTCATTTTCTCTCTTCTTCCCTCATTCTCTCTCCCTCCCGCATTCTCTCTCTCTCTCTCTCTCTCTCTCTCTCTCTCTCTCTCTCTCTCTCTCTCTCTCTCTCTCTCTCTCTCTCTCTCTCTCTCTCTCTCTCCCTCCCTCTCTCCCTCTCTCCCTCTCTCTCCCTCATTCTCTCTCTCTCCCCCATTCTCTCTCTCTCTCTTCCTTCTCTTTGTACTCTCCCCTTTCTTATCCTTTTATTTTTCATCGTGTCTCTTTTCTCTTTCTACTCTCTACTTCTCTTATCTCCTTTTCTCTCTTCATCTTTACCTGCTCACGCAATGAGGAATGTGTTGGTTTCATATTCTTCCAGTCGTGGGTTCGAATCCCGCACTTTTTCAGATTCCCGGCAGTGACTATGACATCCTGCCCACCTCCCCCTCTCCCACTCCCCCTCTTCCCTCCTCTCACCAACAGTCCCTAAAGAGGAACGTAAGGCAAGGGTTGTAGCTACTTAGCGCCTCCTGGTGAATGCTTCTCACTGTGTACAGTCAGAAAATGGAAATATTCGATTCTTCGTGAATATATTGACAGAATACATTGTCAATATGTTGAGAATACATATTGACAATATATTGTTGACGCAATATATTGACATGTATTTACTATTGTTCCCATGGATATGTCTCTTCAGTGTACACTTTACAATTCACTGTACACAGGCAAAAGTATTGTACAGTGTACACTCTTGTGGATTGTTGTGTACAGATCCTCTGCTTCGTCTTCCGTCCTTCATCTGGGAAGAATCGTCTGGACTGAAGTAATGTAGTTAGGGGGGGGTGCACTGTTCCTTCCCCCCGCCTTTCCCCCCCTGACCTTCCCCCACCCTTTCCTCCTCCCTTTCCTCCTCCTTCCCTTTCCCCTTCCCTCTCCCCTTCCCCCTCCCCTTCCCTCTCCCCTTCCCTCTCCCCTTCCCTCTCCCCTTCCCCCTCCCCTTCCCCCTCCCCTTCCGCTTCCCCATCCCTCTGTTTCTCGTTCTCCTTTCCCACCATCCCTCTCCCTTCCCCCTCCCCTTCCCCCTTCACTTCCCCCTTCCCCTCCCCCTTCCCTTCCCCCTTCCCTTCTCCCTGCCTTTCCTCCCCCCTCCCTTCCCCCTCTCCTTCCCCCACCCCCTGCCCTCTCTCCTTCCTCTTCCCCTTCCTCTTCCCCTTACTCCTCCCCTTCCCCCTCTCCTTCCCCCTCTTCTTCCCCCTCCCCTTCCCCCCTCCTTCCCCCTCCCCTTCCCCCTCTCCTTCCCCCTCCCCTTCCTATCTCCTTCCCTCTCCCCGTCCCCCTCCCCTTCCCCCTCCCCCTCCCCTTCCCCCTCCTCATTCTTAATCTCTCCAACGCTCTTGATCCTCTTCTGCCCCCGGCTCTCCTCCTCCTCCTCCTCCTCCTCCTCCTCCTCCTCCTCTTTCTCCTACTCCTGCTTCTCCTTCGTACTTCTCTTCATCCTGATCATCATCATCGTCTCCCTCACAGCCTCCTCTTCCTCTTGTTCCTCCTCCTCCATTTATTCCTCACCCTGCTCCTTTTTCTCCTCTTTTTTCCTTTTACTCTTTCTCCTACTTTTCCTTTTCCTCCTCATCCTCTTACTCTTCCTACTTTTCCTCTTCCTCCTCTTCCTCTTACTCTTCCTACTTTTTCTCTTCCTCCTCTTCCTCTTCTTCCTTCAGATCCTCATCGACATCAGTCTCAAGTTGACCTGCCGTGACCTCTTTCCATCCCTCTCTCCCTCTTTTTCCCTCCTTCACTCCCTCTTTCAACCCTCCTCCCTCACTCCCTCCTTTAGCCCTCCTTATCCCTCCTTATCCCTCCCTTCCTCTCTCCCTCTCTTTTCTCTCCCTTCTGACTCCCTCTCGCGTTCTCGTGACTTTCTTAAGCCTCCCAGGGACTCCTCTTCGTGTCCTTACTCCCAGATCAACACTCCCTTCCTCTCTCTCTTTCCCCGACTCCACGTCCTCCTTCCGTCCATTTCCATCAAATATTTTTTCTTCTTCTTTTTTTTTCTTGTCATCCCGTCTTCCGTTTTCTTCTTTTCTGAGCCATTCTCTATTTCTTGGTTGCACTTTATTTTATTTATTTATTTATTTGTTTGTTTGTTTTAATCTGTCCCTCTTCTTCTTCCATTGATTTTTATACTTATTTATTTATTCATTTATTTATGTATTTATTTATTTATTTAATCTACACTTCTTTTCCTACCACATTCAACCTCTCCTCTGTCTCTCTTTTCTCTTTCCAGTTTCCCCTCTTTTCTCCCCTCACTCGTTCCCTTCTCCCCTCTCTTCTAAAGTCTCCTTTCCCCTGTCTTGATTGCTCAGCGGCGCGAGATTGTCCATAAGGAGAGAAGCGCTGGTAAAGTACAGTCTAGAACCTAACATGATCTCTCTCTATATTCTTTCACGTTCACTTTTCTATTTCCTCATTCTTTTATTCTCCTGCACTCTCTCTCCCCCCTCTCTCTCACCCTCTCTCTCCCTCTCTCTCTACTCTCTTCTCTTCTCTCTCCTCCTTCCTCCCTCCTCTCTCCCCATCTCTCTCTGTCTCTCTCGCTCTTCTTCTCTCTCTTGTCTCTCCTCCCTCCTTCCTCCCTCCTTTTCTCTCCCCATCTTCTTCTTCTTCAAATTCCTCTTCTTATCCTTCTTCCTTCCTTCCTTCTTTTCTTCCTTCTTTTCTTCTTACATTTCTTCATCATCTTCTTCGTCTCTTCCTCCTCTCCTCCTCCTCTTCCTCCCCCTCCTCCACAAAGGTCGAAGCTGTCCACAGTACAGTTAAGTCAGTTTGCAATAAACTAACTGAGTTAGGCTCCTACACCAGTGGTGCACGACTGCAGGGCCCGCGGGCCACATCTGGCCCGGCGGAGACGCTGAATTGCCCCGCCACGCCTGACCAGAACCGTAAGCAATTGCCTAGAACCAGCTGGGTATATAGAACCAGCTGGATATCTAGAACCAGCTGAATATATAGAACTCGTTGGCTATCTAGAACCAGCTGAATATATAAAATCAGATGGATATATAGAACCAGCTGAATATATAAAATCAGATGGATATAAACATCTGGATGTGTAGAACCAACTGGGTATCTAGAAGCGGCTGAATATAGAGAACCAGTTGAATATATAGAACCAGCTGAATATATAGAACCAATTGGATATCTAGAACTGGCTGGGTATATAGAACTAGTACTCTAGAACCAGCTGAATATATAAAACCAGTTGGATATCTAGAACCAGCTGGGTATATAGAACTAATTGGATATCTAGAACCACCTGAATATATAGAACCAGATGAATATAAAGAACCAGCTGGATGTGCAGAACCAACTGGGTATGCAGAACTAGCTGGATATATAGAAACAGGCGGATATCTAGAACCACCTGGGTATCCAGAGCCAGCTTGGTATCTAGAACCAGCCGGATATATGGAACCAGCTGGATATCTAGAACTAGTTGGGTGTCTAGAACCAGCAGGATATATCAGGAATTCACAACTTCTCTATTTCTACAAGTGTTGTAAATTGTCTTTTGTACTTCGTATATAATTTAAGTGTAGTTTATAGCTGTTGTATGATACTTTATACAAATAACGTCCGACAGTCGCCGCGGGACTCGAACCGAGGTCTCGGAAATTATTTGTATGATGCTCGCTGTTACTAGCGATTCACTTGACGTTATTTTGTAATGAAATGTTACAATTTTTGTTTCTTTTTCCAGGTTTGTGTTCAGAGTTGGAGCAAAGTTGAATTATAACAAAAGACGTAAGTTCAATTTTTTGGTTCACGTTAATTTGAAATGTGTTTGTTGCTCTCTCTCTCTCTCTCTCTCTCTCTCTCTCTCTCTCTCTCTCTCTCTCTCTCTCTCTCTCTCTCTTTTCATTGAAAATAACACAATGGATTGCCTTGAGTTAGGCCATATTCTTATGGTTGATGTGCCTCAGAATATATATATATATATATATATATATATATATATATATATATATATATATATATATATATATATATATATACACACCGTATATTACCCTATTCATTACCTCTGCATTAAACTAACGATTTTTAAATTCTATGGGAATGCAATGTGTAAAAACAATATATTACAAAATTTTGTTTATGTGGATTGAGTTATGGATATGTATACATGTATACATGCATAAATACATGTGTAACGGCTTGCCAATATGATGATTAGCGTCTGCGCCTGCCAACTCAGCGATACCGAGGTCGTGCCTCACTCAAGGTTTGAAAGGCATCATATTACTGCATGGAGTGTGTGTGTGTGTGTGTGTGTGTGTGTGTGTGTGTGTGTGTGTGTGTGTGTGTGTAAAATCACAGCATTACCTATAGTTCGAGCCATGCGATTTATAAAGCTCTCATTTGGGAAGGCAATAGCTGTTGACCACGAGGCCGGCACGTGATCCAGATACTCTCGAAGTTTCTTGGAAGAGTAAAGGCAAACCATCCCTTACCGACCCTCCTCCTCCCCTTCCATCCCCTCCCTTGCCCTCTTCCTCTTATTCCTCCCTCCTCCTCCTCCTCGTCCTCCTCCTCTTTCTCCGCTCCCTCCCCTCTTCCCCCTTCTCTTCCCCTCTTCATCCTCACCCCCAAACGTCTCCCCTCCTCTCCCCCCTCCCCTGCCCTCCCCTCCCCCTCCTCGCTCTTCCTTTTCCTCTTCCTCTTCCTATTCTCTCTCCTCCTCCTCCTCCTCCTCCTCCCCCGTCTTTTCATTTCTCCTGCTTTTCCTTCCCCTTCCTTTTCCACCCCTCCTCTTCCTCCTCCTCCTCCTCCTCCTCCTCCTCCTCTTCCTCCTCTTCTTCTTCCTCCTCTTCCTCCTCCTCGTTCTCCTGCTCCTTCACCTTCTCGTAACACCTCTTCCACCCCTCCTCCTGCTCCTGCTCCTCCACCTCCAACTCCAACTCGTTCTCCTACTCCTTCCTCCTCCCTCCTCCCACTCCTCCTCCTACTCCACCTCGTCTTCCTCCTCCTCCTCCTCCTCCTCTTCCTCCTCCTTCCCACTCCCCTTTCTCCTGTCATTACTTGTTCTTCTACTCCTCCCTCCCCCTCCTCTTCTCCACCTCTACCTCCTCCTCCACCACTTCCTCCTTTTCCCTGCTCTTCCCCTCTTCTTCCTTTTCCCCCCTACTCGTTCTTCTCTTCCTCCTCTTCCTCCTACTCGTTCACATACTCCTTTTCTTTCTCCTCCCCCTCCTCTACCTCCTCCAGACATCGAGCCTCAATTCCTCCTCCTCCTCCTCCTCCTCCTCCTCCTCCTCCTCCTCTCCCTCCTCTTCCTACTCCCCTCTACTTCTTTTCCTACTTCTTCACCTCCTCCTCCTCCTCCCACCCGACATCGAGTCTCATTTCTCCTCCTCCTCCTCCTCCTCGCCTCCGCTTCTTCCTATCCCCACTCGACCTTGGGTCTTCATCGAGTACTTCTGTTTGGCCTCCAACACATGACACCTCCCCCCCCCTCTCTCTCTCTCTCTCTCTCTCTCTCTCTCTCTCTCTCTCTCTCTCTCTCTCTCTCTCTCTCTCTCTCCTCTCAGGCCAGCGGGGCGTGATTGTCCTTGAGGATAGAAGCACCGATAAAATACAGTCTGTAACGTCTCATTGTGACTCTCTCTCTCTCTCTCTCTCTCTCTCTCTCTCTCTCTCTCTCTCTCTCTCTCTCTCCCTCTCTCTCTCTCTCTCTCTCTCTCTTTGGTGACCTACATCTCCACGCGACAGTGACTAGACCCCATTAGTGTCTAAATCCTTCCTTCAACTGAATAGAAACGATTGGTATTTGGTGAAAGAGGATCCAGGGAGACTCTGAGGATTTTCTTTTTAAGCTCCTTAGCTGTTTTTGTTCACCTACGAGAAGAAGTAGATGATTCTTGGTAACCATGGATGGGGTCTGGTGTCTGTTTTCTTCATATGATAGAAAGTTAATTTGTATATGTTTATGAATATGCAGGATGTGCTGTGCTGTTTTAAAAGACTTGCTGTATACTCGTGTATATATAATATATATATATATATATATATATATATATATATATATATATATATATATGCAAAAAGATCACAACACCACGTGATCCAAAAGATTGCTGATAACCACAGGGAAAAAACGGAAAAGAAAACTAGAATTCCCAAGCGCTTTCGTGATATTTCACATCTTCAGGGGATTACCCTGAAGATGTGAAATATCACGAAAGCGCTTGGGAATTCTAGTTTTCTTTTCCGTTTTTTCCCTGTGGTTATCAGCAATATATATATATATATATATATATATATATATATATATATATATGTGTGTGTGTGTGTGTGTGTGTGTGTGTGTGTGTGTGTGTGTGTGTGTGTGTGTGAATACATATATGCATATATGTGTGTAAATACATATGTATATATATTATATATATATATATATATATATATATATATATATATATATATATATATATATATATATATATATATATATACGAATTACTAGTGAGCCAAAAGGTGCTAGGCATAAGAAACCGATAACTTTTTTATCTATGATAGTAATATTAAGTAATAATATTGTTATTTATATTATTATTGTTAATTAATATCATTTCTATTGTTATTATTACTATTATTATTATTATTTTCACCTCCCTTCACGTGTAACATAGGACTGATCTTACAGTCTTCCTATGCCTTTTTAGATTTTTTCATAACCCTCCAAAATCACCCCCCGCCCATTTCCTCTCCACTTCCACCCATTCCCCCTCCCCCCATATACCTCAGCTTTAAATTATCGGAAATTTAAATGTTATTATCGGAATGATGTGGTCCCCGCCCTCTTGATTTGTCGGAAGTCTTTTCCTGCCTTAGAGTACAACTTCCCACCATCGTGTCCTCCTTCGACGGTCGATATAAGGCTTAGTGGTCCTCAAGTAGGACTCAGAGGTAGAATAGATGTCGGACTTGTCCAAGAAAGTGGACTTCAAGTTCGGACATGTAGCATTTTTTTTTTTTTTTTTTTTTTTTTTTTTTTTTTTCTGTTGTCATTTGTTATTATTTCTTTTGTTTCGCTGCATTGCCTCGAGCAGTGTGGCGGTGGGGAGGGATGGCCCTTCATTCGCGAGGTGCTAAGATGGCAGCCATAATAAAAGCATAAGTGACAGGCTGTGCCACGGAGATGACTAGAATCGCCTGGCGTCGCGCGGTGCGGGAGAAGTTAAGTGTGAATGGCACTGCACCAAAAAAGAAGAAGAAAAGGAAGAGAGAGAAGGAAAAGAGGAAGATAAAGAGTAAGAAAGAATGAAGACGACTGAGAAGAGAAAGAAAAACACAAAGAAGACTTAAAAGAAGAAACGACAAAGAATAAGACTAAAAGAAGAGAAAGAAGACGAGGAAGGATGAAAAAGAAAAAGGAAGAAGAAAAGAAAATGCCAAAGAACAAGATGGATAAAAAAAAAAAAGACGAAGCAGAGAAAAAAAGAAAAAGAAAAAAAAAAGGACCAATTGGTCGAGGAAGAGACGACCTTGTATGTGGGCGTGCCCGTATCCATCAGGTTTGAATATTTACCGAAGTCTTAAATTTCGGGGGACCATTTTCTCGAGGAAGTGATCCCCGTCTCCGGGAGGTTCTCCTCGAACTGGAGGTCCTGCTTGAACTGGAGGAGTTCGAAAGGTTGAGGACGCGTCTTACCTCCCGAAGGCGCTGACGGTGGTTTGGACAGAGGGACGACTTCGAGTGCGGTACCCATTTCCAGTCAACGACCTGGCTCTGTATGTCTTTCGTTAAGATCGTCTTTTTTGGGTAGAAGGTACTCTGGAGGTGTTTGGGCCCCGTCCATCCAAGGGCCAAATGTCTTGGACCCCTTTGCTCATGTCCTAGGGAGGGGTCATATAATGCTAATGCCTTTGGACCCCGTTAATCCAAGGTCCAATGACACTAGGACTAATCTAATGACACTAGCACTAACCAGATAACACTGACACTAACCATAAATCTACTGAGTTCGAAGTGAGAAATGACATCGTCTAGATGAAGAACGACATGGATCGTGGGCTTAAGTATACTTGGGTCTGGAGATGGCTGGCTGCTTCCATGTTGCCAGATGGTGATCATTCAGTATCAGGATTATTATTAATATTACCATAGTATGTCTTTCTCGCGATGTTTTGATGTCACGCTTCATTGCAGTTGTGATACGTGACGTCATGCTTCGTGACTGTCGTAAGATATAAGAAGATAACATGAAAGTGGCGGAGACTGCAAGATAAAAGATTGGTTACACGCGACCTACCCTTGGTAAACCCATGCTATGAGACACGATTCAGATTATGCCTCTCGATATGATCCCAGCACACTATGATGGTCAAGACGGTATGACGTCACATCTCATGATAGTCGCGACGACGTGACGTCACACTTGATGGTTGTCGCGACGACATGAAATGATGCGTCTTGGAGGCTTGGCCCCGCCTGTCGTAAAATCTTAGCCCAAGGCATTGTTTCCGGAAGACCTCGTCTGGACTCTCCAGAGCCTTCTGGGCTTAAGTCTGGATGTACTGGAAGAAGACTTGTCTGCACCGAAAGACCGAAAATGATACAAATGGTGACAAGGGCATCGTGTAGCTGTGTGCGTGGGGTAGGCTAATGTTTTGGAAAAAGGAAAAGGAGGAGAAACGAGGAAGAGAAGGAAAAGTTGAAGGAAAGAGGAGGAGTAGAAAAGAGGATTAGCAAAATGAAAAAGGGAAGACGAGGAGGAGGAAAAGGATAAGGAAAGAGGAGAAAAAGCAGAAGAAAAAGTAGAAGAGATTATTTTTCTTTTTTTATCTCTTTTTTTTCTCCTATTTCCTTTTTCTTTTTCTCTTCGTCTCTTCGCTGCTCCTCGTCCCCCTCCTCCTCCTCCTCTTCCTCCCCTTCTGTCTCTTTTACATGTTGTTCTTGTCAACAATGGTTGTAGCGAGGGAGCTCCGCATCTGGTGGTGGGGATGATGTAGATGTTTACCTTTCTCGAGACATCTTCATTCACTTGAGGTCGAACTGAATGGGATCTACCTCTTTACTGAATAGAATTTACTGCGTTGAACAGTATGAAATAAATGTAGAATTACTGAACAAAAATAAACAAATAAAAATTAAAAGACTGCCAAAAAGAGAGAGAAAAAAGAGTGAGGTAGATGTACACAAGGAGGAGTAACGACGGCAATAAGAAAAGAGAGACAACCTGTTTAAAAGAGAAGAAAAATGTAAGGAGTTGGGTGGGGGGAGGGGAGAAGGAGGTTGGGGAGGGGGGAAGGGGAAAGGAGGTTGGGGAGGGGGGAAGTGGAGAGGGGAAATGTGGTTAGGGGGGTGGGAGGGGGGACGAAGAAGAAAAAAAAATAATAGAATAATGAGAACGGGTATGAGTTCAATGGGGAGCCCATAGAGCCTAACGCTTTGGAGTATTTGCTCACCACACACAATGTACAGCCGCTCGTGAGACCTAACATAATGTAAGACATACCGTGAGAAGGGCGACACGCTGTGAGAAGCCCCCCCAACCCCCCTTTCCCTTCTTCCAGTAGATCCTCCGTCGAATACAGCAACGCCAGTGGATGAATATTGTGCGACACAAACAAGTTGCACACAAGGAGATGACGAGGCACAGGAATTCAAAGGTACAAAGGGACTAGGGATGTGACAAGGTACAAGGGGAACTAGGGATGTGACAAGATGCAAGGGGATTTTTTTTTTTTTTTTTTTTTTCCAAGTTTCGCTGATTGGAAACCCACAGCCCCGTTGTAGCCGGCAACGGTGCGAGGGTTCAGAGTTCTTTTACAAAAAGAAAAAATAGAGGAAAGACAGAGAGAGAGAGAAAGAACGAAGAAATTTCACTTAGAGGAGAGGAAGATAGAAGGAAAGGAGAGGTGGAGATGATAATTATGGTGTTGGAGATGCGGTGTTTCCTCCCTCTTTTCAAAGAGCTCAGAATCACTCGCTCGCTCCTCCTTTCTCCCTCTTCCCTCTTTCCTTTCTTCTCTCCTTTCCTTCCTCCTTCCTTTCTTCACCTTTCCTCCCTCCTTCCTTTCTTCCCTCCTCTCCTTCCTCCTTTCCTCCCTCCTTACTTCCTTCTTTCCTCCTCTCCTCCCGCCTTCCTTCCTTTCTTCCCTCCTATCCTCCCACCCTCCCTCCTTTTCTTCCTTCCTCTCCTAAATCCTTTCCTCCTTACTTTTTCCCTCCTCTCCTCCCTCCTTACTTCCTCATTTCCTCCCTCCTTCTTCTATCCTCTCCTCCCGTCTTCCGTCCTTTCTTCCCTCCTTTCCTCCCTCCCTCCTTCCTTTCTTCTCTCTTTTCCTTCCTCCTTCCTTTCTTCAACTTTCCTCCCTCCTTCCTTTCTTCCCTCCTTTCCTCCCTTCTCCCTCCCTCCTTCCTTCCTTTGTTTCCTTTTTTTCTTTCTTCCATTGTTTCCACCCTCCTTCCCTCCTTCCCTCCCTTCCCCGTCCTGCCTTCCCTGCCTTCCCTGCCTCCCATCCCTCCCTTCCCTCCCTTCCCTCCCTCCCTCCTCCCTTGGCATTGCGGATTTAATGGCAAACAGGAGACCTGTTGGCTCGTAACGAGGCCGGATCTAGGTTAGGTTAGGTTAGATTTGGTTAAGACAGCTTCTGCCAAACATTGGTTGAAATTCGCAGAATATCGCCAAATTAACCGCGATTGTTGTCGAGAAGGGCGTGTAATAGAGGAGTAATGTAGAAGCATATTTTTTAAATATACTACAAACCCACTCACAGAAAATAAGAATAAATAAAATAAAAAATACTTTACAACCTAACAGGGACTCGAGCCTCAAGTCCCTTTGACTTTGGTCTTCTTGACATTTGGGTAATCGTCTTATCCCCCATTTGATCTGTTTGCTAAAAAGGACCAGGGATATTGATAAATATATATTATATATATATATATATATATATATATATATATATATATATATTCAATCTCAAAATTTTCCGCAATATTTTTATCTGTTTGGTTATTTATCTTATTTGTCATTAATTTTGTATATTTTTTATTAATTAAATTTTTTATTTATTAATGTATATATTTTGTTGTTTTTGTTTCATTTTTTGTCATTAATTATTTTTATTGCATTTTTTTTTTTAGAATTTCGACAATATGAATGCGAATTTATACCGTATATGTATTTGGTCCTCTGCGGGGGATCCTGCGTATAAGGACTAAAACGGTTCACATGAAAAGGCATTAAGAGGCTTTACAGACACCGGCTTATTGATCTCGAAGATTCTTGCTGGCGTCACCACACGATAATGGAATGAAGAATGGAGAGCACGGGGCAGAGGGGGGGGGGGAAGGTTAGATAGGGTCTGAGATCCCCCCCTCCCACCATTCCCCCATGAGCAAGAGGGAGGTGTTTCTGAGATGAATAAAGTCGTTTGGTGCTAATATATGGTGAAAGGGTGCCTTCGTTGCCCAGTGGTGGCTCTGTCACCGCTAATACCATTACTGTTACTATCATCAGTACCATTTGTACTATCACCGTTATCATTACTGTCATCGATCTCAGCAAGAGTAATAATCTCAGGATTGATGTGAATATTACCACCATCACCAACTCTATCACCATATAATACCACTATCACCACCCATTCACCACTACCATTACCCCAATCAAATCTACCACAGCCACTACCAGTAACAGCATAACCACTAACACCATACCCACTAACACTGTCTTTTGTGCCACAGTATTCAGCACAATTCTTGCACCATTTTTTCCCCACCAGTTGCCCTCTCCTCCACTGCAGTGGTGTCGTGGTGAAAGAGTAGATCCTAAATGGAGGCATTTTTATTTCGATCAAGACCCCCGGGGGGGGGGGGCAAATCACCTCCCGATGAAATCGAGAACAATGATGCGATAAGTTCATATATACACTGACGAAGATGCTGACCTTTTTGTCACATTATCATGCTGCAGAGTTTGTAAAGTAATCTGAAATTTTTCGTTCACCTAGACTATATAATTACTGTGATATTTACATTCCATCTCTTTCTCTCTCTCTCTCTCTCCCTTCTCTCTGTCTCTCTCTCTCTCTTGTTAATTTTTTACTTCGATGTCCGACTGTATACAGTATGTCTGTCCCTCCACACGCCCTCAGTAGAGGTGGATGAATCGGGTGTCTGCCAGGGAACATTGCATGCGGTTCATCTGGTTTACTGATCAATTAGCTGAAGGGTCGAAGACACATCGGTTCGTGAACGATAGAAGACCAATGATAGAGTGGTATTGGATCTGGCACTATATATGTATACACACACACACACACACACACACACACACACACACACACACACACACACAACTATATATATATATATATATATATATATATATATATATATATATATATAATGTGTGTGTGTGTTGGTACATTGTAACAAGTTGATGAAGGTGGAAAAAGAAGTCACGGGTCTAGTTCCGAGTTTCTGAGTTTATTCCTGACCGTTTCACTCTATGCTTCTGAAGAAGCATAGAGCGAAACCGGTCAGGAATAAACTCAGAAACTCGGAACCAGCCCCGTGACTTCTTTTTCCACCTTCATCATATATATGTGTGTGTGTGTGTGTGTGTGTGTGCGCGTACGTATATATATATATATATATATAATGTATGATTTGTATTTCTGTTATTTTTATTTCATGTGCTCATTTTCTTACTTGTGGTGGGCGTTCTCCTATGTATTTATTTTATGTCAGACTTTGCAGCAACGAAATTGATTTACGAGTTGACTTGTTCAGATCGATGATAAAGTCTGTAGAATTTGTCCTTGATAATCATTAAGGACGGGTTGGCCTTTGTATTGAAGGTTTCGGCGGGAGAGAGGGATGGCGCGCTGTGTGATGACATCGAGCACTGTGCCGGGATTGGCGGGTGAGACACCGAAGGCGTGGGAGGAGGATAGCGAGCGGGGAAGACGTTGAGGTGTAAGAGGCGATGAGAGGTATTGGGCGACCAAATGTAGGTCACAGGTCCTCTGAAGGGTCTGGAAGCTGTTGGGGGGGGGAGAAGGCGAAGGGGGACAGGGGAGGAGGGAGATAAGGGGAAGGGGAGGGAGAGATGTCATTTGAGGTGATGTGGAATAGGTTGAGTACTGGTTGAGGTCTGGCGAGTGAGTGTGAGTGCCACTGCCCAGATCGAGTGCCAGCTAAGGCAGAGGTTACATGTCTTAAGGTGCTTAAACACGGCAAAGTAAACATGGACTGGCAGTGAAGCAGTTATTCCTGACGTTTCGTCTACTAACTTGTTCACATGGGTATTAATTTTCATTACGTGTCTTGTTTACTACAGGGTGCGTGAAAAGAATATACTCACTCTTTTGTTATTATCAACTGTCTAGAAAAAAAAAAGTAGTCATCAGTTTGAACATGTACAAACACGCGTATGAGTTGAGGGATTTGAGGGAGACTGAGATTGACGAAGTTGTTGCTGAGGTTTTGGGGACAGAGGTGGCGGGGTGTGGGGGGAGGGGAGGCGGAGATGTAGGGGGTGCTGATCTTAACAGTGAGGTCAGACAGGATTTAGACTTTGTAGGTAAGGTGAAATCTCTCGGTTCCCAACTAAAATACAACACCGCATCTATTATCGTGTGCGCACCACCTTCCAGTGGACGACGTTCGACTTTATCATCACTGATAGGGTCCCGAACACGCGGTCACAAGAAACTGATACTGCGAGTGCTTATCACAAGGGGAAGATTACCACCATCATATGCGAACAACAACGCCTTGCACATAATGTGCTTCAATTAGACTAGTTCTAAGATTTAAATATATATATATATATATATATATATATATATATTGTCAGTTCATCTCTGTATCACCTTTAACTTAATCAACCGTTTATTATTATCTTCTTTTTTTTTTCAAACTGATGCTCGTCATATTCCTTAGTACATTTTTGGGACACCCTGTATTATGAAAAATTAACCCCCCTCCAATACATCGCCAAACCCCCCCACCCCACCCCATCCCGAATCACAAAATGGTGGTAATGAACGCATGTTAATAATGAAGAAGAACACTGGCTTGGTAATGATGAAGTGCCTGACCCGTCGGTGGGGTACGAGACGAAGAAGGAAAAGTAGTGGTGAGGAGCATACGCAAGGAGGCGCTGAGTAGCTAAGGATGGAGCCGTCACCTTTGCCCTCTGCGCTTGGACTAAGATGTTTTATAAATGGAGAGGATGGTACTATTTCGGGTAGGCATGGAGAGAGAGAGAGAGCGAGAGAGAGGGAAAGAGAGAGCGATGAGATTTGCGCAGATATGTGGAGTGGGTGTAGGGTTAAAAGAATAATTTTATATATCTACGGAAGCTCGGTAAATTTTCCTCATTTTCAGTGTATGGAGGGTTGGGACGCAGAATGAATTTTTCGAAAAGAAAAAAAAAGAAGAAGAAAAATTCTTTGCCCGAGATGGATTCGCTAGGACGAGCTAAACCCTCCAGCCAGTCGGGGAATAAGGCGGGGAAGGCAACGGGAAGGCGTTACGTAATTGGAAGGAGAAAGGAAGGCCGATAAGGAGAAAGGAAAGGAGATAAGAACGATAAGGAGGACCTCGATAAGGTTAACCCGATTTCAGTAAAGCTCAGTTCATAGAACTACGTCAGGAGCTTCAGCTTACAGATTGGGAGGAAAAATTAAACGAAAGGCCTGTAGATCAGATGTGGGAAATATTTCAAAATACGCTCACTAAGATGATTCAAACTTACATTCCTTTTAAGGACAGACGTCCCCCAAATCAGGCTCGCCCAAAGTGGCTCGACAAAGAAACTGAAAAAAGTATTGCTAAAAAGAGACAGGCTTATAAGAAATATAAGTGCTCGGGTGCATCTAATGACTATGAAACTTATGTATCAATACAGAGAGATTTAAAAAAGACAATAAGAAAAAGAAAACGACAATACGAAATGAACATCGCTGAGAAATCCAAAGAGAATCCCAAAGAATTCTATAGTTACATTAGAGATAAAAAGGTTGTTAGGAATCACATTGGTCCACTATTATCTGCTGACGGTCAACTTGAATATTCAAATGAAGGAATGTGTAATCTCTTAAACAATTATTTTAGCTCGGTATTCGTAAACGAAACACCTCAAAGTGAATTCCAAACTGAAACCTGTGAAAAGTCTGGGGTAAACTTACTCACTACGGTAAATATAACAAAAGAAAAAATTAAAAGGTGTATAGACAAACTCAAAGTTAATAAAACACCAGGGCCTGACGGTTGGCATCCAAGAATCTTAAAGGAAATGAAAAATGAGATTGTTGTTCCATTAGAAATTATTTTCAAGAAATCCATCATATCCGGAGATGTCCCAAGAGAATGGAAGCTAGCTAACGTTACTCCCATATTCAAAAAAGGTGACAAAAAGAAACCAAATAACTATAGGCCTATTAGTTTGACTTCGATCGTAGGAAAAATAATGGAAACTATCATCAGAGATGCTATCGAATATCATTTAGAAAGTAATCGTTTGATAAATGATAGCCAACATGGTTTCAGACGGAAACGTTCTTGCGTGACTAACTTACTCGAATTCTACAACACAGTTGTCTCGAATTATGACAAAAGAAACAATATAGATTTAATATATCTAGACTTTGCAAAAGCTTTTGATACCGTCCCACACGAAAGACTACTTACTAAATTAGCTTTGCATGGAATAAGTGGTAGCCTATTAGGTTGGACTAGTAATTGGTTGAAAGGTCGAAAACAGAGAGTTGTTTTAAATGGAAAAACTTCTGGATGGAAAAGTGTTGCAAGTGGAGTTCCTCAGGGTTCCGTTCTTGGGCCACTTCTATTCATAGTATATATAAATGATATAGACCATGGACTAAAATCTACTGTTTCCAAATTTGCTGATGATACAAAACTGTGCGGAGTGGCAAATGATCACTCAAACCAATTAGATATTCAAGAAGATTTAGATAAATTACAGCAATGGTCTGAAAAGTGGCTAATGAAATTTAACACAAGTAAATGCAAGGTAATGCACATAGGTAAAAATAACAGCAAGTACGATTACAAGTTATTTGGAAATTCGTTAACAAAAGTGGATAGTGAAAAAGATCTCGGCGTAATTATCAGTAACGACCTCAAATCATCCAAGCAGTGTATTTCAGCCTCTGAGAAAGCAAATAAGATTCTGGGATTGATTGCGCGATCTTTTGATTTCAAAAGTCCATCACTCATTAACAAGCTATATAAATCGTTAGTTCGTCCACATTTGGAATATGCTGTTTCCGTATGGTCACCGAATCTCATTAAAGACATTGACAGACTGGAAAAAATACAACGGCGAGCCACAAAACTGATTCCAAATATCAAAAATAAATCATACGAAAATCGACTTAAGCACATGAATCTGTTTTCCCTAAAAAAGCGTAGACTCAGAGGTGACTTGATACAGGTCTTTAAGATTTTAAAGGGAATTGACAACATCAAAAGTGACCAAATTTTCACATTGAATGAGAATCAGACAAGAAACAATGGTCTCAAACTGTCCGGAAATAGATTCAATTTGGAAGTAGGTAGAAACAACTTTGCCAACCGTGTAGTTAATGAATGGAATAAACTTCCTGCACAGGTAGTACAATGTAGTTCAGTTCGAAGCTTTAAGAATCATTTAGATAAATACCTAAGTAAGATGCTGTAATTATTATAATTTATGTTATATTATTTGTTTTTGTTTTGTTATAATTTGTCTGTCTGATTTTCATTTATTATTAGTTATATGTCAATTTATTATCAATTACTATTTACCTGTTTGTTTGTTATTCAACTATACCAATGCATTTATTTATGTATTTTAATTGTTATTTACATTGTTATAGTTTTAATTTATTATTAATATGATTTTTTTTTCTTTTTTTTGCATCCGACCTAGATATGGATCAAAAGGTCTCCTGTCGGCATGCTTTGCCTTTGTAATCCTTTGAGATCGCCCGACGAAGAAGGAGATCTTCTTGTTGAAAAAAGGATGTGACCGGAGAGAAGAGGAGAGGAGAGTGGTTGGGAGAGGGAGGAGGGAGAGGGGGCAAGGGGTGGGAGAGAGAGAGGGGGGAGAGGGGGAGAGGGGGGCAAGGGTGGGGGGAGAGGCGATATTAGTGGGAAATAGAAAATGCCAATGAAGGAGAAAGAAAGGAAGGATGTCTGTCGGGTCAGAAGGAAGTGCCTTCGAGCAAGTTGAGTGAAAAATTGACTCGACAGACAGAGATGAGAAACCCGCGTACGAGTTGAGGGATTTGAGGGAGATTGAGATTGACGAAGTTGTTGCAGAGGTATTGGGGACGAGGGTGGCGGGGGAGGGAAGGGGGAGAGGTGCTGATCCTAGCAATGAGGTCAGACAGGTGTCGAAAGGAAAGATGAAGAGGAAATGGTGGAAGAAGATGACTTTGGGGAAGAAGGGATGGAAGAAGAAGAGAGTGGTTGAGGTGGTGATGGTGGTTGTTGGAGGTGGTTGTGCTGGTGAAGGTGTCATTGGAGTGTGTGTGTATGTGCGTGTTGTGCGTGTGTGTGTGTGTATATGTATGTATATATATATATTATATATATATATATTATATATATATATATATATTTGTGCTATTATGACATTTTTTAAATATACTCTCCTACTGGGATTTGAACCCTCGCCTGAGCGGCTTGCTGTTTATAAGACGAAGACATGATGGTACGGTCTTCGTCTTATAAAAAGCACGCCGCTCAGGCGCGGGTTCGAATCCCAGTAGGAGTGTATTTCCCTATCTATATATATGTGTGTATATATGTATATATATATATATATATATATATATATATATATATATATATTATATTTACAATACTGTTTACGTTAGACAGAAGAAATAATTAGTCTCGACCCAGATATTTATTCCTTGAAGGGCCAGACTAAACGGAAGTTAACACAATCGTTCGACTCCTGGGAATATTTGGGAGAGGCCTGCGTATACCAGTGGACTACTAATATGTGATGAATTAATACCAGTAAAGTAGGAAGAAGTTGGGTTCAGTTTTGCATAAAGACAAGGACCGAGAAGAGTCTGGGTGAAGAAGTTGAGGAAAAAAGGTTTGAAAAGGTGAGGGAGGGGCGGTGAGTGTTTGCCCAGCTAATGGGGGAGGGGAGCGGCGACCCCCGCGAGATAAGAACTCGGGCCGAGATGGAGAGAGCCCGGGAAATCGATCCAGGGGAGTTAAGTCACAGACACTGGTTGTAGGTATGGACACCAGACTGGGGAAAGTAGCTCTGGGGTAATAGTTCTTAAGTTGGGGGTACGAGACATGATAGCCAGTGCACGGTACTGTATGTTCACTATGAGAAAGCAAAGCAACGTTTGTATCACTGATCCTTTTCATATGTTTGCATGGTATTGATGGGGGTACGAGATTTTTTTTTTTTTTTTTTTTTTTAATAATCAAGGAGTACGGGCACTGGAAAAGGTTAAGAACCGCTACTGTAGGGGAATAGGCTAGGGGTGGGCAACCTTTGGCACGCGTGCAAAAAGTGGCACGTTAACGACTTTTTGTCCGGCACGCGAAACCCGGATCTTATTTTAATAATAATACTAATAACAATAATAATCATAATGATAATAATAGTAATGATAATTTTTCAGTTTCATTTGTATGGCCATTGGTAACCGCTCGCTGCATTGGGCTGCAGATTAGGGCCCTAAAAGGTGAAGAGAATGTATTAGCCTGTGATTTTACTTCGTTGGCAAGCGAGAAAATGTTGTATCAAAGGTTTGGCTGATTTTGGCACCCATATTTAAAAAGGTTACCCACCCATGGAATAGGCTATTAAATTGTGTGTGTGCGTTGTCTGATTAAGGTGTCAGGCGAATTCAGTAACTACATGCCAGTCTCAAACTCGGATCTCCCTCTGCATGGAGTGCGTCCCCGCCGATCCATCCGTGTACCTGGGAGATGGACCATTCTCTCCTGAATAAAATCGCGTGGCACTGAACACGTGATCCATCGGTGCACTTTGTAGATATTATTCTGGCGAATTTCGTGTGCTCTAATGCTCCAGAAGGTGTATCTTTGGATCCTGAATCAGTGAAAAAAAAAATAATAATAATAATATAATAGAATAAAATAAAATAGATAAATAAAATAAAAACAATAAAAATAAATAAATTAGTACATGGTACCTACTCAGCAAGATTAAGAGGTGTCAAAGTTGGAGAAACGTGTACATGAAGTGAAGAGTAATTTTTTGGGGGAAATATAATGGTATGTCAGGGTTGGGGGGTTAAAGGGGGATGGGAGACGGGGGGTTGGGGGGAGAAGGGAGACGGGCGGTGGGGGGCGGGGGGGCTTGGAGGGGAAGGAACTGTCCTAAAGATGCTGACTGAGAGAGCGAGAGTCCTTGAAGTGGTTTTCTCTATAAAGAATCAACGACATGTCTTTGTCTCGCGTTCTTTCCCCCCTCCCCCCCTCCCCCCTCTCTCCCCCTTCCCCCTTCTCTCCCTTCCCCTCTCCCTCCTTCCCTCTCCCTCTCTCCCTCCTCTGGTCATCCTCCAATTTTTTTCCTTGGTCCTTTCATCTCGAAATCTTTGATCCACCACTAAAACCAATCCACCATCTCATACCACCACAACCACTCATCCACAACCAGCCACTGCCCATCCACCACCACCCACTACCCATCCACCACCACCCACTATCCATCCACCACTACCCACTGCCCATCCACAACTGCCTACTACTTATCCACCACCACCCACTACCCATCCACCATCACCCACTACCCATCCACCACCATCCACTACCCATCCACCACCATCCACTACCCATCCACCACCACCCACTGCCCATCCACAACTGCCTACTACTTATCCACCACCACCCACTACCCATCCACCACCACCCACTACCCATCCACCACCATCCACTACCCATCCACCACCATCCACTACCCATCCACCACCATCCACTACCAATCCACCACCATCCACTACCAATCCACCACCACCCACTACCCATCCACCACCATCCGTTACCCATCCACCACCTCCCACTACCCATCCACCACCACCCACTACCCATCCACCACCACTCACTACCCATCCACCACCATCCATCCACCACCACCCACTACCCATCCACCACCATCCATCCATCCACCACCTACCACCTCACCTTCATCAATGACTTCATCTACCAAATCCACTACCACCCCTTTGTCCATCATAAACACCACCCTTCTCCTAGTCGTGGGTTCGAGTCCCGCACTCCTTCCCGATTCCCAGCAGTGATTGTGTATTACCTGCCCCTCAGCTGTCCCCAAAGCGCATACTAGGGCAAAGGTGACGGCTTCGGCCGCAGCTACTCAGCGCCTCCTGGCGTAGGCCCCCTCGTTTTTGACCCCGTTCCCCTCTTTTTTTCCCTCTTTTTATTTCCCCTTTCCTTCTTCCCATCTTCTTATCTTTTCCTCTTTGCTCTTTCCCCTTCCCTTACGTGTCTCCTCTGATTCCCCTCATTTTTCACGTTTTCTTCCCCTCACTCTCACCTCAACATTCACCTTCTCTCACCCTCCCCTCCTCCTCTCCCCTCATCTCTTCTCCTATGTCACCTTTTCTACCTTTCTCCCCTCAATCGTCACTTGTTCTTCCTCTCACTGTTGCCCTCATTTCCCCCTTCTCTCCCCTTCCGACGCTTACATTTACCGCCGAGGAGAGGAGGGGGAGAGGGGTGACGGAGGTGAATGAAATCGCTTGACGGCAGCCAGAACAAAAGGAAAAGTGCCACTATGTACGCAAGGGGATGAGTCTCTCTCTCTCTCTCTCTCTCTCTCTAAGATAATGCACTTTATATAATTTGTTCTGTTCCGCGCCAGACTATTTTATTCAGTTTAGGAAGTAGGGAGTCTCTCCCTTCCCTTCCTCTCCCTTTCCTTCCTCTCCCTTCCACTCTCACTCCCTCTCCCCCTCTCTTTCCCTCTCTGTCCCCTCTCAGTATTTCTTCCTCTTATTTCTCTCTATCCCTCTCCCCCCTCTCTCTTTCTGTCTCTGTCTCTTTCTCCCTTTCAGTATTCCTTCCTCTATTTCTTCGTCATCTCTTTCTTCGTTATCGTTCGTTTCTCCTTACAATCTTTTCACCATTTGTCGTTTTTTTTTTTCTCTCTTCTTTCCCTTTCTTATCTTATCTGCGTCCTCGTCCGTCTTCACCTCCAGGTCCCGAAATTCGTCCGAAATCCGATAATACCTTCAATACCATGACTTTTTTTTTTTTTTTTTTTTTTTTTTTTTTTTACAGCGAAAGCTGTTTCTGGAATAAAATCACCCGGTAGCAACGCTCACCCCCAAAAGAAAAAAAAAATAGAAAAATCTTTCTGGAAATGCACCATATTGAAGCCAGGTAATCAACGCCAGGACATTGATCTTCGTCGTATCACTGAATGACCTTCTTTTACGTCCGACTTGGCGCCTTCCGTGACAGCAAGTGCCACCTTGAGTGACACATCGTTCTTTGTCGGGTGGCACTCAGGCCCTCGACGTGCTCAGACTCTATCACATCAAGTCTTAACCTTTTCCCGACCTCCGCCCTTCCTTTAGTCAGGGCTAGGTAGTGTAGCACTACATTGATATTTGGCTACATGGTGGCCAGTATCCCCCTGAGATTTAGTTCAGCACCTCTGGGTTGTCTAACACCCTCTAGCACCTCAATTCAGAGACTTCAGCACCCCCTGAAGGTTATTTCAGTACCGTTGGTGTACCACGTAGCACCTGGAACTCTAACACCTGGGGTGCTAACGTTGATCTTTTGGGTTCACGGACAACCTCCTGGGGTAGGGAGGTGCCATGGGTGTGAGTTAAATCATCAAGCGGCAAGTGAATTAAGAGAACATAAAGGAGACTGCAAGAGACCATAAGGCCTACACTAAGGAGAAAGGGACCCCGCGGTACGGAATGGATTAGCAGAGGGAAGGCTTCGCCTTGTTATGCGTTCGAATCCCGCACTCTTTTCCTATTTCCCAACAGTGACTGTAGTCATCTGCCCCCCCCCAATAGTCCCCAAAGCGTGCACATAGGGCAAAGGTGACGACTTCGCCCGAAGCTACTCAGTGCCCCCTGGCGTAGGCTTGACGTTACAAAGGGGAAAATATGCCGTGGATGAAATCACCAGACGGCAGGCAGGCTAAAAGGAAGAGTACCACACTGTAGGGAAGGAGTACATCAAACCAACAGGACGTTTTTTCTCTTAATCATTTCTCTCCTCGTTCATAACTTTCTTCTCTCCCATTATTGTCTCCTTGCAGAAACGGTCAAGACATTTTTTCTCCCCCTCTCCCCCCTTTCCCCCTCTCCCCCTCCCCTCCCCCTCCCCTCCCCTCCCCCTCCCCCATGACGCTCGGCTCACCCGTTCTTGTCACCTACTTGGAGAAAGGATCACGTCATTTTTTCTCCCCCTTCCTCTCCCCTCCCCCCCTTCTCCCCCGTCACCTCTCCTCCCCCTCCCCCCACCCATCCCCACCACGCCCTCTGGTTCATTGCGTCCTTTCTGTCGTGTCCTTCACCTCAGCTGGGTGAACGTGGCACTTGACTTCTTCGTCACTTCCGGATCTTGTCCTCGAAGTTCTTCGTCTTCGGAGACTTCGAGTCTGACGTCACAGGGCCTCTTCGCCAATTATCTTCACATTTTTTTTATTACTATTATTTTTTTATTTGTTTAAACGAATATTTATCTATTGTCTTCGTATAACAAAGAACGGCAGGATAGATTTTTCGAAGTACCAAAAAGGCGAAAAAAGAAAATGAAATTCGAAATTTCGTGAAGAACTGAAGAATAAAATTTGGGTCTGCCGCCATTTAACGCAACCATTCCCGCCTCCTCTTTGGCTGGCTTGTCCTCCTACTCTTCCTCTTGTTCATCGTCGTCCCTCTTCTCTTCCTCTTCTTCCTCCTCCCCCTCCCCTTCTTCTTCCCCATCCTCTTCCTCTCTTCCCCCCTCCGCCTCCTCTTCCTCTTCATCCACCTCTTCATCCTTCTTTTCTTCATTTTTCTCCTTTCCCCCCTTCTCTTTCTCTTCCTCTTTCTTCTCATCCTCCTCATCTTTCTCTTTGTCATTGTCATCATCCACTCCCTCATCATCATCTTTTCTTTCTTCTCTTCCTCCTCTTCCTCCCTCCTCCTCCTCCTCCTCCTCCTCCTCCTCCTCCTCCTTCTTCTCTACTCCTCATCGGCCAAGTCCTCAGTCAAGCCATCAGCATATCTGATTAATTTGCTTGTCCCTCATTCCTGCAACAAATCATTCTCTCTTTTGGAAATCTCAAAAATTTTCGAACCCTTCAGTATTCGAAACGAAAAAATTCCTTTTGAAAGTACACCAGATTGTGCTTCTGGTGTTCGCAATTCTCTTTATTTTACAACTTTTCGTTCCCAGTATTGGAGAGTTCCGGATTTTAGAGGTTCCCGATAATAGAAGTATGTGGACGCCCGCCATCTTGATTCTGAAATTCAGGTTCCGCGGTCGTTTTTGGGTCACTGGGGTGCGTCGTGGGGGGGGGGAGGTTGGGGGGGAGATGAGTAGTGGGGGTGCTTTTTCTTAGGTTCTATGATGCTCGTGTGCTGACGTCACCGAGTAAACAAACAGGATGTGGGGGAGGGGAGGGAGGGGGAGGCTTGGGGGGGGGACGAAGAAATTTCAAAAGGGGAATATCCCATTGAGGTAGACGGATCTTCACTATTTCTTTCCGTTTTAATTTTTTTCATATAAACTTTAATTTTGAATCATGTGTTTGTGCGTGTGTGTTTACTTACCTATTTAATTATTTGCGTATTTATTTGATTTATTCATACGTGGCTCTTGACGCTAAGGCGTGGCAGAGATCCTCGCCCAGACGCAACCATCTTCACCTCGAGTGCTTTGGGTCAGGTTGGAGGAACGTGGAGGGGGAGGATGGGGGCGTGGAGGAGGAACTACGAAAATGAGACGGACAATTTTATTCTTATTTATTTTTATCATTATCATCATCACATAGGAAATTTTATATCTGTGTGTGTGTGTGTATGTGTGTGTGTGTGTGTGTGTATTGGGGGAAGGAAGAGTTTGGCTGGAATGATTGAAATTCTAAGGAAAAATATGTGTATGCTGTGTTATTCAATATTAGTTGTATTTGAGAAAACCTGTTTACTAAATTATATATATATATATATATATATATATATATATATATATATATATACTGTATATATATATATTTATGTGTGTGTGTGTGTGTATGTATGTATGTATGATAGGGTCTTGTACAGAGGGAAATTATATCTCGATATTCTTTTAGATTTGAGAAGAATTCTTTGGGAGCTCCGGAGAACCTCCTATTGACGTGAACCTCGCCTCTGCCTCTCAGACCTTCTTTGATTGAGACAGACCTTCCTCCTCCTCATCCTCATCCTCCTCCTCTTCCTCCTCTTCTTCAGCCCCTCCTTCACGGTATTAAGTTTGGTCTTTGCCTAATTAATTGGAGAGCTGATGCAGCCTACTTGAACTAACCGGCGCTTCCTCAGGGGTACTTCCTTGGTTTCCGACCTGACCTTTCTTTGGCTGGGTAGCCAGCCACGGGGTATTTTTAACCCCCTCCCCGGTGGGGTGGGGTGGAAAAGGCTATCATCATCATCATCATCATCATCATCATCATCATCATCATCATCATCATCATCATCATCATCATCATCATCATCATCATCATCATCATCATCATCATCATCATCATCATCATCATCATCATCATCATCATCATCATCATCATCATCATCATCATCATCATCATCATCATCATCATCATCATCATCATCATCATCATCATCATCATCATCATCATCACCACCACCACCACCACCACCACCACCACCACCACCACCACCGTCGTCGTCGTCGTCGTCGTCGTCTTCCTCTTCCTCTTCCTTCTTCTCTTCTTCCTTCTCCTATTTCTCCACTTCCTGCACCTCCTACTTCTCATCTTTCATTTCCTCCTTCCCCTCCTCCTCCACTTCCTCCTCCTTCCCTCCTCCTCCTCCTCCTCCTCCTCCTCCTCCCCTTCCTTCTCCTTGCCTCATTTTCCTCCTTCACCATTCTCCTTCTCCCTTCCTCCTCATTCCCTCCTCATTCCCTCCTCATTCCCTCCTCCTTTTCCTCCTTCACCATCCTCCTCCTTCTCCCCTTCCTCCTCATTCCCTCCTCCTTTTCCTCCTTCACCATCCTCCTCCTCCCCTTCCTCCTCCCCTCTTCCTCCCCTCTTCCTTTTCCTCCTTCACCATCCTCCTCCTCCTCCTCCATCCTCATTTTCCTCTTCCTTTTCCTCCTCCTACACCATCCTCTTCTTCCTCCTGCGCCCCCGTTTTGTTCTTTTTTCTCCTTTTCCTCCTTTTACTGCTCCTGGCCCCACTATTCTTCCTTATCTTCCATCTCCTCCTCCTCCCAATCCTCCTCCTCCTCCTCTCCCTCTTAATCCTCCTGTTCCTGGTCCTCTTACTCTTCATGTTCCTTATACGCCCCTCTTCCTCCTCCTACCTCCACCTTTCTTCCTTCTCCTACTCCTCTTTTCGTCGTTCCTATTTCTACTCCTCTTCCTCCTCTATTTCCTTCTCCTCCCTTTCCTCCTCTTCTTCATGCTCGTCTTCCTAATCATACTATTCCTTCTCCATCCACTCCTCCGCCCCCTTCTCTACACCTTCCTCCTCCCCTCGTCAGCCTCATCATCCTCATCCTTATCTTGCTCCTCCTTCCCCTTCCCCTTCCCCTTTTCCTCCTCCTTATTCCTATTCCACTTCCACCATCTCGACCCCCACCTTCTCTACCTCTTCCTCCACCTTTTCCTTTATCTCTTCCTCCACCACCTTCTCTTCACCTCTTCCTCCTCCAACTCTTCCTTCTCCTCCACCCCTTCCTTCTCCATCTCTTTCTCTTCCTCTTCCACCTCTTCCTCTTCATCTTCCTCCTCCTCTTCCTCGTTCTTCACCTCTTCCTCCTCCTCCTCCTTCAACTCTTTCTCCTCCACCCCTTCCTCCCCATCTCTTCCTTCACCTCTTCCTCCTCATCTTCCTCTTCCTCTGCCTCTTCCTCCTCCACCTCTACCTCCTGTTTTTTCTCCTCTTCCTCCTCCATCTCCTCCTCCTCCTCCATCTCTTCCTCCTCCACCCCATCCTCCTCCATATTTACCGCTTCCACCTCTTCCTCCTCTTCTTCAGCCTCCTCTTCTTCGTTCTCCTCCACCTCTCCTCCTCTTCATCTTCTTCCTCCTCCTCTTCCTTGTTCTCCTCCTCCACCTCCTCCTCTTGTTCCTGAGCCGCTGTGACGGGGCTCTCGTGTTGGTCGTCTTTGATTCCCGTGGGCGATCTTTCTCTCTCTCTCTTTCTCTTTCTTTCACTCCCGCGATGTCCGGGATCTCTCTCTCTCTCTCTCTCTTTTTCTCTCTCTCTTCTCTCTTTCCTCTCTCTCTCTCTCTCTCTCTCTCTCTCTCTCTCTCTCTCTCTCTCTCTTTTAGGAGTTAATAAGATTGAATATGTGTGTATTAATTTCAAGGGAGAAAATTCCCTTATCGTAGTTTTTAAGTTTTTATTTGTTTGTCTTTGTCGTTGGATGCGTGTTTATTTCGTGTAAGAGTAAATTAGGTTTAATATATCTTCTCAATAGATAAACTTCGTGTTTTTTTTTCTTAGATTAATTGATTCACTATATATTATTTTACTTCTTTATCTATTTTTGCTTTTCTTTGATTTCTTAATTTGTTGTTATTTTTTATTTCATTATTATTTATTTATTTTTTACATATTTGTATATTTTTGTTTATTAATTTTATTTTTATTTTATTTTATTTTATTTTATTTTATTTTTTATTTTTTGTGGTATTTTTCGAATTTATCTGATGGGCTCAAGGGTCGGCTGAAGATAACGCTGACTTGACCAGCCAGCTGGTGAGAGAGAGAGAGAGAGAGAGAGAGAGAGAGAGAGAGAGAGAGGTAGAGACCGACCGACCCAGCTGCCAGAAGAGGCGTTTATGTCATTCTTTTTCATATTCTTCTACTTTTTCTTTTTCTTCGTTTTCTACTTATTCCTCGTCTCCTTTTTCTCCTCTCCCTCCTTCTTCCTCTTCCTCTTCTTCCTCATTTTCTTCTTCTTTGTCTTCATCTTTTTCTTCTTCGACTCCTTTTGCTCTCTCCCTCTGTCTCTCTCTCTCTCTCTCTCTCTCTCTCTCTCTCTCTCTCTCTCTCTCTCTCTCTCTCTCTCTCTTTCTTTCTTTCTGTCTCTCTTTCTCTCGTCTACCTCTCTTTCTCTCATCTTCCTCTTATTTCTATTATATTCTATTTATCTTCTTTCCTTCTTGTCTTTTTTTCTTTCATTTCCTGTATTTTTTATTTTTCTTTCCTTTTTGTCTCTGTTTTGTCCAAGATCAAGATTTTTACTGTTTTTATATTGTATAGATTTTTGACGCGCAGTCGACAAAAATCACAACTTTCGTGATAAAAACTTAATTACGATTTTTTTTCTTGACCAAGTCTGGTTTCAGCGATATAATTTTATTCGTATCCTCCGCATATTTTTTCTCTTCTTTTTCTTCTTCTTTTCCTTCTTCCTCTTCATCATCTTCCTCTTCTTTCTCTTCTTCATCGTAATCCTTTTCTTGTTCTTCTTCTTCCCCTTCTTCCTCTTCTTCATCGTAATCCTTTTCTTGTTCTTCCTCTTCTTCCCCTTCTTCCTCTTCTTTATCCTCCTTTTCTTGTTCTACCTCTTCCTCTTCTTCCTCTTCTTGATCCTCCTCCTTTTCTTGTTCTTCCTCTTCCTTTTCTTCTTCCACTATTTCCTCCCCTTTTTCTAGAATAGTTTAGCTTGTATCTATGAAATAAGGACAGTTTCAATCTTAATGTCACGGCTTCGTCAATGTAATTATGAAACGATGTTTAATATAAAAGGAAAATTGACCAAAATCTCGTTTAAAGAGGTGTGCTGTATAAGAACAAATATATAGAATATTATTATCGCAACATGATAAAGTAATCGAAAGTAGCTGGGAAGTACTGGAATTATATATATATAATTATATATATATATATATATATATATATATATATATGAATATGTATACAGACAAAAAAAGGTTAGGACCCTAGTGTTGTTTTTAGGAAAGTATATATATAAATATATATATATATGTATATATATATTTATATATATATATATATATATATGTATATGTATATGTGTGTATATATTTCATTATCTAGAATTATTTGTTAGCCATGACCCGATATATAATACAAAATTAAAAAATTCTTCCATTAATAATGTCATGTTTCATTAACGATATTGAATGAAATAAGATATGTTAGAGAAGATGAAAATAGAAAAAAATATTAAATCGATGAAATAAATCGATAAATATATGAACAAATGAGGGTAAAAGTAATGAAAAATATTGCGCAATATCACAATACTAATGAAAAATATTAATATATAAATTTAATGAAAATAAAAAAAATATATTAAATGGAGCTATAAATATATAAACATATAATGAAAAATATTTGCTTGGTCACTGTGTTAGTGAACGATTGTGTGTACAGTCCGTAGACTAGTGTAATAACATTATTCTTTCAAATATATGACCCAATAAATAAAACATAACATTAAGATTTCATATAAATATAATGAATCCCTATATCCACTATAACTTTACATTTGTTAGCACATCACTGACAATTCTCATATCAGTTGTACATGTATTATTGATATCAACAAAAATTCAACCTTTATTGATATGTTTTACATAACAAAACAATGCACTACCATAAACTGTGTGTTTTTCCTAGTCTTCCTTCGTTTGTGTTTACCTCTTCTGCAATCCTTCCTCCTCTTCCTTCTCCACCTCCCCTATTCTTCCTCCTCCTCCTCCTCCTCTTCCTCCCATGGAACCTGTTCTGCCCAGTCCCTCTGTTTACAAAGCTTTGTAGTGTATTCAGGGCCTGCCGTTTTCTCCTACCTCTTCCTCCTCCTCCTCCTCCTCCTCCTCCTACCACCTCTTCCTCTTCCTCTACCTCCTCTATCTTCTCTTCTAACCTTACCATCTTCACCCCACCATCAGCCCCCTTTTTTTTTTTTCATCCGCCCGTCCTTTCATTCGTTCATCTTTTTTAGCACTTCCACATGCAGTTCCTCTCTTTCTCTTAGTCTGTCTCTCTCTATCTCTCCCTCTCTTGTTCTCTCTCTTGCTCTCTTTCTCTCGTTCTCTCTCCCTCTCTCCCTCTCTCTCGTTCTCTCTCTCTCTCTCTCTCTCGTTCTCTCTATCTCCCTTCCTCCCTCCCTCTCTCTCCTGAATTTCTTAGTAGCTAATCCTTTGTCTCTTTCCTTTCTCTCTTCTCCTTTTCTCCTCTTTCCTTCCTTCCTTCTGCTGCTACTCCTCCTCCTCCATTTTCTTTTCCTTCGCTTCTTCTTGTTCCGGTGGAGTTCCCTTTTAAATGATTTTATTTATTTATATATTTTTATAATTCCTTTATTCGTTGTGTCTCGTTTTCCATTTCTTCTTTAATTCTTTCGTTTTCATCTTTCTGTCTGTTTCTTGATTTATTTTTATTAATTTATTTTAATTCGTTTGTTTCTATTTATTCATTTTTTATTTATTTGCCTTTTTTATTTATTTGTTTTATTTTATTTATTTTACGTTATTTCCCCTTGTTTCTCTCTCCCTCTTTCTCTCTCTCTCTCTCTCTCTCTCTCTCTCTCTCTCTCTCTCTCTCTCTCTCTCTCTCTCTCTCGCTCATTCTCTCGCTGTTTTTTTTTTTTTCAAGGTCCCATTTTCTCCTTGTATTTCTCCTTTCCACTTTCTATTTTCTCCATGGTTTCTCTCAATTTTCTATTCTCTGTCTCTTTAATTTTTTCCATTTCACCTCTCTCTTGCTTGCTCTCTGTTTCTCTCTCTCTCTCTCTCTCCCTCTCTCTCACACACACTCTCCTTCTCTTTTTCTTTCTCAGATACACACACACACACACACACACACACACACACACACACACACACACACACACACACACACACACACTCACTCTCTCTCTCTCTCTCTCTCTCTCTCTCTCTCTCTCTCACACACACACACACACACACACACACACACACACACACACACACACACACACACACACACACACACTCTCTCTCTCTCTCTCTCTCTCTCTCTCTCTCTCTCTCTCTCTCTCTCTCTCTCTCACACACACACACACACACACACACACACACACACACACACACACTCTCTCTCTCTCTCTCTCACACACACACACACACACACACACACACACACACACACACACACACTCACTCTCTCTCTCTTTCTCTCTCTTTTCTCTCTCTTTTCTCTCTTTTTCTCTTGCCCTCTCAGTATATCTCTCCTTCATCTACTTCTCACATACTTCCATTTATTTTTCTCTCTCTTTTTCTCTTCCCTGGACTCCCTTGGCCGCCCCTCCATGCTGCTTCAGTTCTCTTTTTCTCTTTTTATTCCCGTTTCCGTATGTTTCCGTTCCATCCATCGTGTCTCGTTTTTCTCCTCCATTCTTCTTCGTGACCGAAATTCTTCCCTCGCTTCTTCTCTTTTTTTACAATTTATTTCACTTTCATTTCCTCCTCTATCTTCGGGCTTTCTCTTATTTCTCTCTCTCTCTCACTCTCCCTCTCTTCCTCCTGCCCTTCCTCTCCCTCTCTATCTCCCTCCCTCTCTCCGTCTTTAACTCTCCCGTCTCTCTTCGTCTCTCTTCCTCTCTCCCTCTCTCCCTCCTCTCTTTAACCTCCTCTCTCTTCCTCTCTCTCTTCCTCTCCCCCTTTAACCCCCTCTCTCTCTTTCTCCCCCTCCCTTTTGAACTCCCCCTTCTCTCCTTCTCTGTCTCTGTCTCCCTCTCTTTCTCTTTTTCTTTCATTTTCTCTCTTTTTCTCTCTTCTCATTCCATTCCTTCCCCCAACCTGTTTTTTTTTTATTCATAGCATGGTCCACGGACCAGCTGGTATGGACCACAAACCAGCTGGCTTTGGACTACCCAAGACACTCCACATCAAACCACGACCACCTCCGCAACCACCACCTCCACCTTCACCACCACCACCACAACCGCTGTCCTTGGATGGCTTTTACGTTATCTTACAGCCTTGCCTGTCTTCACCCTTTTCTCCTCCACACACACACACATACACACACACACACACACACACACACACACACACACACACACACACACACACACACACACACACACACACACACAATCTTCCTGTTGTCCTCTTTACTTGTCCTACTTCCTTTCGCCATTGTCCCCTCGTCCATTTGCAATCATTCTTCCGTTTTATCAACTCTCCCCTCTTTCCTTTCCCCTCTCTCCTCTCCTCTGCTCTTTCCTCTCTTCTCCCCTCTCTCGTTTTTCCTATTTCCTCTCTTCTCCCCTCCCGTCTCTCGTCTTTCCTCTCCTCTCCCCTCCTCTCTTCTCCGCTATTCTCTCCTCTTTCTTTTCCTCTCTCCTCCTGTCTCCTCTTTCCTCTCCCCTCACTCCTGTCTCCTCTTTCCTCTCCTCTCCCCTCACTCCTGTCTTCTCTTTCCTCTCCTCTCCCCTCTCTTCGCCTCTCTCCTTTCCTCCAACCCCCTCTTGTTTTCATCTTCCTTCACCTCCCCTCCCTCCCTCCCACTCCACCCTTTCCCTCCTCCCCTCTTCCCTCCCCACTTCCCTCCCTTCCCCTTCTTCCCTCCACTTTCCTCCTCTACCTTTACTTTCCCTCCCCCTCCACTCTCCCCTCCCAATTCCCCCACCTGCTCTCACATCCCCTCTCTTCTACTCTCTTCCACGCTCTTCCCCTCTCTTCCCCTCCTCTTCCAATCCAGTACGTCTGCTGCTCTCTTTCCCACTCTTCCTCCCTCTTTTTTCCCCTCAGTTGTCATGACCCTTCCATTCCAGTCCCTGTTCCCGCCCCTCTTTTCTCCCCTCCTCCTCTTCCCTTCTCTTCCCTCCTCTCCCCATCTCTTCCCATCTCATCCCCTCCTCTTCCCATCTCATAACTCCTCTTCTCTCCTCTTCCCTCTTCCTCTCTCGTCTTCCCTCCTCTTCCGTCCTCTTCCCTCCTCTTCCCTCCTCTTCCCACTTCTTCCCTGCTCTTCCCATCCTATCCCTCCTCTTTCCTCCTCTTCCCATCTTTTCACTCCTCTTCCCTCCTCTTCCCTCCTCTTCACTCCTCTTCCCTCCTCTTCCCTCCTCTTCCCTCCTCTTCCCTCCTCTTCCCATTCTATTGACATTTCCGGAACTCCCGTTGTCGACTTTCTCCTTCTGGTGTGCGCGTGCGCGCTCGTTTGCTCTCGATTTGCCCACTCTGCCCCGGATCCGGAAGTCGGACGCCACTCGACCCGTCTCCTCCTCCTCCTCCTCTCTTCTTCTTTTTTTTTTTTTTTTTTTTGCTGTCCAACTGTACATTTCCGCAAAGGAATTTATATTACCTGTATATCATCAGTACCCCGTTTTTTTGTTTTTTTTTTCTTCACATTTGTCCACGGCTACTTTAATGCTAAAAAACTAAAAAGGATTTTACAGAATTAAAAACATGAGAATAAAAAGACTGTTAGGGACCATAAGGCCTAAACTAGGCAGTTCCATGTCCATTACCACCTATCGTCCCCATCCATAAAGCTAATTTCTTAAAACAACAGGTAGTTTCTGCGGTCGCCACAGTTATAATTGAATAAAATCATTTAACGTCAGCCATGATAAAGTATAAAGTACCCCACGGTATGTAAGAAGTGAACCCGCATTGTTCAGTTCATCTGCTTCCCTCTCCCACCCTCTCTCTCTCTCTCTCTCCCTTTCTCTTTATCTCTCTCTCCAAAAGACTTCATCTATCCACCCTCCAGTACCCTCCACTCCCTCCTCCTCCCCTCCCCCCCACATCCTCCCTGCCAACCCTATCCTCCCTGACACTCCCTCCACCACGTTCCTGTTCCTGTATTTCTTGCCAATTAATCCTTGCCCAAGCAACAGCTGTGGAGGAGAGTGATGGACAGCGGTGGAGAGAGGGATGGTGGAGGGGAGTGGATGCTGTGGATGATGGAGATGGATGAGATGGATAGTGTTGACCAAAGGTGCGTTTCTTTACGCTAGGAGCCCCCCACCCCTTGGCTGAATAAAATCACATGCCGGCAGTTAGAATAAATGCTTCATTCAGTAGAAGAGAGGGTGGGGGAGGCGGGGGGGATGATGGGGGCAAGAGCGTGTTGAAAGGAGAAGGCACGGAGGGAGGGGGGAGAAAGGGGAGGGGGGGAGGAATCCTAAGGGAGTGGAGAGGTGAGGACGGGAGAGTGGGAGGGGGAGGACGGAAGAAGAGGAAGGACAAGAGCGTGAGATACGGAGGAGAGGAGGGGGACGGGAGGGGGGAGAGGAAGTAAGAGCCACCCCCCTCGAAAAGGAGGAAGACGGAGAAGAGGTGGAGGGAGAGGAGGAGGAGGACCTGGGCGAGACGTGGAGGAAGAAGAGGCCAAAGGATTGCAGTCAAGCAGGCAAGGAAATGGACAAGGTGCCAGTCTATTATGTGTGTGTGTGTATGTGTGTTATTATATGTGTGTGTGTATGTATGTATATATATATATATATTATATATATATATATACTGTATATATTATATACAATTTTTTTGTGCCTGTGTCTAATGTTTATTTAGTGGCTGTTGCGGAATATTTGTGAGTGTTTGTGTATAGTACACGGGGAAGCCACCCAGTCCCTGGGTATTCATGTAATCAAGTTGAATATCTACCTTTGTGGGCTCTCTGTCCTGGGGGGGGGGAGGCGTCCCTTTGTACTTTTAGACTCCTTTTTACTTACTTCGGTGCCCATTGTCTTTTGTAACCTTTGTATGTAATCCTCCTTCAAAGGCCTTTTTTCTAGACGATTTCTGTTTATTTAGTGCTTGTGTTACCGTCTAATCGTTAAGTGTATTAATAGATCTTGTTCTGTGGACGAACTGAACATGTATTGACTAATTGGATTTGTTAATTTTCTCATGTATATACAAGTATATATATATATAATATAAATATACACACACACACACATTATTAACTAGTTATAATAAGTAGACGAATGGAATGTTAGCGCCTTGGGGCGAGAACTGAGCCATAGGTTCGAATCCCGCTGAATAGTCATCCCGTGACTTCATTAAGTGCATTCGGTTTCTTAAGTCCCCGAAGGTCTACAAAAGCTATCATGGATATCCACCTCGCATGGCGGAGGGTGAGGGGGAAATGTCAAGATAAAGATATATCAAAGGGAAACATTTTGTTGTAGATATTTAAATTGTCTTTGTTTTGTGGCGCCCGGTGCCAGAGTATGGGTGCCACAGAGTGCCAAGGTATGGGTGCCACATACTGAGTGCCAAGGTATGGGGGTCAAGATGTGGGTGCCTCATGCTAAGTGCCAAGGTATAGGTGCCACATGCTAAGTGCCAGGATATGGGTGCCACAGAGTTCCAAGGTATGGGTGCCGCGTGCTGTGTGCCAAGGTATGGGTGTCACATACTGAGTGCCAAGGTATGAGTGCCGCATGCTGAGTGCCAAGGTATGAGTGCCGCGTGCTGAGTGTCAAGGTATGGGTGCCACATGCTGAGTACCAAGGTATGGGTGCCGCATACTGAATCCCAAGGTATAGGTGCCACATACTGAGTGCCAAGGTATGGGACCCAAGGTATGGGTGCCACATGCTGAGTGCCAAGTATGGGTGCCACATACTGAGTGCCAAGGTATGGGTGACACTTGCAGAGTGCCAAAGTATGGGTGCCACATACTGAAAGCCAAACTATGTGTGCCAAGCATGGGTGCCACACGAGTGCCCAACTATAGGTGCCCAACTATGGGTGCCATGTGACCCCAAAGGGGTCTGAGGCCCTCGAGGCTCAGATGGAAAAGTCTCTTGAAGGAGACCTCTTGGTAAACTTCGACTCCTGAGACCAAAAGTCTTTGTGGCCCCTCTCACTTCGAGGACGTGGGTGCTGCTGCCGAGGCCTCACTTCGTCAAGAGGCTTCGGGAGCCACAAACTTCGGTTTCCATTAGTTTCTCGCTCTTCAAATCCCCTCAGGAAGAAGAGTAGGGAGAGGGGAGGGGCCACATGCCTGATTAAAATCGTCTCACGACACGGGAAGTAAATGTGGAAGTCAGTATGAGTAGTAGAGGGGGTGTTTCGTGTAGCTGAATGAAGTCGCTTGGCGACAGCCAGGATGAATATATGCTTATATATTGTGTATATATTTTTATATGATATATGCATTATAAACATGTCATTTGTGTATGTATATATATATATATATATATATATATATATATATATATAATTATTGAATACGAATGAGTTGGGAAGTTTCTTATCATTGTGATAAACTAGTGTTTTAAATATTACCACAATTTAATCTTCGAAAAAATAATCTAGACCTTGAGAGGGGGGGGGGGATGGGAGTGGAGCAACTCACAAAAAGGTCTCGGTTTTCATTCAGAAGCCCCTTTTAAAACTCACCTAAGTGTTTGAACACGTAAAAAAGACTCCTCCTCCTCC
>NC_134779.1:35307418-35309918 GCF_046742065.1 Oratosquilla oratoria | reverse complement strand
ATATATATATATATATATATATAATATACATATATGTATGTGTGTGTGTGTGTGTGTAGACTGTATATATGCACATGCGCAATACTGTTCATTTGGCCTTCCACAATATTTTCTCGTCTATGTGTGTATGTATTTATATACTGTGTGCGCGCGTGTGTGTGTGTGTCCATGTATGTATTTATATAATTTGTGCGTGTGTGTGTGTGTGTGTATACACTATATACGTATCTACACAATACTATTCCTTCTATATTTCTTTCTAGTGTTGTATGTGTGTGTGTGTGTGTGTGTGTGTGTGTGCGTGTAGACTATATACGTACTATTACAATGGATTCGTTTGGCCTTCCACACTTCCCTCTCGTGTGTAAGTATGCGCGCGCGCGTGTGTATGTATGTGTGTGTGTGTGTGTGTGTAAATACACACATGCACAATACAATTCATTTGTCCTTTCACACATCTTTCTCTATGTGTGTGTGTCTTTGTGTGTGTGTGTGTGTGTGTGTGTGTGTGTGTGTGTGTGTTTGTAAAAACACACAGTGCTCTTCGCTTGGCCTTCCATACATCTTTCTCGTGTGTTTGCTGTACACGAGTCTTTACTTGCAGCCCTGAAAGTGACCCGACCCTCTGGCGCCGGTCCGGATGTCGGGGGGAGTTGGAGGGGGGGGGTGAGGAATGGAGGAGGGGAGAGTTGGCCCCCTCCCGCCCTATTGTCTAGAAGGATAGAAGTGCTGGTAAAGTAAAAACCTTGACAACCAACCCTCACTACGTCTTTACGTATCTCTCTCTATCTCTCTCTCCTTCTATCTATCTCCCTCTCCCCCGCTCCCTTTCTCTCCCTCTCATCCCTCTCTCTCTCTCCCTCTCTATCTCTCTCCCTCTCCACCTCTGTCTCTCCCTCTCTATCTCTCTCCCTCTCCCCCCCCTCTCTCTCTCTCCCCTCTCTCTCTCCCCCTCTCTCTCTCTCTCTTATTCCTTCTCCCTCATTCTTTCCCTCCTTCCCTCACCCTCCCTCCTTCCCTTGCCCTCCCTCCTAACCGTCCTTCCCCCTCCCTCTCTTTCTCCCATCCTCCCTCCCTACTTACCTTCCTCTTTCCTACATCTGTCCTTTCTTACCTCTTTCCCTCTCCTTCCCCCTGCCCGCCTCTTCCCATCTCTCTTTCCCATCCTCTCTTCCTCCTTCCCCCGTTCTATCCTTCCCTCCTTCTTCCCCACCCTCCCTACCTCTCTCCTTTCTTTCCTCCCTCCTTCCTTCCCTCCTTCCTTCCCTCCTTCCTTCCCTCCTTCCCTCCCTCCTTCCCTCCTTCCTTTCCTCCCTCTTTCCTTACGTCCCTTCCTCTTTCCCTCCCCCTTCCCCTCCTTTTCCCCTCCCCCTTCCGCTCCTTTTCCCCTCCCCCTCCTTTTCCCCTCCCCTTTCCCTCCTTTTCCCTCCCCATCCGTTACGTCTCGCTTGTGGGACACATGTCGCTTCCCCGTCCACACACACACACACACATCACATGCCCACGGGCTGCCCACATGCCGCCCACGTGTCGTGGGGATGCTGTCATTGGACGCCCATAGGTCCATCTTGCACGCATCTGTCGGTCGGCTGTCCCACAAGTATCAACATCACCAACGGCATCTCACGCCCACACTGAAAAAAGGTATTACTAGTAATAGTAATAATAAAGGTAATAATAATAGTAATAATGATAATAGTAATAATAATAAAATGATGGTAATAACAATAATGATAGAAATGTGTTAAATATGGTTATATTAATGACTAATAATTACGACTGTAAATTATAATGATGATAATAATCATAATTTTAGTAAATGATACTGATAGTAGTAAACGAATATATCGAAAAATTCAATAGCGTTTTGAAAATGAAAAAATGAATTTGAAGTATTCTTTGGTTCTTATTCAGATAAGTCTCACTCACACACACACACACACACAGACACACAGACACACGCAGCCATGCACCTTGTAAAGTTGTCTGTATTTTCCTACATTTTATTTTTTTTAATATTGAAATTCGCGCTTTAATAAATTTCACCTGTTTTCATAATTACTTTTAAATTTTACTTTACAAATTAATTTATTGAAAAAACGTAGTGTGTATATACTTTATATATATATATATTATATATATATATATACAGTATATTATATATATATATATATATATATATATATATATATATATATATATACGTCTGAAATCAAATAAATGCACTTCCCCTTAACACTTGTTGCCACCCTCTTTCACATATTAACTTTTCCCTCTCTCCCCCTCCCCCTCTCCCCCTCTTGTCTCCTTCACCTGTTGCCCACCAGGCGTTCTCCTCTCATCACACCTGTCACCCCCCTCCCCCTTCCTCCTCCCCCACGTCTGGAGCCCTCCAACACAGTGGCTCTCTTTGTATGCTTTGTTATGGTTAAGAACGGACTCTTTTATCCCGGGAACGGGCGGCTGGGGTCTTGGTCTGTGAAGGTCCTCTTTCGAATGG
>NC_134779.1:35289918-35297418 GCF_046742065.1 Oratosquilla oratoria | reverse complement strand
TTTATTTTTTTATTTTTTTATTTTTTTAAGACAAACTAGAAGATTCGATTGATGCTGGCCTTCTTTGGCTCATTTTTGCAATTATTTTTCGTCGACAACTCTTGATTATTTATTTCCATAACTTTAAAAATAGACTTTAAAGTTGTTTTATTCTTAAGTGGCTCAGTGATTCATTCCTGTTACACATGCCTAATGACAGTTAATTAAATCTTTAATTTAACTGGTTTCATTAAATATTTAATATCAGCACTACAATTTTACTAGTACAATACACAAACCACTGTATTTATGGTTAAATTAAGTATAATAATAAAAGAACAAATATGATTTCTTTAAAGGGGACGAAGAGACGCAGACAAAGGTCATCTCAGGTCATTGGGTGTTTGACCTCATTTCCTTGAGTTATGAGTCTCGGCGATGAGGTCACCAGTTAGCGTTGACGTCACTCTTTGTCTCAGAGGCTTTTGGGATCGTTTGGATAATATCAGAATATTAAGTGGCGGAGGTTAGAGGTTAGGATTTGTTGAATGTTAGGCAGTTTGGGGTTAACCTAGAGGTTAATTGGAGTGGGGGTGTCGGTCGATCAAAGCCAAATTCGAGCCCAGGGCGCCTCTCAGACCTCCCCAAGAAATCTCTCTCTCTCTCTCTCTCTCACACACACACACACACACACACACACACACACACACACACACACACACACACACACACACACACACGCACACACACAAAAGGTTATGCATAATGTCGACTTTGCTTGGCCGAACTTTGAAAAGAAAAATTTTGACAAGCTGTCCCCTGAAGATCGCAATATTAATATTATTATTATTATATTATTATATATTTATTATTATTGTTATTATTGTTATTATTATTTATTTATTTATTTATTTATCTATTTATTTGACGATGATGATACGGCGTCACCGGCAGTGAAGGATGTGTAAAGATGGGGCCAATTTTAAGTTTAGTTGGAAAGATGTCGACTCCAGCTGGGGGTGTTCACGAAGAAGAGTAGTTCAAGTGTATATTTGTTTCATTTAGTCGTTTTTTATCTATTTTATCTTTATTTATTTATTATTTAAGGTGGTCATGGGACAGAGGTTATGTGGTTCACAATTGGTTCATAGCTGGTCCACAGGTGGTCCGCAGATGGTCCACAGGTGGTTCGCAGATGGTCCACAGGTGGTTCACAGGTGGTCCACAACCCCAGAGGACCTACTCAGAGGAGCACGGGAGTTTTATGAAGAAACCAAAATGCATCTACCCTGACGTCGATTTCAGCAGTCTGCCTATACTGCGATGTTTTGTGTCATAAAACTTCAGAAAGAGAGAGAGATAGATATAGAGAGAGAGAAGGTAAATAAATGCAATGGGCTTTGTGAGTGCAGCTGGCCCGTATGTCAGCTGCAAGGATAAAGCCAGCTGCCCGACCCATTTTTCTCTCCTTCGTCCAGCCGTTTTAGATGGCGTATCCTAATCCTGACAGACGAGAGGAGCTGTCGCCGGTACGAGGAGGCGGCCATTTTGTCCAGGGGCATGATAAACACAAATCTCAGTTTGTGTCATAACCCATATGCTTCTTATATGCCTTAAACTAGTTCAGAATTAACTAGGAATATTTGTAGTATAACCTAAGTGCCTATGGAGGTGCTGTGCCTTCCTGTATTGCTTTGGCTCGAGGTGTGTGTCGGGAGACAGGGATGACCCGTCATAAGCTAGAATAAAAGAGAAACTAATAAGTAAGAGTTGGGTGTGGGATGGGTGTAGTGTAGGTGTATGATTAGGCAACCCCCATATAAAGGGGAAACAGCCTTTTGGTGCCTGTGAGTCTTTATATATTTTATTCTATTCTAACACGAGAAACACTAATCAAACTGAGACTAGACTCATAGTATGGTTTAAACTTAACTGAACTGACCTAATGGTGGATGTGGCGCACTTCAGAAGCTTTATTATTGTTAACCTTTAGGGGATTTCATTCGGGTCAGGGTTAATTCCGGCACGAACGAGTTTAAGCTAAGAGGAACGATCCTGTGATCTGGCAGTCTAAGATAGAAGCATGAGTCTTTGCATATCATCGTGCGATGTCTTGCCGGTCTTTGATCAATCTCACGAAAACGAGAGACTGGCTTTGGTTGAGTCTCTCACGGAGGCAACTTTAGGTCTCACAGTCTCTCACAAAAAGAGAGGACTGACTTTAGTTGAGTATCTCACGGTAGTGACTAGCTCTCATAGTCTCTCACGAAAAGAGGAGACTGGCTTTAGTTGAGACTTTCACAGTGGTGACTTTAGGTCTCACAGTCTCTCACGAAAAGAGAATACTGGCTTTGAGTGAGTCGCGGAAGTGAGTCTTAAGTTTTACATTCTCACGAAAACGAGAAATTGGCTTTGGTTGAGTCTCTCACGGAGGTGACTTTGGGTCTCTCAGTCTCTCACAAAAAGAGACTGGTTTTAGTTAAGTCTCACCAAAGTGAGTCTAGGTCTTAGAGAGTCTCACGAAAAGAGGAGACTGGCTTTAGTCGAGTCTCTCACGGTGACTTTAGGTCCCAATGTCTCTCACGAAAAGAGAGACTGGTTTTGGTTGAGTCTCACGGAAGTGAGTCTAGGTCTAGGAGAGTCTCACGAAAATAGTAGACTGGCTTTATCTGAGTCTCACGGAGGTGACTTTAGGTCTCACAATCTCTCACAAAAAGAGACTGGTTTTGATTGAGTCTCATGAAAGTGAGTCTAGGTCTTAGAGAGTCACGAAAAGAGGAGATTGGCTATAGTCGAGTCTCTCACTGAGGCGACTTTAGGTCTCACAGTCCCTCTCAAAAAGAGAGACTGGTTTTGGTTGAGTCTCATGAAAGTGAATCTAGGTCTTAGAGAGTCTCACGAAAAGAGTAGACTGGTTTTATCCGAGTCTCACGGAGGTGACTGTAGGGCTCACATTCTTTCACAAAAAGAGACTGGTTTTGGTTGTCTCACGAAAGTGAGTCTAAGTCTTACAGAGTAAATCTCACCATCCCATTCCCACGACGTGGGAAGTGAGAAACCTGTGATAGGTGAAGTCCTGTCAGTTGTAGCAAGCCGCTATTTTTTTTTTTTTTTTTTTTTTTTCTTTTATGCCGATGATTGGGTTGCCTCCCCGCCTGGACGGGTCTCTCGGGAACCAACGGAAGAAGCACGCAGCGGGTCCCGAGAATCGAACTCACGACCTGTTCATGAGTTCGACACTGTATCCACTGGGCTTTCCAAAACAGGAGACTATCTGTAATCGGGTCTCTTCAGGAAGAAGACTTGGTCTTCCAGTCTCACCGAAGACAAAGAGATTCCTCCGGGTGAGGTCTCGACACGACGAAAAACTGTTGGTCTTTTGGGAAGAGTCTGGGTCTTCGGTGGTCTCTCGGTCTCTTCTTCGTCGCTGAAGAGTCTCCATTCGCTTTTATGTGGAGACTCTGGAAGGGGGGGGGGAAGGTCTCTCTTTTTATTACTTTGGCCTCAGTCTTTATGAAATTCTCCTGGAAAAGGCTTTGTATACAAAGGCCCGAGTCTTTGTAACCTCGAGCTCCATTTAATGGATTGTCAGTCTTTGACAGGGGGAGAAAGAAATTAGATAATGTAGAAAAAGAAAAATCGTAAATAGAAAATGGAAATTACTTCAGAGGAGATTCTTCTTCTTCGTTCCTTTTATGGAAGGTGATTTTCAAACTGTTCTGGTCATCCCCCTCCTTTTCTCCTCCTCCTCATCCTTTCCTCCTCCTCCTCCTCCTCCTCCTCCTCCTCCCCCTCCTCCTTTCCTCCTCCTCCCCCTCCTCCTCCTCATCCTTTCCTCCTCCTCGTCCTCCATTTCGTCTTCTCTCCTCCCGCTATTTCTCTCCTCTTTCTCCTCTTTCCTCCTCTTTCTCTTGTACCTCCTCCACCTTCTCGCCCTCTTCCTCCTCCCCCTCTTCCTCCTCCCCCTCTTCCTCCTCCCCTCTTCCTCCTCCCCCTCTTCCTCCTCCCCCTCTTCCTCCTCCCCCTCCTCCTCTCCCCTTTCTCCTGATTTCCTCCTCCATCACCACATCCTCCTCACCTCTTCCTTCTCCTCCTCTTCCTCGTCTTCCTCCCTCGAGATCCTCCGTGACCCTCCATCTCCCTCCATAATTTTCATCTATTGATAGATAACTATTGATGTAATCTTGTACTACTCCATCTGTGGAATGAGGGGAGGGATGTGGAGGGTGGGAGTTAATGGAGGGGGGATTTGGGGGAGTAGAAGGGTACTGGGGTGAAAGAATGAAGGATCTGGGGGAGTGGGAGGGAGATGGGGGAGGAAAGAGGGAGTAGGTGAGGAAGGGGAGTTGGGGGTGAGGGGGGAGAGGCGAAAAGGGGAGTAGGAGGGTGTAGAGTGGGAGGAGGGGTCATTCAAGGTCACAGGAATGGTGTTAAACACCGGAGGCAGGTTGGTAAGAATTAGTATGGGGTTCAACACCGACATCACCACTATCATCACCAACACCACTATTACTGTCACCAACACCACCACCGCTACCACCACCACCACTACTACCACCACCACCACAACTACCACCACAACTACCACCACCACCACAACTACCACCACCACCACCACAACTACCACCACCACTACTACCACCACCACTACTACCACCACCACTACTACCACCACCACTACTACCACTACTACTACCACCACTACCCCTACTACCACCACCAACACTACTACCACCACTATCACCACCACTACCACCACCACTACTACCACCACCAGCATGAACACCGCTATCACCACCACCCATCAATATCACTACCATTATCACTACCATCACCCTACCATTACAACAACTATCATCACGGTCACAACTCGCTACCCATCACAGCCAACGCCATACCACCAACATCACAACCACCACTCAATATCCACCTACACCACCACAATCAATAGATATTTTTGTCATATACTCTTCACACACAACGTATTACTACGAGGAATATTTTGTTTCTACACCAGTCATAGTAGTAATAGCTTTAGTAGTAGCAGTAGTAGTAATAGTTGTAGTAATAGACTTATAAGGACTTAACGATTGTATTTGTATCACTAGTAGTAATAGTCATGCAAAGGCCTAACGATGTAATAGTAGTACTAGTGCTAGTAGTAATAGTCGTCATGCAAAGACCTAACGATGTAATAGTAGTACTAGTAGTCATGCATGAACCTAACGATTGTAATAGTAGTAATGCTAGTAGTAGTAATAATAATCATTCTGCAACTACCTAACAAATGTAGTATTCATGGAAGGACCAACTTTTGTAGTGGTAGTAATACTCGTAGTAGTAGTAGTAATCATGCCAGGACCTAATGATTGTAGTAGTAGTGCTAGTAATAGTAGTGGTAATAATAGTAGTCATCATGCAAGGACATAACGATTGTAATATTAGTAGTCTTGTAACGATCTAAAGATTGTAGTAGTAATAGTAGCAAACGTGGACGGACCTAGCGCATGTAGTAGGAGTAATAGTAGTAGTAGTAGTAGTAGTCGCTGCCGCCACGCAAGGACCCTAACAATTACAAATGGAATTGCAAGTTCGCGTTTTGCAACGGAGCTGCAATTTCTGTCCTGAATTGCCAGGAGGCGGATCGATGCCCCTCGCTCGGCCCAAGGGCACCGCCGTTGCGTGCGTCGCTGGCTCCCCGCTCATGCGGACAGAGATCGGTCCCGGCCTTCACCAAGAGTAACGTTCCGGGTGTTTGTGGTGGATATCCTCAGGGTTGTGGAGAGAAGTTGTTTGTTGTTCTTGTTTTTTTTTAATGTATGTTCTTGTAGATGATTATGTGGTGTCTTTGCCGTATTCGTCCCAGTGAAATGTGATTAAAGAGAGAGAGAGAGAGAGAGTGTAATTTAAAGGAAACGCCTTATGCCTGCCTAGTGGAACCTGTTGGGTGGGTCAGGACTTTCGTCCGCGAATGTGCGTGTGTTTGATGCCGGAATAGTGTTTACCTTTGTGCCCTTAAGTGCCGTAATCTCTGGTAATCTTGAATGAGGAATTGCGTAGTTAGGCGGCCTGGTGGTGATTAACTAAACTCAGGTTTAGACACGAGACTGTAGTGCTGGAACGACGCCTTCAACATGAAAGCGCATTATATATATATCTTTTATGTTTATTTAGTTATTTTGTTGATTTGTTTGTGTTGCGTTGGATTGGTGTCTTCAACAGGACAACGCACTATATATATCTTTCATGTTTATTTAGTTATTTTAGTTGTTTGTGTTGCGCAGGATTGGTCTTATTTTTCAATTTGTTCACTTATATATATATATATATATATATATATATATACATATATATATATATATATATATAAAATTTTCATGCTAGATGATATTATTTACCTGTATTTCTTAATTTCTCTTTATATATTTTGTTTTTATTTCAATAGTACCAAATAATTGCATTCCGTTGTATTTTTCAATTCATGAATTTATTTATTTTTATCTTTATAATCGTTGGTTTTATTCAGCCATATATTCTGATTGATGTTTATTATTATTATTATTATTATCACTAATACTACTATTATTATTGTATTTTGTTTATATTATTGTGTTATCATTATAATTTTTAATAGATATATTATTTCTAATTATCATGGAAATGACAGACAATTTGGTTCAGTCTAGGATCAGCCGTAAGAATGTTAAGTCCGCCATCTTGCCTTGCATGTGGTTGATCACTGATGCCGTCGGATCAACATCACGCAAGCACTCTAAGTCGGGGACAACAGGTCGCCCATACCTTCTTCCCCGATCCACGTTCGGGACAGATACTGAATGTTACTGAACGCCAGGGAACGAGCGGATGTACCCTGGACGATCTCTGAGAACGTGCAGCCAGAGCCCTAAGGTCTCCAATACCTTTTGGGTTGAAAATAAGATATGTAAATTAGTGCGCGCGCGCGTATACGCGCGCACACACCCACACGTATGTATGTAATATATGTATATATATATATGTATATATATATATATATATATATATAATATAATATATATAATATAATATTGTTATGGTAACTCGCTGTTACATGTCACCTGTTGGGCTCATACATAGTTTCTCCATCGTTAAGCCTACACTGAACCCGGACCTTTAGACATACAGGTACAGGTAGTCTTATGAGGGTAGGTGGGAGGGGGAGAAGGGAAGGAGGGAGTTAGGAAGAGAACCTTTGTTCGGAGTGGCACTTAAAGACCCAGAGTTAGGCTTAGGGTTGCTCCCCTCCCACCCTCTCCCCCTCTCCCCCTTCCCCCCCGAAAAATGTAAATAAAATGGATGGTAATAGACCCCTCACGTACATACGGACTGTGTGTACGTGCGTCTGGTTCTTGATTACAGGAAGCGCCGGTGATTTTATTCAGCTGAGGGTCAGTATCTTGGCCTGGATGGGGTCGCGATCCATTCCGACCAGTTCAGAATGGGGGCCGTCCGTGGGGTGTCAAAAATAAATAAATAAATAAA
>NC_134779.1:35272418-35287418 GCF_046742065.1 Oratosquilla oratoria | reverse complement strand
TCATTTCCAGCCGTTTATTGTTTCGTTCATGTTAATGCTGGAATTCGGAGGGAAGTGCGGAATTCGAACCCACAACGAATACGAGACAAGCAAACTTCCCATTACGTCACTTGATATTTTGAACATCTCCATCTGTAGACCTCGCAGGGAAGAAACGTTAGGAAGAGGAGAGCAGTCACCGGTTGCATGTTCTTGTTAGGAAGCGAGCAGACGAGCAACTTTGTGGCGCCACAATGTGGCTCGTCTGTTCCCGTCCTAAAGCGACAGAAAGTGTGAAAAAAATAAATAAAACTTTGTTGTAACTATCCTGTACCCCGTCCAGACACCGAATGCCAGCACCCAAGGGCAGCACCCCTAGGTAGAAGTGAGGCTGTAGATAGACTACAAAGACGAGCATTGGGAGATCATCCTACTCGAAGCCCCCTCACGTTCATCATGAGTTCAGCGGGAGTGGTGTGTAGACACAACCTCCGGAATTGAATTGAGAAAAATCAGAGGAGGGCTGTAGAGTCGGAATTACCATCAAAGTACGTAGACTATTGAGTCTTCGTGAAGATAAAAGAGGTTAGGCCTGGGAGGAGGAAAGGATAGTGGTGGTGGTTGTGGCGGTGATAGTGGGTCGGTGGATTGATGGATTGGTGGATGAGTTAGATGTTAGAGTGGACCGTACCCGTGTGGGTAGGGGTACCAATTATTAAGTATATATTTTTCATAATTTATCTTTTATTTGTTTATTTATTTATTTGTTTATTTATTTATTTGTCTACATGTATTATCTTGCATTACGTGCCGAAATGGTATGTGGATTTTACAACTCCATACTGAAAGATGTAATTTATTATTGTTATTATTATTATGGTTATTGATATTATTATTATTTATTATTTTTATAAGATGTTAATCAGAGGTTACTCGATGGATAGCAGGTATAGAGGTACTGGAGGAAGGCTAAGGGAGTTTGAAATACTTGTTGGAAAATGAGAAGAATTATGCACACACACGCACACGTACACGTACACGCGAATGATAATTGGAGAGTAAGAGACAGGACCTCACGAGCGTTGGTCCCTTCTTGTGTACTACAATTAGACAGGCGCTCGCGCGCACGCAAGCACTTACACGCACTTGCACACACATACACACGCACTTACACACACATACACACGCACTTACACACACATACACACACACGCACACACACACACACACACACACACACACACACACACACACACACACACACACACACACACACACACACACACACACACACACACACACACGCACTTACACACACGCACTTACACACACGCACTTACACATACACACTACACACGCACTTACACACGTACACTACACACGCACACTACACACGCACTTACACACACACACACACACTACACACGCACTTACACACACACACACACACTACACACGCACGTACACATATACTGTACACACACACTACACACGCACTTACACACACACACACACACACACACACACACACACACACTACACACGCACTTGCACATATACTGTACACACACTACACACACACTACACACACTACACACACACTACACACGCACTTACACATATACACACTACACACGCACATACACATATACACACACACTTCACACGCACTTACACATATACACACACACACTACACACGCACTTACACATATACACACACACTACACACGCACTTACACATATAGACACACACTACACACGCACTTACACATATACACACGCACTTACGCACTACACACCCACTTACACGCACACACACACAAGCAAGAGTGCATGTGTGTGTATGTGTATACATGCATGTTTATGTGTGTGTGTTTGTTTCGCTTGTGCTCCCGTAAAATGGAAAATGAAATTAAAAAACTTTTGGAGCCTGAAGTATTTTTAAAATGTGCTTTATCAAGGTCAGTCGATTTCTGTAAAGGATATCACATTTTTTTTTTCTTCTTTTTCTTCGTCTTTTTTAATCTTTTTTTTTTCTTCTTTTCTTTTTCTCCTCGTCCTCCTCTTCCTCCTTTTCCTCCTCCTTTTCCTCCTCATCTGCATCCTCTTCCTCCTTCCCTTTCTCACCCTCCCCTTCGTCCTCCTCCTTCCTCCTTCCCTTTCTCATCCTCCCCTCGTCCTCCTCTTCCTTCTTCCCTTTCTCATCCTCCCCCTCGTCCTCCTCTTCCTCCTTATCCACATCCTCCTCATCCTCATCCTCCTTATCCACATCCTCCTCATCCTCATCCTCCTTATCCACATCCTCCTCATCCTCATCCTCCTTATCCACATCCTCCTCATCCTCATCCTCCTTCCCTTTCTCCCCCTCCCCTTCATCCTCCTGTTACTCCACATCCTCTTCCTCTTCCCCTTTCTCATCCTCCCCTCATCCTCCTCCCCTTTCTCATCTTCCCCCTCATCCTCCTCCCCCATCTCATCCTCCCCCTCATCCTCCTCCCCCTTCTCATCCTACCACTCATCCTCATTCGCATGCTCATCCTCTTTCCCTTTCTCCCCCTCCCTCTCATCCTTTTCTTCCTCCTCATCCAGATATTCATCCTCCTTCCCTTTCTCTCCTCCCCCTCATCCTCCTCTTCTTCTACATCCTCCTCTTCTTCCACATCCTCTTCCTCCTTCCCTGTCTTATCCTCCCCCTCGTCCTCCTCTTCCTCCTTCCATTTCTCCCCCTCTTCCTCATCCTCCTCTTCATCCACATCCTCATCCTCCTCTTCTTCCTCATCCACATCGTCATCCTCCTCTTCCTCCTCATCCACATCCTCATCCTCCTTCCCTTTCTCCCCCTCGCCCACCCCCTCATCCTCCTGTTCCTCCACATTTATTCTTCCTTCATTTTCTTATCCTGGCCTCGTCCTCCTCTTCCTCATCTCCATGCTCATCCTCCTTCCCTTTCTCCATCTCCCCTTTGTCCTCTTCATCCTCCTCCGCATCCTCATCCTCTCCCCTCATCCTTCTCTTTCTCATCTGCATCATCATCCTTCCCTTTATTCCCCTTCCCCTCGTCCTCTTCAGCCTCCTCCTCCTCCTCCTCCTCCTCCACTTCCTGATCTTCAATTTCCCTAAGTGCCCTATGGCCACAGATACCTGATGCTTGAATTTCATTATCGACAATAACAGGATGTATTTTTCATGAAAAATAAAATAAAATAAAAAATAATATATTTATCGTCCGTTCGGTCTGAAGAAGTGCATGACGGCTATCGAGTCAAAAAAAAAAAAAAAAAAAACAGCCTCGCCTTTGATGAGGTTATTAGCTTGTTTTATTATTAGCCATTGATTTGGGATTCCACTTTGTGGTGGTCCCTGTGAACCACAGGAAAGGATAGAAGCGCTGGAAAATTAGTCTTTAGCAACAATTAGTCATTCCTATTACGTCTGTATGCGCGTATGTAAAAATATGTATATATGCGTATAACGTGTTTGCGCGTATGTAAAAATACGAGAATGTATATATGCATATAACATGTAAAAGTATTTATATATGCATATAAAGTGTGTGTGCGTATGTGAAAGTGTGTATAGACGCATATACCGTTCTGTGTGTGCCAAATTATGTATACGGTATATATGCATATAACGTGGGTGTGTGTATTATTGTATGCATATAACGTGTGTGTGTATAAATGTATGCATATATGCATATAACGTTATGTATGTATGTCTGTGCGCCTGTGTATGTGTGTAGCCTTTGTGCATGCGTTCGCACACGACCCGTACATACACATGTATACATGCATACGCACACGATCCGTACGTGCACATGTACACATGCAGACACAATCGATTTATGTGTGTTTCAGAGGGGGACGGGGAGGCGAACGCGGACATATTTCAGAGGATAAGAGCAGATCCCCCTTCCTATTCCTCCTCCTCCTCCCCCTCCTCCTCCCCTCCTCCTCCCCCCTCCCTACTCCTCCTCCCCCCTCCCTCCTCCTCCCCCCTCCCTCCTCCTCCTCCCCCCTCCCTTCTCCTCCTCCCCCCTCCCTTCTACTCCTCCCCCCCTCCCCCTCCCTCCTCCTCCTCCCCCCCTCCCCCTCCCTCCTCCTCCCCCCCTCCCCCTCCCTCCTCTTCCTCCTCCCCCCACCCCCGGGGGAGTTATGCAGTTTGTTTACTGCCCCCTATCATAGCACGGGGGATCCCAGGGGGAGGTCCGAGGACCATTGGCGTCTTCGCGTTTGTGTGTGTTGCCTGAATAAGGCACCAGGCGAACCTGACAGGCCTGAAACTTATGTACGTAGGAAATCTTACGTATCAGTGTATTGTGTCTGTTTCCGGGATTTGAACTCTTCTCTCTCTCTCTTCCTCTCTGAATATCTCTCTCGGTCTCTCTCTTTCTCTCTTTGCATTAGACGAATGCGTTCCCACTGAGCCATCCGGGTCTCCGTAATCCGCCCGAAGACTCGCGCATTCCTTCCTCGGATATTCCTATAAGAGGATAGAAGCATTGGTAACCTCCCGGACAGCGGCTCCGGAGGTGGATACAAAACCTCCACGTCGTCGCCGTTCCCCCGGAAGACTACGTCATTTCACTCCCGGACTTCTCGCCCGGATTACTGTAATCAGCGTCAAGCGCCGGTGGTCGGGACCGGGGAAGGGGTGGGGATTCCGGACGAGTTGCCTCGAACATGCAAATGTGGTAATAATGAAGGGACTAATAACGTTACTCTCTATGATATATACGGACATGGTGTATGTTTTATTTTTATACACACACTGTACATACTATTCATATAACATAGTTGTGAGTATATATATATATATATATATATATATATATATATATAATATATATATATAATATACACACGTTGGCGCTCGTAGTTATGCTTGCTGTTAATGCTCATTTACCTAAATTGGGTATATTTTTTAGCTTCATGTTCCATTTCAGTCAATATTTGTTTGTATTGCGTCTACGATTAATTTCTTATCTCGGTGTACAGTCTCAATAGCGAAATATAACTTTATTTGTGACATTTAATTACTTAGTTACATTTAATTATTAGTCGTGTAGTGTATGGACTAATACTGAATGCAACTATATATATATATATATATATATATATATATATATATATATATATATATATATACTGTATATATATACTGTATATATATACTGTATATATATATATATATATATATATATATATATATATATATATATATCTCAAGAGGTTTTTTCCCCTTACACGGGGGTTAGCTAAGTCAAAAGCCAAGTACTCACTCCCACCCATTCCACTCCCATCCACCACCCTTTCCCCCACCTCATCTTAGCTCCTCGTGGATGACGGGTCATCCCTGTCTCCCGCCCACTGCCCTGGGTCAGAAGCAATGCAAGATATAGTACTGTACATCCCCAGCAAGGCCGCTTGACTTTATCGGCGACACCCCTCCCCCTGTCCGTCCTCTTATGCAGAAAAATAGATGACGGGGAGAAATCCCTTCGGGCTGCGTCAAAATATTATTCATACATAACCATTCCCCAACCCCCATCCCCCACCTCCTCCCTTCCAGTACAACTATATAAGTAAAAATTATATATATGTGTGTGTGTGTGTGTGCGTGTGTGTAGCGTTTACACCAAGAGGCACTTAGCAGTGGGGGCATAGTCCCTTAGATACAGTCTTACTACGAGTGCTAATATGTTTTTTATTCTGGTGATACACAAAATTATTTAATTGTTTACTATTATTGAAATCACTGGTGGCACGCTTTACAGATTTTATTCTGCCTGACGGCAAAATAATGTAACATTCCGGGGTAAGGTGATTGTATAATGGCAAGAAAAAAAAAAAAAAAAAAAGAAAAAAAAAAAAAATCCATGGGTGGCTGATGTACGATAATCGTATCATCAAGATAAATTTGGGAATCTAAGAAAGATGGGCCGGGCTGGGCGGGGATCAGTAACACGCTATTAATAAACTGTAATCATTGTGGACAAAGATTGATAAATATAAATTAATTGTAAATAACGTGGGCGAAGGAATAGGAAGTGGAGGGTGGGAGGGAGGGTGTGAAAAGGGGAAGGGGAAGAAGAAGACTAGCTACTAGATCCCCAGGCCATTGTTTTTTGGATATATATATATATATATATATATATATATATATATATATATATATATATATATATATGTATATATATATATATATATATATATATATATATATATATATATGTTATAATATTCTGGCATTTAAAAGTGAAGCCGACTGTACATTGAGAAGAGACGTTAAGCCAGAGCGGAAGACACTGGGTGGCACTTAGATGCGTCAATCTGAAGGTCGACCTCGAATGCCAACCTCGAGTGGCACAGTGGTGCCATCTAGGTCTAGAGGAGTTCCTTGCTCCCCTCCCCTCCCCCACCCCCCAACCCCCACCCGGAACGGAAATCAATGGTGCATTATGCCATAAAACTGTAGTTACAGGTTGCAGGGTCGGGTTAGGAGAGTAGGTTGCAGATTATAGGCTGCACGCACAATGCAGGTGCTTGTGGGTTACAGGTTGCAAAGTATAGGGTGTAGGTTGCAGAGTGTAGGTTACGTGCAAGGTTTAGGGTGTAGGTTGTAGGCTACATAGTGTAGATTACATACAGGTTACAGGTGCGAGGATATAGGGTGCAGGTTGCAAGTAACAGGGTGTAGATGGCTGTAGGTTGCAGGGTGTAGTTTCCAAGTGACAATGTGTAGGTTGCAGGGTTTAGTTTTCAAGTGACAATGTGTAGGTTGCAGAATGTAGGCTACATGCAAGGTGTAGATTCCATGGTGTAGGTGGCTATAGGTTGCAGGGTGTAGGTTGCAGAGTGTAGGCTACATGCAGGATGTAGGTTGCAATGTGCAGGCTACATGCAAGATGTAGCTTGCAGAATGTAGGCTACATGCAAGCTGTAGGTTCCAGGATTCATGTTTCAGGTTGCATAGTGTAGCCTACATGCAAGATGTAGGTTGCAGAGTGTAGGCTACATGCAGGATGTAGGTTGCAATGTGCAGGCTACATGCAGGGTGTAGGTTGTAGAGTGTAGGCTACATGCAAGCTGTAGGTTCCAGGATTCATGTTTCAGGCTGCAGGTTGCAGAGTGTAGCCTACATGCAAGATGTAGGTTGCTGTAGGTTGCAGGTGGCCGTGTTTTGGTGCCTTGAGCCGAAGCCGAGAGCGCGCGGGTACGGCTTAAAGGGGCACACGAACCGATCCCCCCCTCTCCCCCTCTCCCCCCACTCCCCCTGTAACAGCAGCAGCTTCGTGACGCAGTAGTGGATCTATTTCACTGCGGTAGTCGCCAGGAGATTTTATTCACCTCATGGGGAGGTGACCCGACTCCGGCCCCATGCCCAGAACGGGCGACACACACACACACACACACACACACACACACACACACACACACACACACACACACATACACACACACACACACACACACACGTTCTCAGCTGATTAAAATCATCTGAAATTATTTCAGTCCTGGTCCAGGTTCGAATCCCGCCCAGGGCTGAAATTTCAGTATAGCTGCGCTGCGAATCGTTACACCAACTCTCGTGGGCGGGGACTTGGGTGTGTGTGTATGTATGTAAGGTCACAGCATTACCCATAGACCGGTCATATATGAGTTCTGAGCTCTCTTCCGGGAGGGAAATAGCTATCGCTCACAAGTCCAACACGTGAGCCAAGACCAATGTGAATCCTACACACACACACACACACACACACACACACACACACACACACACACACACACACACACACATACACACTCACATATACATACACACGCACACACAAACGGCCTCAACTGTTTAAAATCAACTGGCATGACGTCAAAGACATCTGTACAGTGAGCCACGGCACTGAGGTGCGGTGACGGTGTCCTAGATGAATAGAATCGCTTGTGGCCTTTGTGGAGTAGTGTCTAAAGTGGGTCAGTGTGTTAAAGAATGTGCCGTAGAAATGTGTGTGTGTGTGTGTGTGTAAGTGTCTGAATCGTGTACGTTTGTATGTATAGCCTCGTGCACATTGTACGATTATGTCATTGATAAATTCCAAGTTGTATGTATATATATATAATATATATATATATATATATATGTGTGTGTGTGTGTGTGTGTGTGTGTTGAGACATTGTAGCAAGCTAAAGGTGGATAAATATGACCCTTGTCTTTGTCCACCTTCCTCGTATATATATACATGCATTTATGTATGTATGTATGTATGTATGTATGTATTTATGAATGTATGCATGTATGTAAGCCTATAGGTTTCCTTTGCTCCTCTGTCGGTAAGTGACCTACATTTGCCAAATTGACTTTTGAATCGCGATATTTTCTACCAGAATGGCCCGCTTCATATACTATTAAGAGGCAGTAGTTGCCGGCTCCTATGCGTCTTATTGCTTACACTTGGGGTAAAACATTCAGCAACGAGGAAGAAAGATATCAGGAACTTTCTCGGTACCAATCGAACGCGTGGAATTTCAGACCACTGGGAGACTGTTTTTGTTTAGCGATTACCACGATGAGGCTTAGTTATAACCCTTTTCTGGGCGCAAGAGCACCCACCTACCCAATTTCGCGCAGCCATCGCCGAAACTGCGACATTAGGAGGGAAACATACAAACAAGCATATTCCGATGTCTTGTTGATGTAGACTTGAATGCTTCGGTGGTGTAACCGGAAGCTTGCGGTTCAGCATCCTCTTAGTCACAGGTTCGAGTCCCCACACGTCTCTCCCACTTGCACCATTGCCTGTTTCCTTACCCCTCGCCAGCAGACCCTAAAGCGCATAATAATAGGTCAAAGGTGATGGCTTCGGCCGTAGCCACTCAGCGCATCCTGGCGTATCCTACGGTTCTTCATTCATAGTGAAGTATTCCTCTGTTGCCCACTTCCCCGATGTCTGACACTTTGTCCAATGTTGAAGATGTTAAAACACGAGACAATGAGCCACTGTGCCTTGTTTGGCGAGGCTGTGAGTCATTGTGTGGATGAAGAGGGAGTGTGGGGGAGGAAGAGGAGGTAACGGGAAGAGAGTGTGTGGGTGAAGGTGGGTGTGGATCACAGGAGGAAGGAGTGTTTGGGTGAGTAGGAGAGTAAGGAAGGGACCGGAAGGCGTGGGCATTGGGAAGGGTGGGATCGTGGAGGCCAGGTGAGGAGTGAAGGGTGGGAGTTGGGAGGAGGTAGGTTGAGGAGGAGTAGGAGGAGGAGGGTGGAGTGTCCCTGCCTGTGATGGGTGGGAGTGGCTCAGATCGATGGGGAGTTGGAGGTCGAGAGGCGGTTGGAGAAAACTTCAATAATGCAAGTCTCGTTGGTCGCTTGCACAACTCCTAACATGCAATTCGACTTCGCGTGTGGAGGGGGCACAACCACTCTGTGTGTGTGTGTGTGTGTGTGTGTGTGTGTGTGTGTGTGTGTGTGTGTGCGCGCGTGTATGAGTCTAATGATCCGCCCAACAACCTCACGAAGTCTGCCGATCTCGACAGAGTACAGAACGAAGACTCCACATCCTCGTTCAAGACTCCTTTGGCACGAGCTCGTGCTTCTTCAGAGGCTGGAGAACTGCTGAGAATGTGAAATGGGTAACGGGAATTCATATGTTGTAGTGTTGCAACAGGGATATATTGGAACACCGCGGAAAGCCACGTTTAATGGATCCTTTGGGAACTTTCTTGTATCGAAGTAACAGCCTGAAGATCTTCTGCTCGTAGATTAAGTTGAGGTTGGATTTTTCCTGGTGAAAAAGGCTTCCAGGATGTACGACCATCATGAGATTTAGGTCAGATTTTTTTTTTTTTCTTACGAGAACCCTCTTATATCGAAGTAAGATCTTGAAGATCTTCTTGTAGTTTAACTTGAGGCTGCACTTTTCCGGTGAAAAGAGCTTTCAGGACCGAAGTCCATGACTTTTCGGTCAGAATCTTTTTAGCTCCCACGGGAACCCTCTTATATCGAAGTAAGATCTTGAAGATCTTCTGCTTGTAGTTTAACTTGAGGCTCCACTTTTCTGGAGAAAAGAGCTTCCAGGATCTAAGGCCATTATGACTTTTGGGTCAGAATCTTCGTGTTGTTCGCAACTTGCCCTCAAGACGTCATCCTTGAAGGCGCCTTCGAAGACTTTAGAACTCCACCTCGCTCCAAGAAAGTTCCCCTCGAGGGAGAGTAAACCTTTAAGTCTCACTCGATGTGGATGGACTTAATCGAAGTAGTTTAACCCAGAGTTTCTCAGCCTCGGGTCCGTGACCCCTTGGGAAGCCATTAGAGTTTCACAAGAGGGTCTACAGGCCAGGAACTAGTTGTTGTTAGTGGATGCACAACAATTAACTTTAGGGATGAAATGGTCTCAGTGAGGTTGAAGAACAGAAACTCATAAATGTGGGATGCATGAGAGAACAGGCTGAGAACCACTAGCTTAACCCAGTGGCTAGCGTAGGGGGTTTAGACACAGGTGATTGAAATCGTCTGACGGCAGGTAGAGTAAAAATACCACTCGGTACAGAAGAAGGGTCAGTAATTTCCTCTCTCCCTCTCTCTCTCTGTTTCTCTCTCTACATCTCTCTCTCGGTCTATCTCCCTCTCTCTCGCTCTCTCTCTCCCTCTCGCTCTTTTTCTCGTTCTTTCTATCTCTCCTTATCTATCTCTTATTCTCTACCTATCCCGCTCATTTTTTCTCTCGTTGCTATTATGGGCGTTTTCTTGTGTCATTCTCCTTATTTATCGCCCTTATAGCATATCCTCTTCTCTGTGGTGGAAGGGAAAGGGACGGGAAAGGTTTCTTGATTAAAATCACCAGGCGACAGACCGAACGAGACCACGTGCAGCCAGGCTTAGGAACGTGGTCTGGGGGGGGGGTCTATCTAGCCCATGTCCTCGCGTCTCCGAGGCGAGCTCGAAGCCCAACACGACTTGAAGCGAGTTCGGCGTCATCGTGGACAAATTGTTGTCATTTAAGAGAATAGCCTCCTCCCCCTCCCCTCCTCCCCCTCCCCGGAAGGTCTGGGACGTTAGACAATGCTAGATAATCATCTAGAATTCCGTCGTCATCGCCTGCTGGATCTAGACGACCAGTGACAGTCTAGGATCGATGTTGTATGTGTTCTAGAACATTCAGTTCTAGTGCATGGCTGTTGCATGCTGAGAATCTAGAAAAACAGGAATTTGATTTAGAAAAGTATTGACCTTTCTAAGCCTGTATTGTGTGTAGTGGGGTCTCTCTCGGCTGAATAAAATCTTTTGACGGCAAACTGAATAAAAAGGAATATGTGCGACAGTGTTATATTTAGATGGGGTTTAATGTTCCACAACATCTGGAGAAAGGAAGAGAGGTATGATAGAAATAATTGAAATTGAAAACTAGGCAAATCTCGCACAAACGCACTCGCAGGACTCACACACACACACACACACACACACACACACACACACACACACACACACACACACACACACACACACACACACACACACACATCGATTAATTTATTTCTTTATTTATATTCTTTCATATTTACTTTATACATATACATATATATGTGTGTATTTTTTCTATGTTTAATTTTTGTCGTTTGTCTAAAATAAAAACCTCGAATTACTTAACCCGCAACCACATGCGGGTTCCCGTTAGTAAACTAAAATAATTTGGCGTTAACCATAATAAACTCTTTAAGTGGGACAAATTCGATTAACGAGAAACTATTTACAGCCAGTTAACTAACATTTTGCTTTCATGGCGTTGCCGCTGCTTGTCAGGATCAAACGCGAATTTTGAGCCCTCGCAGAAATCGAATTTTGGGAAAATTTAATCAAAAAACATATTTTGCCTCAACAATTCGAGATTTGACTGCGAAATGTGTGCGAAAGGGATTGCGTGACGTGCGTACGTACGCCGTGCGTACGCCCATGTGACGTGGTTGCGTACGCCCATGTGACGTGGTTGCGCCCATGTGACGTGGGGTACGTACGCCCATGTGACGTGGGGTACTTACGCCCATGTGATGTGGGGTGCGTACGCCCATGTGACGTGGGTCCTGGCGTCCATATGACGTGGGTGCGTACGCCCGCGTGAGATGCATGCGTACGCCCATATGACATGCGTGCGTACACCCATCTGACGTGGGTACTTACACCCATATGACGTGGGTGCGTACGCCCATGTGACGTTGGTAATTAGGCCCATATGACGTGGTTGCGTACGCCAATGTGACGTGGGTGCGTACGTCCATGTGATATTGGTACGTACGCCAATGTGATATGGGTGCGTACGCCCATGTTACGCGACAGTGTCAGTCACCAACCTACAAACCATTACTTCAGAATGGTAGAACGTCGAATACAATACATGTGACAAAATACAATACATTGGATACAATACATCTACCTTGGTTTATGGAGTAGCATGTCGGTTTATTATTATTATCATGATTGTTATTATTATTATTATTATTATTATTATTCATTTGTTATTATTGGTATTATCATCATTATTATTATTATTATTATTATTATTATAAATTATTAATTATTATTATTAATTATTATTATTATTATTATTATTATTATTATTAATTATTATTAATTATTATTGTGCACTATTTCACGTACGCTACAACAGTAATGAGCTTGAATTGTCAATCTGTCCATGGGAGTTCAGCTAAAATGACTAGTTATGTGAACAGGTTTAAGGTGTTACGCGTCTTTGTGCGTGTGTGTTTGTGTGTGTGTATGCGTGTGTGTGTGTTTATGCTTGTGCGCGCAATCTTCTAATTTAGGTATGTAAAACATTCCAGGGTTAAAGTTTCTCGTTTAAACACCGTTTGACGGGGGACAAGAATAACGTCACCAAATTCCCTTGTGTATCGTAAAAAGTTAATAAATAGGTTGGGCGTAGGGTCGTCTTCTTCCTCTTCTTCTTTTTCTTCTTCTTCCTCTTTTTCTTCTTCCTCTTTTTCTTCTTCCTTTTCTTTTTTCTTCTTCTTTAATAAAAAGAACCTCTATACATGTATGTATATTACTACGTCGTGTGTGTGTTGTTAATAACTTAGGGACCTACGAATACGTTTTTTGTTATTGACGCCATAAATAACGGCAGAGATCGAAGGATGAATAACAACATTGAGACGTCATAAGGTCAAGTCAAAGACATAAGGTCGCTGCTGCCTGGTGTCGGAGTAAGAGGCTTCAGCGACGTTGCAAATAACGGTTATTGCAACTATTCTGGTCGTTGTTATTTCAATAACCGAACGTTATGGAAGTTCTGGTGGTCTACGAATGTATAGGGAAGGATGGCTACACACCTACGCGTCGTCAAGCAATATACGACTTGTTACAACAGAGGGAGGGGGAAATTATTGCACGAATCACCGCTGCCTCCCACTCATCTTTCCCCCCTTTCCCCCCTTGCCCCTCTTCTCCCTCTTCCCCCTCTTCCCCCTCTTCCCCCATCTTCCCACATTCCCCTCCCTCTCCCTCTCCCCCTTCCTCTTCTCTCCTCCCCGCTGTCTTCTTCCCCTCCCCCTCTTCCCCTTCCTCTTCTCCCCTCCCCCTCTCCCCATTCCTCTTCTCCCCTCCCCATTGTCTTCTTCCCCTACCCCTCTCCCCTTCCTCTTCCCCCTCCCCATTGTCCTCTTTCTCCTCTCCCCCTCCCACTCATATCCCTCTCTCCCCTCATCTCCCCCTCCCACTCATATCCCTCTCTCCCCTCCTCTCCCTCTCCCCTCCTCTCCCCTCCTCTCCCCTCCTCTCCCCCTCCCCTTCTCTCCACCTCCCCTCCTCTCCCCCTCTCCCTCCTCTCCCCCTCCCCTCCTCTCCCCCTCTCCCTCCTCTCCCCCTTCCCTCATTCCCCTCCCCTCGCCTTCTCCCCTCCCCTCCTCTCTCTCCCCTCCCCTCCTCTCTCTCTCCTCTCTCTCTCTCTCTCTCTCTCTCTCTCTCTCTCTCTCCCTCCCTCTACTCTCTCTCTCCCTCTCCCTCCCTCTTCCTCTCCCTCCCTCTTCCTCTCCCCCCCCCCCACAAGCGAGGAAAGGTAGCCCGGGTGTGCTTCGATCACCCAGCTGGTGCGGGCAGGTGTCTGGACAAGCAGCCATGACAGTTGGTGGACGGACAGAAGGACAAGGAGAGAGAAAGAGAGGGGAGATGGAAGAGAAAGGGAAGAGAAGAATGAGGGGAAAGGGGGAAGGGGCATGAGACATGATTATCCCATTATTTTCATATCAGATCACACACAAGGGGATCAGGGGCTGTTTGTATACATGTATGTATCATAAATGCTATTATCAACTCCCGCCCCCCACCCCCCAAGAACCGCCTTTTCCACCCCACCGCCCCCTCCCCCAAAACCGCCTTTTCCACCCCACCGCCCCCTCCTTAAGACACAAGATGGCGACTGTGGCATTCAGTGCCACGATGCAGAAACTCTGTATGTCATTTGTGGTCATAGTCGGTGGTCATGTGCCGCCTGAGCGTCTGGCGGAGATTTAGCAAGAAAAGTACAGTGGATAAGAACTTAGTATATGTACTTGTTATATCCAACTGAGGCGATGTTATACAAAATTTCTTTAAGAAAAAAATATATATATCCTGTATACGTGTGTATGTGTGTGTGTATACGTTCAACTAATATATATATATATATATAACACGCGCACACACACACACACACACACACACACACACACACACACACACACACACACACACACACACACACACACACACACACACACACACACACACACACACACACACACACACACACACACACACACACACACACAGATCCACAGAGAGGCTGGACTTCTTTTGTGTTTTATAACTGAGGCCAGCTTTGCATAGAAAAGATAGAAATTCAGATAAAAAAAAAATTAATTCTGCTTCATACATAAAGACTGGACTGAATGTTCCTGAAATACTGTAACCAAGGTCAACCTGAAAGAATATATTATTATTATTTTAATTGACTTACCATAAAGCATGAAATATTGTA
>NC_134779.1:35257418-35262418 GCF_046742065.1 Oratosquilla oratoria | reverse complement strand
TATTTATCTATTTATTTATTTATTTGGTGAATTGAGCCATCATGCTGAACGTATTATTCAGATATTTTCATTTATTCATTCACTTATCTGTTTATTCGTTTATTTATTTATCTATTTTGTGAAGGAGTTTTGTCATACTTTAATCACATTCTTGGCTCAGCATCTTGAACGCGTATGACAGTACTCGTGGGACTCCGTTTGATCGTTTTTGTTTCGCATTTCTCGACTGCAAGGACGGTCGGCTATTAATATAGACACCCGTGGACGTCGGGTGCAGTGCTTGGGGGGGAAGGGGGGAGAGGGGGAAGGGGGGAGAATATTTTAGCTCCAAATAATTCAAATACTAACAAACCAGCAATGCGTATCTCAAAGCTTGCCAAACAACTATCTACCAACCTAACTACTAACGACCTATCTACCAACGAAACTACTAAAAAAAAATTTTTTATCAACCTACCAACGTACCTAATTATCAACATATCTCCTAAAATGCCAACCAACCTAGAAACCCACCAACATCTATCTATCTACAACCTACCAACATGTTTACATGTTTATCAACATATCTACTAACCTAACTACCAACCTCTTTACCAACGTACCAACATATTTACCTACCTGTCAACATATCTACCAAACTACTAACCAGTCAGCCTATAAACCTACTTATCTACCTACTGTATCTACCAATGTCCTTGCCTTCCTACCAACCAACCCGCTTACCTATTTACCATACTACTTACCTGCCTATTAACCAACCAAATAAATGAATTAATAAGTAAATAACAATAGATAATTGAATAAAAAGAAGACTATCGTGAATGACACTCACTAGTACCCCGTCCGGCACTAATTAGAGTCGTGCGCTTCAAGGAGTCCGTTCAGGATGGGGCAGTAGCGGGAATTCCCTCCTGAGTGCGACGGTGCCAATTTGACCACCAATTCTCGGGTGGTCATTGTCACCTTACCCACTTGTCTCACCTGTGACACTTCGGTTTGGCAACATGGGAAAGAAAGCGCGGATGCCACGTGTCAAAGAATTTATTCAAATCAATGTTATAAACCTAAAAATCAATACTCGTTGTACTAAACAGTTTCATTTACTAATATATATATATATATATATATATATATATATATATATATATAAAAATAAAATCAAATAGAAAAGAGTTGGGAAATGACTGAAAGAGGCATATACTAAGATTGATTTGGCAACATGGCTAGTGATAAATAACGACATATGCCACACCCAGAATGGACTCCTTGAAGCGCACAGACTTTAGTACCCCATATGGCAAATGTATCCCGCATGGTTTATATCTTGTATAGCACAAGTACCCAGTGAGATTGGCACATCCTGTGGCACGGCCATATCGTGGCACAGCTATGTCGTGGCACGTTTATATCGTGGCACGGCCATATCGTGGAACAGCCACATCGTGGCACGGCTATATCGTGGCACGGCCATATCGTGGCACATCCATATCATGGCACTCTATGTCTTGGCACGGCCATATCGTGGCACTGTGGGATTGCGTGAGGCATTCTTATGCTTGACAGGGCCATACCATTGCTAATTCGAGTAACCTTAATTACCTCCGACGAGGGTGCCACGCACACTTCCAACCCTCCCCCCCTCCCCCTTCCTTCTCTCCCCCCTTCCTCCTCTCCCCCCTTCCTCCTCTCCCCCTTCCTCCTCTCCCCCTTCCTCCTTTCCCACATACCGCCTTCTCTCCCCCTTCCTCCTCTCTCCCCTTCCTCCTCTCTCCCTTCCTCCTCTCCCCCCTCCTCTCCCCCTTCCTCCTCCCCCCCTCCTCAACTCCCCAATCCCTCACTTCCCCAACATGCATCAGGCCGATTTAGCCTTAATTACCCTTCCCTTCCCTTCCTTTCCCTTCCTTTCCTCTTCCCACCCCTTCACTCTTCTCTTCCCTCTTCTCCCCCTCTTCCCTCTTCACTCCCCTATTGCCTCTTCTCTTCCTCCTTCCTTTCCCTCCCCTTCCCTCTTCTTCCCTCTTCTCTCCCCACTTTCCCTTCCCTTCCCTCTTCTCTCCTTCCCTTTCCATGTCTCTTACCTTTGTAGCATTTCATTTTTAAATATCTTGGCAACTTTTGCCTTCACCATCACCAACATCACCATCACCAACATCATCACCACCATCACCACCACCATCACCACCACATTGCCTACATTGGATAGCATCCTCCTCCTCCTCATCATCATCATCATCTGCTCCTCCTCATCTCCTCATTTTTCCCTCCTACTCCTAGTATTCCACCTCCTCCTGCTTCCTATTCCTCTTCCTCCTACTTTCTGCATCCTCTTCGTCTTCCTCATCCTCCAACCATCACCTCCTGTTCTTCCTCCTCCTCTTCCTCCTCCTCCTCCTCCTCCTTCAGCATCACACACTTTTCGTACTAGTCAATCTACCCGGCTGTTCAGTTCCTCCTCCTCCTCCTCCTCCTCCTCCTCCTCCTCCTCCTACTCCACCCCTCTCCCCCTACTCCACCCCCCTCCCGTCCACTGTGAGGCTGCGGAATTCTCTTCCTCAAGATACTGATACACACGTCGTGGACTTGAACTCTTTGAAATGGTTTCACCTTGTCTTTGCCTTGCAATTGGTCCTATGTTTCTTTCTCTTTTATTTTATTTTATTATTATTATTCTTTTATTATTTCATTCTATCTATTTGTTAATTTATTTTATTATGTATGTATGTGTATATATATATATATATATATATATATATATATATATATATATATATATATATATATATATTTTTTTTTTTTTTCGAAATATGTTAAGAATCGACCGGACTCTAACAGAATCTTCCCTCTGTCTCTCCTCCCACGTTCTCCTCTTCCTCTCTTCTCATCCTCCTCTTTGTTTCGTTCTCTTCTCTGTTTCCCCCTCCGTACTCACTCCCCTCCCTCCCCATCCATGGACCTTGTCTGGTCATGTTCTTTCCCACAGTCCCTCCCCCCCTTTACCCCTCCCCCCTCCCCCTCCCCCTTCCCCTTCCCCTTTTTCACACAATCTTGTTTACACAAACTTCCAGTCCATATGGATTCACCGAGATACTTCAGACAAAGAGACTCTTCTCCCACTGCTCTCTTCCACTGCTCTCTTGCCCTCTGCTCTCATCCACCTGCTCTCTTCCACTGCTCTCTTGCCCTTTGCTCTCATCCACCTGCTCCCTTGTCCCCTGGTGTCTTCTTCCTGCTCTCTTGTCCCTTGCTCTCTTGCCCCCTGCTCTCTTCCTCCTGCTCTTTCGCCCTCTGCTCTCTTCTCCCTGCTCTTTGCTCTGCTCTCTTGCCCCCTGCCCTCTTGCCCCTTGCCCCTGCTGAATCTTGAATGTGTGATTCACCATGGCCTTGGATCACGTGTTGCCCTTGTGTGTGTGTGTGTGTGTGTGTGTGTGTGTGTGTGTGTGTGTGAGTGCGCGCGTGTGTGTATGAGTATGTGTATATATATGTGTGTGTATATATGTTGTATCTTCCGTCTTCCTCCATTATCATTCGCTTTCTTCATTTCCTCTTTCACATTATTTTTTTTTCAGTTCCCATCTCGTTCTTTCTATTTTTCTCCTTTATTATTCCGTCCTTCAGTCTTCCTTATGGTTTCTTTCCACCTTTTATTCTTTTTTTTTTCTTTTCTTTAATTATTTTACTTCCAACCGTTCTTCCATTATGGAGTATACTTTTCACCCCTCTTCCTCTTCTTCCTTCTATTCCTCTCTTTCCCTTCGATTCACCATCACTTATATATATATATATATATATATATATATATATATATATATATATATATATATATATATATATATATATATCCTGGTCCACCCTTACTGGACGTCATGTATGCGTGTCAGACACGAGAGCGACAACAACGTCTATATCTCGGGTTACCTACCGTCCCTCCGGTACTTGCCCACCGGTACCGGGTACCGGACTCAGTCGAGGCTACCGTTGATCGATCTCCCCCGAGTTGACTTATTCTATCCATTCATTTCCCTTCATGGAACTACCTAGTGTAGGCCTTATGGTCTCATGCAGTCTCCTTTATTTTTATGTTCATTTCAATGCCATTCCGTGCACTTTCCTATCCCTCTTTTCCCTTACCTTTCTTTCCTTTCCCTTTCTTTTCCATCCCTTTCCTATCCCTTCCTTTCCGTTTTTCCTTCTCTTCCCTCTCTTTCCTTTCCCTCCCTTTCCCTTCCCTTCCTTTCCCTTTCCGTTTTTCCTTCTCTTCCCTCTCTTTCCTTTCCCTCCCTTTCCCTTCCCTTCCTTTCATTTTTCCTTCTCTTCCCTCTCTTTCCTTTCCCTCCCTTTCCCTTCCCTTCCTTTCCCATCCCTTCTCTTCCTTTCCCTTCCCTTTTCTCTTCCTTTCTTCTTCCCCATCCCCTCTGCTTTCCTTTCCCTTCACTTCCCTTTATTCCCTTCCCTCCCTGCCCTTCTCAGCTCTTCCCTTTGGATACTTTCCTTTATATTTCCACCCCTTCAATCCTCCTCCTTTCACTTACCCTCTTTCCCTCCAGTTTCCTTTCCTTTCTTTTCCTTCCCTTTTCGTTTTTCTCCTTCCCTTCTTCCTTTCCCTTCCCTTCATCTTGACCACTATTCCCATCATTTCCTTTCTCTTCCTTACCTTTCCCTTTAATGTTCTTTTCCTTTTTCTTCCCTTTCCTTCTCTTCCCTTTCCTAACCCTTCCTTTTATTTCCCATCCCCTTCCTTTTCCTTCACTTCCCTTCCCTACCCTTCATTTCCAACCCATTCTCCTTTCTCTCCGTTACCTTTCCTTCCATTTTTCCCTTCCCTTTCCTTTTGTTTCTCTTCCCTTTCCTAACCCTTCCTTTTATTTCCCATACTTTCATTTCCCTTCCTTTTCCTTCACTTCCCTTCCCAACCCATCATTTCCAACCCCATTTCCTTTTTCTCCTTACCTTTCCTTTCATTTTTCCCTTCCCTTTCCCTTTGTTTCTCTTTTCCTTCCCTT
>NC_134779.1:35244918-35254918 GCF_046742065.1 Oratosquilla oratoria | reverse complement strand
TCTCTCTCTCTCTCTCTCTCTCTCTCTCTCTCTCTCTCTCTCCCTCCCTCCCTCTTTCTCTCTCTCTTCTCTCTTCTCCTCTCCCCCCCAGTTCCCTCCTGTCTCCCACGCTGAGACTTGACGTCAATTACTGGGGCGTTCGTTCCTTCCCCTCCGCGTCTCTCCTCCTACTCCTCCTCCTCCTTCTCCTCCTCCTCCTCGTCCTCCTCCTCCTCGTCCTCCTCCTCCGCCCACCTCGGCCGGCGGTCGCAGCTGGCCGGGACACCGCCGGACTCCAATTTCCCATAAGGTATTAGTCCTCCTGACAGGGACTTCACATATCAGGTTTTGCCAACAGACCCGCCCGTGGGAGCTCCGCCAACATGACGGGTTGAGTCAGGTTTGTATACTTGGCAGCAATTAAGGTGTCATGGTTGTCGTGGAGGGATTTTTTTTTGTTTAACTAAACTTTTTTATAAGGATTTTTTTTTATCAGTATCTATAGTTGATATTGTGAATGTGTCAATAGTCGTGGGGACCCGTAATTTTTTATCTTAATATTATTTTTATTTATTATTGTTATCATTGTTATTATTATTATTATTATTATTTAGCTAAATCCATCTCTATCAACAACACACCCGGCCTGCTTAAAGTGTATAAGCATTATTTTGACAGCTAAACGACCCCTAGCGTAGGCACCTCACCACATTGACTTTCGGTAGTGATAGTATGACTAATTTTCTAAGTGTTGGACTCGCAAACTCCATCTACCAACAAGAGACCCGGAATTCAAAATTGTATTTTCCCTTTCCTCAAAGACGCCATTTGATAACATAGGCTCTTGTAGATGCATCCAGACATCATGTCTTACATTTTTTTTTTTTTTTTTATCATTCAAAGGATTTTTTCTTCTTCTTCTTCTTCTTCTTCTTCTTCTTCTTCTTCTTCTTCTTCTTCTTCTTCTTCTTCTTCTTCTTCTTCTTCTTCTTCTTCTTCTTCTTCTTCTTCTTCTTCTTCTTCTTCTTCTTCTTCTTCTTCTTCTTCTTCTTCTTCTTCTTCTTCTTCTTCTTCTTCTTCTTCTTCTTCTTCTTCTTCTTCTTCTTCTTTTAGATGGTCTCCCTGGATGGCAGATGCAGCCAGAGAAGTCCTGTTCTTACAAAATTGATCTTTTTAGTTATTCAAAGGCAACGTTGTGCAAGAAGGCCATATTTCCAAGGTGGTCATTTTGCCTTAGGCCATTTTTCCATTGTGGCCAATGTTCCAGGATGACCAGTTTTCCACATTGACCACTATTCCAGGATGGCCACTTTTCCACAGTAGCCAATCCTCCACATTGGTCACTTATCCACGATGGCCACTTTTCCACAGTGGCCAATCCTACACATTGGCCACTTTTCCTCAGTAGTCAATTCTCCACATTAGCCACTTATCCACGATGGCCACTTTCCTACAGTGGCCAATTCTCCACATTGGCCACCTATCCACGATGGCCACTTTCCCACAGTGATCAATCCTCCACATTGGCCACTTGTCCACGATGGCCTCTTTCCCATAATGACCAATCCTACACATTGGTCACTTATCCACAATGACCACTTTCCCACATTGGCCACTTATCCACGATGGCCACTTTCCCACAGTGGCCAATCCTCCACATTGGCTACTTATCCACTGTGGCCACTTTCCCCACAGTGGCCACATTTCCACGATAGCCTCTTCCACAGTGGCCATTCCATCACCTTACCCACTGTGGCCCACTCTTTCCCCCCGGTGGCCACTGTGGCCAGTGTAGCCATCCTGACGCTGGATCCATTAAACAACCACGGGAGGTGGGGAGTGGGGAGGGAGGGATCCCTCAATCCCATAAACCCTCTCGGGAGTCGAGAGCCATCAAGTGGGACTCGACGCCGTCAAGGGAGAGCTCCCACATCGATGCCATCGAAGTCCGCAGAATCCCTCCCGAAGTCCTCTGAAATCCCACTTTTTTCGACATCAAGGGGGTCCGTGACCCACAAGCGGCCCCCCTGTGATTTCATCAAGGGGGCCGCGCTTACGATCGGGCCACTTTCGTGTTATCCAAAGGGCCGTATTTCGTATCACGGGTCCTTTCACTATATTAAAAGGAACCACGCCTACAAACGGCCCTTTCACTACATCAAAGGGGCCGTTCCTACAATAAAGAGGCCCTCTTTACTACATTAAAGGGGCCCCCGTCACTACATCAAAGGCCCCCCTTCACTACATTAAAGTGGCCCTTTTCATTACATTAAAGGGGCCACCTTTCGCTAAACCAAGGGGCCCGCATCTATAAGGGGCCCCTTTATTACACCAAGGGGTCCGCATCTATAAAGGGCCCCCTTTATTCCACCTAGGACCCTGCATCATTAAGGGCCCCCTTTATTACACCAAGGATCCCGCATTTATAAAGGGCCCCCTTTCACTTAGATGTACTTTTGTTACAGGTACAGATGGTGGCGACTGTACATTTTTTTTTTTTTTTTTTTTTTTTAGGGAGCGCGGAATTAGTTTATATATTTATGTATTTGTTAATTTATTTATTTGTTTATGTTTTTACACTTATCCAACGTTCGAATGCGCACACAATGTTGGAACTGTACATGAATTTGAGGCTATGTATGGTAAATAGGAAAGTAGAAGACGGAAACCAACGAGCCTTGTTCCTTTCCTGTATACTACTGTATAGTTACCTAAATACAATTAGGTAAATGCACACACACTTTGATTTGTCCGTTGGTTTTGAACTCCGTTATATCGAGAGAGAGAGAGAAAGAGAGAGAGAGAGCGAGATGGAACGTTCATGGCACCATCATGTGATTGTTCGATGTTGCCCCAATTCCGTCCCATATATCGCCTACTCACGCCCACGGCCCAAACGCCACGCCCTTTCGTGCCCTCTATCTCTCCCTATTCGTCTCCCTCCCTCACCTTGTCCCTCTCTCTCCCTCACCCTGTCCCTCTCCTCCTCTCCCTCCCTCTCTCTCTCCTTCTCTCTTCCTCTCCATCTCCCTATCTTCCTGTCTCTCTCTCCCTCTTTCTTTCCTCCCCCTCTCTCTCCCTTGTTCTTCCTCTCTCTCTCTGTTTCTCTCTCCCTATCCCTCCTCCCCCTCTCTCTCCAGTGCTATTGATGTACCTCCTCTTCGTCATGATATATGGTGATTACCTGCATGATTTGCTGGTTGTGTGACTTGCTCTTGATTGACTAACACGAAATTCTTCTCCCTCTCTCTATCTTTACCTCCTTCTGTCTTTTTTCACTACGTTTCTCTCCTCTTTTGCTCTCCTCCCGTCTCTCTCTCTCTCTCTTACGTTTTTATAGAACTTTGTGATATGAATATAAGCAGAATGAGATAAAACTAAGAAATGTAGTTACAGTGTTTATGGACTTGTACTTCACTGCACTGTATGAGACCCGAACAGTGTGGCTGGAGAAAGGGATGACCTTTATGCTGGAGGGGCTAGGACGGGAGAGATAAAGAATGTGTTTGTACTTTGATTCGGCCACCCCCCGTATCAGGGGGAAAAATACAAATTTGGTATATATATATTATATATATATATATATATATATATATATATATATATTATATATAATATTTCTGGGGCACAGGTTTTCTCTAAGGCAATTCTGGTTGAAATCAACTGCACTAGTTGCTTTAACAATCTTCAAGACTGTATTCTTTAATCTGGAGAATACTTTCCTATTAGCAACTGAGAGGGACTGGAAGTAGTCATTCATGACTCTCAAAAGAATATACACAGTGTATGCCAACTGATATATTTTTGCATAGTAATAGTATTGAACAACTATTGACTCCACCGAAACTATAGTTTTTCGCCTCGTCGTGAGGCGTCTTCAGGGTGAGGACTGCTTTGTAGGATGCTCTGCTATATTGAAGGTCTTCCAACGAATAATGACCGCTGGTTGGATGGGCTGGCTTATAAGGCTCAGCCTGCCTAGCTCAGACGGAATACTGGCCTCTCATTGGCTGAGAGGTGCAGTATGGGATTTTGTCCGGGAGCCAAGGGGGTGGGATTTTGTCTGGGAGCCATGGGGGTGGTATTTTGTCTGGAAGCCAAGGGGGTGGGATTTTGTCTGGGAGCCAAGAGGGTGGGATTTTGTCTAGGAGCCAAGAGGGTGGGATTTTGTCTGGGAGCCAAGAGGGTGGGATTTTTTCTGGGAGCCAAGAGAGTGGGATTTTGTCCGGGAGCCAAGGGGGTGGGATTTTGTCTAGAAGCTCTGGCCTGATTTGCTGCTGCTCTGGTTACTGGTCCTAGGCGCTGATTAACTAGCTGGACATGTTTCATTTGTTCGCGGGGCTGCTGCTGTCTAAGAGCTTGTTGTTCCTGGAGGGGGTTATTCTTTACAGGGCGCGCGGAAGGGAGAATAAAATCGGCAGCTTGCTGTATGTTGATGGTAGGGCGCTGGCAAGTAATGGATACTGCTTCTGCAATCTGCAGCTTCCTGAAGGCAGACTCCTTGTGAAGAATTTCCGTTTGGTCTAGCAGCTTCTGTAGAGGAGACTTCATGTTGTGTGTTTCAGTGAAATGCTGGAAAATTGATCCCTGGAACAACAAGCCCTTAGACAGCAGCAGCCCCGCGAACAAATGAAACATGTCCAGCTAGTTAATCAGCGCCTAGGACCAGTAACCAGAGCAGCAGCAAATCAGGCCAGAGCTTCTAGACAAAATCCCACCCCCTTGGCTCCCGGACAAAATCCCACCCTCTTGGCTCCCAGACAAAATCCCACCCTCTTGACTCCCAGACAAAATCCCACCCTCTTGGCTCCCAGACAAAATCCCACCCTCTTGGCTCCTAGACAAAATCCCACCCTCTTGGCTCCCAGACAAAATCCCACCCCCTTGGCTTCCAGACAAAATACCACCCCCTTGGCTCCCAGACAAAATCCCACCCCCTTGGCTCCCGGACAAAATCCCATACTGCACCTCTCAGCCAATGAGAGGCCAGTATTCCGTCTGAGCTAGGCAGGCTGAGCCTTATAAGCCAGCCCATCCAACCAGCGGTCATTATTCGTTGGAAGACCTTCAATATAGCAGAGCATCCTACAAAGCAGTCCTCACCCTGAAGACGCCTCACGACGAGGCGAAAAACTATAGTTTCGGTGGAGTCAATAGTTGTTCAATACTATTACTATGCAAAAATATATCAGTTGGCATACACTGTGTATATTCTTTTGAGAGTCATGAATGACTACTTCCAGTCCCTCTCAGTTGCTAATAGGAAAGTATTCTCCAGATTAAAGAATACAGTCTTGAAGATTGTTAAAGCAATTAGTGCAGTTGATTTCAACCAGAATATATATATATGTATATATATATATATATTTGTATATATATATATATATATATATATATATATATATATGTCATCAATCGACCCCTTTTAAGATTTTGTCTCAAGTTTAACGAGATGTTTTTCATATATATTTCAAAATACAGATATTTTCCAATGTTTGTTCTAAATATTGGAAACTGATTCTGGATATTCCCAATAAAGCGAACGAATGGTCCCTAATAAGGAGTCGTGTGACGTCATCAACGTACCGTGACGTCACCGATATGACGTCACCATGGTACCGTGACGTCACATGTATGACGTCAGACGTAGATAAACCCAGTGACTCGATCAATCGCTGACGCTGACGCTTTGAAGGCTAGCTGATGGCAGCAGTTGCTGACTTGCACGTCTTTGCGTATTTGGATTCAGTGACAGCGCTGATTGCTCAGCAAACGCTGATGACAGACTGGTCTTAGGTCCAGTAAGAGGATCTCTTCATACAAAGAGCAGGTCTCGTCTTTGTGTGTGTGTATGTATGTATATGTGTGTGTATTTGTGTGTGTGTGTAAGCGCGTTATCAAGCACACACACCCGCGCGAGCATGTTTGTGTGCGTGTGTGTGTGTGCGAGCGCGCGCGCCTAAGCGCGTTATTAAGCACACACCCGCGCGAGCATGTGTGTGTATGTGTATGTGTGTATGTACGTATGTGTGTGTGTGCGCGCGCAAGCGCTTTATTAAGCACACACCCGCGCGAGCATGTGTGTGTATGTGTATGTATGTACGTGTGTGTGCGCGCGTTATTAAGCACACACCCGCGCGAGCATGTATGTGTGTGTGTGTGCAAGCACGTTATTGTGCACACACCTGCGTGAGCATGTGTATGTGTGTATGTGTTTGTACGTGTGTGTGTGTTTCACCACGGCCTTAGATCACGTGTTGGACTCGTGATCGACAGCTATTACCCGTTATACCCAGTATGCGGGTTTTGTCCTTTAAAAGAACCCAGGAAATTCCGAATTCGGAAAGTCATTTTCCTTCCCAATATTGGAAAAAATTCCGAATTTCAGAAATTCGCCATATCGGAGAGAACGACCTGCACGCGTTCCCCGTGACCTCGGATGACCTGAGACCTTTGGAGAAAGACGCGAAGTCACCCTCCAAAGGGTATTTGAGGCCGAAGTCATTGCGCGAGCCGGAGGGGGTACTGCAACGCCGTCTGAGTGCGGTAACTACTCCCCGGGCTGGATCTAATGGCCCAGTAGAGCGACTTGCATGAATAGTCAAGTGCTCTGGAACGACCCTCGGATAAGGGGCGGAGCGGGGCAGATGGCGGTGGGGCGGGACAGATGGAGACAATGAGATGATGAGGCAGTGTGGGTTTAAGCCCTTCTAGATGAATAAAATCATCTAATGCATGCAAGAATAGAATATATAATTAGCACATTGGACGCAACATGTATACACACACACACACACACACACACACATTATATATATATATATATATATATATATGTGTGTGTGTGCGTGTGTGTATTTGCTAAATTACCGTAGAATATAAACTTGAAGGATATTAAGTACTTTCAGAGTAAAAAACGCATAAAGATAAAAAACACGAAAGTGCAAAAGTAATTACTGTCATCACATATGTGAGTGTCTGGTAATTTTTCCGAGTATTTTCATGGTAGTGTGAAAACTAATTTATATATATATATATATATATATATATATATATATATATGTATATATTCTGTATATATATATATATATAGATATATATATATATATATTCTGTCCAATATATATATATATATATATATATATATATATATATATATATATATATATATATATATATATATATATATATATATATATATATATATATTCTGTCCAATAATAGAATAAAGCTATTTCGGTCACATTTAATAGTTCAGTGGTACATTTTAAAGAATTTCCTTTTTAATGTTCTTCCAGACGAATTAATTTATATGTGAGATTGCTCACTGCTCGAGAGGGCGACATAGCTGCGTGACAGCGCTCAAGATGTCGTGGACTTGTTGCGTGTTTGTCCGTCTGCATCTCATTATTTGTTGCATGGCTGAGGGTGTGTGTGTTGCATGATCTCATTACCTGTGTTGCATGGCGCCGTTACATGTGTTGAATGATCACATAGCATGTGTTGCATGACTTCGTTTTGCATGATTTCATAACATGTGTTGCATGATCACATAGCATGTGTTGCATGGGCCTATAACATGTGTTGCATGGGCCCATAACATGGGTTACATGATTTCATGACGTTGCATGATTTCATAACATGTGTTTCATGGGTTCCTATTACATGTGTTGCATAAGCAGAATGTTTTGCATGACCTCATATGTATTACATGACCTCATATCATGTGTTGCATGACCTCATCCCATGTTGCATGACCACATATGTTACATGGCCTCATATCATGTGTTACGCATGTCTTCGTTACATGTGTTGGATGACCCCATCCCGTCTTGCATGACTGCCACATATGCTGCATGACCTCATATCGTGTGTTGCATATGTCTTCATTACATGTGTTGCATGACCCCATCCCGTCTTGCATGACCACCACATATGTTGCATGACCTCATATCGTGTGTTGCATATGTCTTCATTACATGTGTTGCATGACCCCATCCCGTCTTGCATGACCACCACATATGTTGCATGACCTCATATCGTGTGTTGCATATGTCTTCATTACATGTGTTGCATGACCTCCTTGCATGTGTCGGGCTGACCACAGACATACATCAATGTTGCTGTCGCAACGTCTCGCTGTTTTTTTTTTTTTTCAGGGATTGCTTTTCGGTATTCCGTATTGCAGGGTCGTGGGCTTATGCTCATTTTGGTGTATCGTTGCAAATGGTTGTATGTGGATGCACTCGTTGTTTGTACTGCGGGTTCGAATCCTGCCACCGGCGAAGTTAACCAAGGGCATGGTTCATTAAATTCCACGCTACAAAGTCCTCTGGAAGGGGCACCGCCCTAGCCTTCCGACAGGGTGGAGTTTGTGACGTTAAACCATATCATGTATGTATGTGTATATATATATATATATATATATATATATATATATATATATATATATACATATTGTTGAGGCATTCTGACAGATTGACGTAAGTGGGAGTAGGAAACAGAGGAGTCTTATTCTGAGTTTATTCCTGATTAGTTTCGTAGGTATGCTTTTTTCAAAGGAATAAATTCAATTTAAGACTCATATGTTTCATACTCCCACTTACGTCGTATATATATATATATATATATATATATATATATATATATATATATATAAAATATATACACAAAGTATGTGTGTGTGTGTGTGTGTGTATCTGTATGTGATGTACATACACACACACACGAGTTGCAATGAAGATTCAGAAAATTAAATTAAGTAAACAGTCAACAAAACGCCCAGACATCAAACCAAACACCCAAACAACCCAAACATTGGTTGGAGCACTTTGAGTGCCGTGGTGCCACACGAGTGCCACGAAGAAAGGTCATTTGGCTTTTAATTCCGGACTTTGGGATCAATGTGGCTGCGGTTGGGAGGAGGAGGTGGAGGAGGGGGTTAGGGGTAGGAATGGAGGAGTCAAGATGGCTGGGTTGAGGGGTTAGGGTGAGTGAGGTGGGGGACGAAAGGGGAGACAAAATGACGGGTTGGGAGGTGGAGTGGAGGGTGGGAGGGGAGGAGAGAAAGATGGCTGGGTTGGGGTGGTTAGGGTGGGCTGGAGGTGGGGGGGGAAACATGGGAAGGAGACAAGATGACTAACGTTTGGGTGACTAATCGAGATAAAGCTGTGACTCTTTCTTTCGGTTCGGTGGCGCCACGGAAGAGACGAACAGAAATGCCTGGCGCCAGTCGGAACCGAGAGTGGTTGGCGCCAAGAAGGGGGACTACTTGTTGCATTGCTTTTTGGTGAAATTCAAAGTGGCACTCGAAGTAGCGCTCGAAGAGATTTAGAGCTCTGACCTAATCCTGGAAGTATTGACCCAGTTTGGCCTGGGCGGATATTAGTTTCCGTTGGGCGGGTGTGAGAGTGGGCGAGAGTGAGAGTACTCTCGTCGGATGTGAGAGTCGGCGAGAGTGAGAGTACTCTCTCATCCCTTAATGTGTAATTTCGTCTCTTCATAATCGTGTAAGAGAAGTAGTTTAATTGTGCTTGTGAGTCCTTAGTAATCCATTTACACACACCCCTCCTGACTCTAAGAATATTAGAGAGAGAGAGGGACCCGAGTTCAAATCCCGTGGATGGTGATAGTAAGGGTTGATACTTGCGTGTGTTTACAACCAAGAGAATTCGCCTGATGCCTTTCTCAGACAATACACACACACACACACACACACACACACACACACACACACACACGATTGCGGAGTGCTTAGAGTTCCTGGCAGCCACTACTGCGGTCCGGGTTCGAATCCCGCCCAGGGCTAAAATAATTCCAGTATCGCTGCTGCTGTACTAGTCGTTACTCCAACTCTCGTGGGTGGGGAGTTTTGTGTGTGTGTGTGTGTGTGCGTGTAAGGCCACAGCATTACCCATAAATCGGTCATATATGAGCTCTGAGCTCCCTTCTGGGAATGAAATAGCTGTCGATCACGAGTCCAACACGTGATCCAAGACCATTGTGAATCACACACACACAC
>NC_134779.1:35227418-35234918 GCF_046742065.1 Oratosquilla oratoria | reverse complement strand
TCGCCGGTCTATGGGTCGAGTAGGAAGGAGAGAAAGGCGCGAGGGGAGGGGAGGAAGAGGGATGAGAGGAGAGGGGAGGGGAGGAAGAGGGAGGAGAGGGGAGGGGAGGAAGAAGGAGGAGAGGGGAGGGGAGGGGAGGGGAGGAGGGACGTTGAGTGACTGCAAGAGAGACGGGAACGTGAAGAGAGAGGAAAGAAGAAGAAGAAGAAGGAGAGGGGGAGTCTGGAGGTTCTCAGGCGGATGGAACAAAGACACGGAACCCAATTATGATCTAATTTTTCAAGACGACATATGACCTTAACAAACTTTGGAATCAGGAGGAGGAGGGGGAGGGGGAGGAGGAAGAGGAGATGGGAGGGGGGGATGAGAAAAAAGTGCAGGAGGAGGAAGAAGAGCTGGGAGGAGGAGAAAAAAGGTGTAGGAGGAGGAGAAAGGGGAGGAGGAAGTGGAGGTAGGAGGGGAAGGTGGTGGGAGGAGGAATGAGAGGGTGAGGTGTAGGAAGAGGAGGAGGAAGTGGAGGTGGGAGGAAGAGAAGATAGGAGGAGGGATAGGAGCAAGGAAGAGGAGGTGGTGGGGAAGAGAAGGAGTAGGAGGAGAAAGTAAGAATAGGAATAGGAGGAGGAGGACGTGGGAAGAGGAGGTTGGAGGAAGAGGAGGAGGAGGAGGAGGGGGACGTGTTTCCAGAAGGTACCTTGCGACCATAGGGGAGAAAGAAGACGTGTCAGTACTCGCTGAAGAGAGAGAGAGAAAGAGAGAGAGAGAGATTGGAATTTGACCTGAGGAGGTGGGGTGGGGAGAGTTTCTCAAGATATCCTGAAGGTATTTTTCGACCACGAATCGGGGCTCGGCGGCGTCTCAGCGTTGGCCAAAGAAAAAGAGGGGAAAAAAAAGGAAAATGGAAATTTTCGGTCACTTTTTTTTCATTACACGAAGGGAAGGGTTGGGGTCCATGTAATTACCTCACACACATAACGAGAGGTTCCTCCTCTTCCTCTTCTTCCTCCTCTTCTTCTTCCTCCTCTTCTTCCTCCTCTTCTTCCTCCTCTTCATCCTCCTCCTCTTCATCCTTCTCCTCTTCCTCCACATCCTCCTCTTTCTCTTCCACTTCCTCCTCTTCCTCCTCTCTTCCTCCACTTCCTCCTTCTCTTCTTCCTTCTTTTCCTCCTCCGCTTTTTCCTCTTTCTTCTCTTCCTCCTTGTCCTCCTCCTGCTCCTCTTTTTCCCTCTCTTCTTCCTTCTCCCCTTCGTCCTCCTCCTTTTTCCTCCACCTCCTCTCCCTCCTCCTCCACCTCCTCCTCTCCCTCCTCCTCCACCTCCTCCTCTCCCTCCTCCTCTTTTCCTCTTCTTCATCTTGTTCCTCCTATCCCTCCTCCTCTTCTCCTCTTCTTCATTCTGCTCTTCCTCTGCCTCCTTCTCTTCCTCCTCTTCCTCTTCCTTTTCCTCCTTCTCCTCCTTGAGGCAGCAAAAAGAAGAAGGAAGAGGTAACGTAAAGCAACCCCCTTCTGTGGCGCTGAATAAAGAGAGAGAGAGAGAGAGAGAGGGGGCGTAGGGAGAGAGAACGAGATGCAGCAACGTTGTACAAAGAGCATTCAGAAAGAGAGAGAGACAGACAAAGAGAAAAAACAAGATGCAGCGACGTTGTATCAAGAGAATTCGGAGAGAGAAAGAGAAAACAAGATGCAGCGACATTGTACAAAGAGCATTCAGAAAGAGAGAGAGAGAAAGAGAGAACAAGATGCAACGACGTTGTACAAAGAGCATTCAGAAAGAGAGGGAGAGAGAGAGAGAGAGAATCAGTGTAGGGTTTCTGAATTTGATACTCAAAGTTGACGTGTAGCCCGCAATCAACTCATCGAGTTGAGCAGATGTCGAGGCGGTAGATGGTTCTGCGCATGCGCCCAAAGAGGATGGCACTCGCTCCCCGGAAATGGCATTGATGTCCCAACCCGGTGGTCTGTTGTCCCGGTTCATCTGATCGTGCCCCCCCCCGGGGGGGGTAGGCAAGGTCATCATATTAAGACAACAGGGCAAGACTCGCAGTATTGGATTTAAATTGGACAATTTTAGATGTGAGAAGGAAAATAGGCAAGAATTGGTTTACTAATGGGATGGTCAACGAATGGAATAGACTTATTAATCATGTATTTAGCGCCGTTGTTTTTAGACCAGGTTAGATAACTTTATGGATGGGGATGATAGTTGGTAATGGACATGGAACTGCCTAGTGTAGGCCTTATGGTCTCTTGCAGTCTCCTCCATTCTTACGTTCTTATGTAAAGTATAATTTGGTGTCAGGCAACAGTGAGTTCGGTAAAAGTGGATTTAAGGTTTAGTTCTTGGCTTGTGGCTGGCGCCCTCCAACCTTCCACCCCCCCCCCCAAAAAAAAAAAAGAAATTGGCAGGTGTTGTGTGTTTAGTTATTTTTGTTTTATTGACGACGCCCGCTTGAACAGAATGAACATTCTTGAGAGTTCTTCAAGAACTTCCCGTTCAGTACAGTGACAAGATTTATGTATTTCTTTATGACTAAGATTTAACGATTTGATTCGGTGCCTGGGCGAACTGAAGCTGAAACGGCCTTTGAGAGATCGCGAAACGCCGCTTTGGCAAAATCGTGGTCAAAAGTCCTAACCCACTGGGGTTATTAGTGATGTAATTTAGCGGACGACACTATATATATGTAAATATATATATATATATATAATATATATGTATATATATATGTATGTATATATATATATGTATATATATATATATATATATATATATATATAATGATAATAAAGTAAAATAAAACTATGAAAACTGAGGATCTCCAATAACCCTTGTCTGTGCAAAATCCTTTTACATGTTTTATTCTGGCCGACGTCATACGACTTGACCACACCCAAGGGACCTTAATAATGTCTTCGAACGGGTCGAGTATCCGGGTTGGAGAAACTGATTTTTGGAGCGAGTCCTTGAAGGCAAGGAGTCGGGAAGAAGGATGTTACGAAACATCAGGAGGATTGCTGATGAAGACAACGTTCCTACAGTAGGTCATCTCTAGGGGGAACTTGCCCAAGTGGCGAAAAAGAGCGCGGTCAAATGTGCTGACCCACTTTGCACATGTAACGCTTGCTGGCGAGTCTCATATACATATATATATATATATATATATATATATATATATATTATATATGTATGTATATATATATAAATATATGTGTATATACTCTGTGTGTGTACGTGTGATGAATTAAAGGTAAACCGTGAACAGGAATTTTGTGAATGAATGATAAGATAGGGTAACGATTCTTCACAGAGTAACTTCTCCGTGTCTCTAGGCCGTAGGGGTGTCTCTAGAATCCGTACGGGGATGAGCGAGTTTGCAGTTAACCCAGTTACCCCCGAACTGGATTGAAAGAAGAAAAAATAATGACGAATAAATAAATCAATAAATCAGTCAATGAAAATAACAAATGAAAACAGTTAATTGAATAAATAGATAAAGATAGATAGTAAAGGGCCAAAGTCTGGGAGGACATGTTGGAGTCATCATCTGGAAGGGCTTTTGTTTCCAAATGTCCGCGGGACCCGAGTTCGAGGGAAGGAGATGGGAACGGACGCTGCTGTAATGGATATTAGCCCCCAGGTACTCGGTGGGGGGATGGGGGGAATAAGGGGTGAGGATTGAGGGAGGGGGATGTGGGGATACGGGGTGAGGATTGAGGGTGGGGGATGGGGGATAAGGGGTGAAGATTGAGGGAGGGGGAGGGGAGATAAGGGGTGAAGATTGAGGGAGGGGGATAAGGTGTGAGGATTGAGGGTGCGGGATGGGGTGATAAGGGGTGAGGATTGAGGAAGGGAGATGGGGGATAAGGGATGAGGATTGAGGGTGCGGGATGGGGATAAGGGGTGAGGATTGAGGGTGGGGGATAAGGGGTGAAGATTGACGGTGCGGGATGGGGGGATAAGGGGTGAGGATTGAGGAAGGGAGATGGGGGATAAGGGATGAGGATTGAGGGTGGGGGATTGGATAAGGGGTGAGGATTGAGGGTGGGGGTGGGGGATAAGGGGTGAAGATTGAGGGAGGGGGATAAGGTGTGAGGATTGAGGGTGCGGGATAGGGGGATAAGGGGTGAGGATTGAAGAAGGGAGATGGGGGATAAGGGATGAGGATTGAGGGTGGGTGATGGGGATAAGGGGTGAGGATTGAGGGTGGGGGGTGGGGGATAAGGAGTGAAGATTGAGGAAGGGGGATAAGGTGTGAGGATTGAGGGTGCGAGATGGGGGGATAAGGGGTGAGGATTGAGGGTGCGAGATGGGGGGATAAGGGGAGAGGATTGAGGGAGATGGATAAGGGGTGAAGATTGAGGGTGGGGGATAAGGGGTGAGGATTGAGGGTGGGGGATAAGGGGTGAGGATTGAGGGTGGGGGATAAGGGGTGAAGATTGAGGGTGGGGGATAAGGGGTGAGGATTGAGGGTGGGGGATGGGGTTGTTAACAAGAGCGGGTTCTCGGTCAATTGAAACTCCCTTTTTGTACCGAGTTCTAACCACCGTCGCTTGAACAGAATTATAGATATTGACTAGGCGCTGAGTAGCTGCGGCCGAAGCCATCACCTTAGCCCTATTATGCGCTTCGGGGAAGATTGGATTAGGTAACAGTCATTGCTGGAAATCGGAGAGGAGTGCGGGATTCGAACCCACGACTAGGAAGATGCGGTTTTACTCCTGATCTGGTCTCTCTGGTGAGTTAGCACGACCCCCAAACCAAGAAAGGAGCGGATGTGGGGCGGTTCTAAATAGGTTATGTATCAGCGAGTGACCACTGTTTCAGATTAAATGTTAATCTTATGCGCCTTTCACACGTATCGACTTTTCGCCGCACGCCGTCATCGACACGACGTCGTGCTATCAAATAACCATGGGTGTCGATGGCCGCTTTCACGCGTGGTCGCGACGTGTGAAAGCGTCCATAAACACCCATGGTTATTTGAGAGCACGACGTCGTGCCGTGGACGGCACACGTCGAAAAGTCGATACGTGTGAAACGAGCCTTAGGTGCCCTTCACACGATGCCACCAGTGGTAGCCGCCACAACCCGTGCAGCCTCGTGTGAAAGGCTCCATTGAAAACTATGAGAAGTAACAGGTGGCGCCACAAGGAGCGGCCATAGGTTTCTTCGTGTAAAAATGTCATTTGTACCAAAAATAAATAAATAATAAAAGAATAAACGAAGATAAACGGAGTTTCGCGTGTGATCAAATTTGAAATTCTTCATTTCGAAGCTCTACAATACAGCTGAAAACACAAACCAAAGTGAAAGAGTCTTTGGACATAGTACAGTCATCCAAATAAATGTTGCATCAAGTCTCAAAATTTTTCGTCCATGCTCATGGAGAAGTAGCACTGGTGAACGAAGCTTTTTGGAACCAGGAGCAACAGTTATTACCGCGAGTGAACAGTTGTGGAACCAAAGTTCTGTGACATGATGAGATGGCTCTCAGCTTTCAGGATCTAATTATTGTCAAGACGTGGAGAACTCCCCCAGAACCGATGACGTAGACCCAGAAGCCGAACGTGATTGGTTCCACAACTCACGCGGCAACCAATCACGGCCCCACCTTTGGCTCTGACGTCATTTGGAGTGAGAGAGAGGGGGAGGAGTCTTGGCTGACTTGAGTAATTGTATTCCAGGTGAAGAAATCAGGAAGAGAGTGCAAGGAGAAGAGTTTCTCTCTCTCTCGCTCTCTCTTTCTCATTTTCTCTCTTTCTCTCTCTTGTTCTCAGGATATCCCATACTGGGGATTACGTCTGAAAGTTCATAAATATGTTCCATAAGTGTAATAGATTACTCATCCAATCATTCAGTCTCTTCCTTATCCACCTCTTTCTCTTCCTCCTCCTCCTCTTCCCCCCTTCCTTCCTCTATCCCTTCATACTCCTCTTCCTCCCCCACCTCACCCTTTTCTTTCTTCTTTTCTCTTCCTCCTCTGCCTCTTCGTCTGCCTTCTACTCCCCATCTCCTCCTTTGGGTACTTGTACTTCCTCCCTCCCCCTCCCCCTCTTCCCTCTCCCCCCCTCTTTACCCCCGTTTCTCCCTTCCCCCCCTTTTCCTCCCTTTCCCCCCAGCTGCCATTGTTAGGAGTTCAGTTTCTGATATTTGGTGCAGCTGTGTCTTGCAGCTTCTCCGTCTACCCTGACATTGCAGATGGTTGCCTCTCTAGTGATGACAACTATTCACCTCACGTGGGCGACGGCCAACACTACGGTTACTATTCTTCCTCCTCCTCCTCCACTTGCTCTTCCCTCTGCTCCTCCTCTTCCTCCTCCTCCTCCTCCTCCTCCTCTTCCTCCTCCTCCCACTCCTCTTCCTCCTTCTCCACTTGCTCTTCCCTCTGCTCCTCTTCCTCCTCCTGCTCCTCCTCCTGCTCGTCTTCCTCCTCCTCCTCCTCTACCTCCTCCACTTGCTCTTCCCTCTGCTCCTCCTCCTCATCTTCCTCCTCCTTATCCTCTACTTCTTCTCTTCCTTCTCTTTCTCCTCTACTTCTCCTCCTCTTCCTTCTCTTTCTCCTCTTCCTTCCCTTCGTTCTCTTTTCCCTCCTTCTCATCTTCCTTCTCTTACTATTGTTAATACTAATAATATTGACTAAAATACCAATATCACTACGAACACCTACACTACCGCCAACACAATCTGTACCTCTACCATCGCTTCCAACACAGCCACCACCACCACCTCTACCACCACCACCACCTCAGCCACCAGCACCGTTTTGTCCAACGATGTTCCAACACTTCCTGTGTCGTTTACCTTGTCACCTTGATGCATTTATCCATTAACTCAGTGACTCAAAAAAAAAAAAAAAAAAAAATTAAACAAAAAATAAAATAAAAAGGTGGACCCCTCAAAAAAAAAAAAAAAAAAAAAAAAAAAAAAAAAAAAATATATATATATATATATATATATATATATATATATATATATATATATATTATCGACTTGGAATGAGTGGAAGCGATGAAGAGAATGCATGAAGCTATATTATTATTGAGTGTTACGTGTGAGACTGATGTAGAGGTGGCGAGTACACCCGAGAAATTTTCATTTTAAGGTTATAGGAACGAGGTGATTAGGAGTTACATTTAAAATGAAGAAACATAACAAAGAAAATAACAATAAAATTCACACAGGGACTGGATTATAAAAGATTGCAAGAAGAATAGGCATTTATTTTTCACAGAGAAAATATTAAATTGTAAAAAAAAATATATATATAAAGAAATAAACTATGAGGGACAACAGTGAGGAAAAGGTGAGAATAATTATTATTAATATTTTATTTATTTATTTACTATATTTTCTTTTCTTCTTGGAGAGTGCAAAACCAGCCCCCCTTAAGAGAACTTGATATCTATTATTTTAACTAAGAATAATTTAATAAATATAAGAACACGCCAACTCACATGGTCTTATGTACTATAATAATATTATTAATGAATTATTAATAATTAAT
>NC_134779.1:35149918-35217418 GCF_046742065.1 Oratosquilla oratoria | reverse complement strand
GCGTGTATACATTGTGAGTACGCAACAACGACGGTGCAAAACACTCAAAACTATGTCAAACGCTTCTTTTAAATGAAAGTTTGCACGCCCAGCCATTAGGGACTCCCCATTAGCTCGGTCCAGCGAGCTTGGGCCGAGATGGATGTCCTCAGAAGGAAGATGTTTTGGCCACTTCGGAGCTCCACACCACTCTATGGTCGAACTCTTAACTCTTTGATTTCGAATTATGGGAGAAGGAAGTCTCGGGCATCGCTGGCCAAAGCGGCCGAAGGCGACTCTTCATCAACCTATTTGCTTCGCAAGGGCGCTCTGTCTCTCTTTATCTCTCTCTCTCTCTCTGTCTCTCCCTCTTTCTATCTCTCCCCATCTCTCTTTTTATCTCTTCCTCTCTGTCTCTCTCTCTCTCTCTCTCTCTCTCTCTCTCTCCCTCTTTCTATCTCTTCCTCTCTCCCTCTTTCTGTCTGTTTCTCTCACCCTCCCTCTGTCTCTCTTTCTCTCTCTCCCTCTCTCTCTCTCTCTATCTCTCTATCTCTCTATTTCTATCTCTCCCTCTGTCTCTCTCTTTCTCCCTCTCTTTCTCTCTATCTCTCCCTCTCTGTCTCTTTCTCCCTCTCTTTCTCTCTATCTATCTCTCCCTCTCTCTCCCTCCCTCGCTCTCTCTATCTCCCTCTCTTTTTCTATCTCCCTCTCCATTTCTCTCTCTCTCTCTCTCTCTCTCTCTCTCTCTCATGACTGAACAGAATCGCCTGGCGGCATGCTGGATAGAAGCACAATTTCCCTCCCATAAGCTTTTGGAAAGGTTGATAGCAGTGGAAGCAGTGTCTAGGCCTAACTGAGATTTGTAGCACACTATGTCTGGATTTTATGAAAATTGAGCCTTCGAGAAAGTAAATTATGGATTTTTTTTACCTTTTAAACGCGGTGACGCACTTGATAGGCTTTGTTCGCACTGAGGAAAAAAATATTAATTTCAGGAGCGAACCCCTGATTGAAAGTTATCTTCAGCGACCGAGACCCAGTTCAGGCCGGAGTTCATGTAAAAAAAATAAAAATAAAGAATAAATAAATAGATAGTCTGTTTCTTGGCTAGAATAGAATATTTCAAGGGCTTCACCATATTAAAAGTATCAAAGATAGACACAATTTTATTCTGTGAACAGTGGGGTCAGGGTGTGAGTTACATTGAATAAAATCGCCTGGCGACATCCTAAATCAAACATGGAAGAATGATTACAGGTTAATCGAGGTTAACTCTGAACTTTAAGCCCGTTTTCATTTGATTTAATGAAGTCGCCTGAGGGATTTCGTATTTCATCGGGACCAGCGACAGGCGGATGTCGGAGAGAGACGTGTCCCCGAAAGAAATCGAACTTTATTATTATCATTATTTTATATATATATATATATATATATATATATATAGTTTTTTTTTCTTCTTCAAAGTTTTTGCGGTATTTGGACAGGAATTATTAGTGTAGAAGCTTGTTTTCTTTGTATAAAGTAAATATACCAAATTATACCTATTACCAGTACATATTTTATCATTTTACACACACACACACACACACACACACCATACGACATGTGTGATATGTAATCACGTTTTATATACGCGTACAACAAATAATTTCTAAGTACACATTTACTGCAAACACATGTATACTAGTCGACACCTAGAAGTCTACCTGCTAGACGTAATCTAGAATCACATCTCGTGTATACAGTAATCTAAGGGATCAGGGAACTGCCTTGTGTAGGCCCTATGGTCTCTTGCTGTCTCCTTCATTCTTATGTGATATTGTAAAATACCCCATAATGCATGGCAGTGCATTTCGGTCCGGTCCTCAGTGGATCATGTAGACTGAACACAGTCCATCTTTGTGAGGGCAGAATTTTTGTTTGTTATATATTTGTTCGTTTATTTGTACTTTTATTTGTTTTTTTTTATTTGTTTCAGGTAAGAAACCACGAGGAGACTGGGAGTGACAATTTGCTGGATCGTGAGTTTTTGTTAATTTTTGTTTCCTTTTTCTTCATTTGTCACAAATTACTTGTAATCAAAAGACAATCAAGTCTACGTTTGTCTTATCCTCTTGTTGTTGTCTTCTTCTTTTGTCTTTGTCGTACTCTTCTCTGTCTTCCTTCTTTTGTCTTGTTTTTTTTTTTTTCCTTTTCTCTTTCTTCCTCCTCTTCTGCGTGTACTTCGTCGTATTCTCTTCTTTATATTCGTCTTGGTCTTCTTTGTATTCCTCTTTTCCTCATTTGTGTCCCATTTTCTGTTCGGTTTTTTCTCTTCCTCTTCCTTTTCCTCCACTTCTCCTTTTCATCGTCTTACTCGCTTTTGTCTTTGTTTTTTCCCCTTTGTCTTCGTTTCTCTTCTTCCTCCTCTTCTTGTACCTTTCTTTCTCATTGTCTTTTTCTCTTTCCTTTTTCTTCACTGTCTTCTTATTTCTGTCCTTTTTCTCTATCTCCCTCCTCATTTTTTTTTTTTTTTTTTTTTTTTTAATTTTGCTTTAGAGGTACACTACTTAGGAAAATTAATTTCGTGGTTACTAACTGAATCGGGCTAGGTTAGGTTAGGTTAGGTTAAACAATGAAAGCTTAGTATTTGCTAAGTTACGTGAGGTTAGGTTGGTTGAGAGTTCTGTTGGTTTAAGTTTCTTCACAAGTGCTAATAATATATTTCGAACAACTTTCACAAAAATATTATAATTCCTGCCACATCGTTTTCTTTCCTCTTCATATTTAAAGTGAAAATACATACATACATAAATGCATACGTACATACATATACCAAGGGCTCTTTCCCCCTTACCAGGGAGGTAGCCACAATCAAAAGGCATAAATCCACTCCCACCCATTTCATCCTCATATACTCCACTCCCATCCACCACCCCTCCCTCCGTCTTTTCTTGGCTCCTCCTGGATGACGGGTCATACCTGTATCTCGCCCATCGCCCCGGGTCAGAAGCAATACAACAAGAGACAGTATATATATATATATATATATATATATATATATGTACGTATGTATGTATCGGATAATTTTATGACAGTCGCATGCAGGATTCCAACCTACTGTTCAGCCATCAGTAAGATAACCGTACAGTGTCTTACTGATGGCTGAGCAGTAGGTTCGAGTCCTGCATGCGACTGTCATGAAAATTATCCGATACATACACACACACACACACACATATATATATATATATATTATATAAAGCATATGGGTCTGTGCGTGCGCGCGTGCACATGGTTGTAAACCTCTTCTGGACAGGTTTATTTCTGTTTTACTGTCCTGCATTACCCTAAAGCTCAGGAGCCAACGTTAAGAATCCCGCTAACGACCCTTACCGACCGTTGCCCCCTTCTAACTCAGGCTGGATAGAGCCAAGGTGGGCGTGATTAGGGGGGCTATCGCTCTTCGCCGCATTTCGTGATGTTTATGAGAGCCAAGATGGAGGATTTTGTACACACACACACACACACACACACACACACACACACACACACACACACACACACACACACACACAACTCGCTGGCGCAGTGGTTAGAGCTCCCGGCCGCCACTACGGCGGTCCGCGTACGAATTCCGCACAGGGATGAAATAATTAAAGTATCGCTGCGCGGCGAGTCCGTTACTCCGACCCTCGTGGGCGGGGAGTTGGGTGTGTGTGCGCGTTTAAGGTCACAGCATTACCAATACATCGGTCATATGTGAGCTCTGAGCTCTCTTCCAAGAGGGAAATAGCTGTCGATCACGAGTCCAGCACGCGATCCAAGACCATGGAGAATCTCTCTCACACACACACATAATATATATATATATATATATATATATATATATATATAATATATAATATATATATATATATATATATATATATATATATATATTACACAAATTATTTTGATGGAGAATATAAACACGAGGGAAAAACATGGAACCCTAATCACTCTCGTTCAAAAAGGCTTCTTCAGAGAATGTTTATAGAACACTACGATGGAATCTTGTGTAAACGGTGTCATCAAAATCACATACACACACACACATATATATATACACACATACAGGGTGGTCCAAAAGTAGGTGGACAGTAAATGATAAAATTTATTTTGAGATTACATATGCATTCACATTTACTAATACAATAATTACATTGACAATTAAATTTTATTGAGTACAATAATACTAAAGGACAGACCTATTCCACATAATGTCCAACTACTTTTGGACCTCCCAGTGTGTGCGTGTGTGTATATATATATGTATATATATGTATATATATATATATATATATATATATATATATATATATATATATATATAATTTTTTTTTTTTTTTTTTTTTTTTTTTTTTTTTTTGTCAGTCGTATGGATTATGACGTATTTATGTATGTTAATGTCCTGATGGAGAAGAATGGTCCCCGTGGCACTACGCTTATCTTTGGCCCGAGACGTCCGGCCTCGTCAGCGTGTCCAGGATCACTTGTCAGAGGATTGGTCCCATAAGGAGAAAGATCCATGGAAGAACGTCATCAGTGGTCATTGAGTAGGCGCTGGGCAGTAGGTGTTGTGAAATTGGTATATACGTCGAATAGAATTGTGTCCCCACCCGCCTCTCGTTTTTCGAGTGCCCTCCCCCCCCCCTCTCTCTCTCTCTCTCTCTCTCTCTCTCTCTCTCTCTCTCTCTCTCTCTCTCTCTCTCTCTCTCTCTCTCTCTCTTTTTTTTTCAAATAGCTGCACAAAGAGGCTTCACATAAAGCGAAGTACAAAGATGAAAGTTCCGTGGAAGGAAATTAAGGGAAGAAGAGAGTTAAAAGTAGTTAACTTCGAGGTTAAGTTAAGGGGGTGGGAAATGTCTTGAAACTCCTCCTCTCCCTCTCTTCTTTTGTTATGTATTTTCATTTTTATTTATTTATTTATTCATTTTGTATTTTCTTTTTCTTTTTTCTTTTTCTATGTATTTTATTTATCTTTATTGTATCTTATTTATGTATCTATTTACACATACACTAACGCATGTATATATTTTTTCTCTCGAAAATTGTGAGAGAGTAGGTCATATATATTGGCACTTTAGAAATAAAATTCTCAGTAAAGCAACTAACAGAAAAAATATATAACATAGAAAATAATATGTTCAACAGCTAAAGCCATTTGCTCCTAGTTACATTAATTTACCCCAGAGGCTCATGCGGTGCCCTTGTTTGATAATGATATAATCTAATGTCACAAACTCCCCCCCCCCCCTCTCGGGAGGCTAGTACGGTGCCCCTTACAGAAGACTTCGTACCGTGGAATTTAATGAACCATGCCCTTGGCTCAACGTCGCCGGTGGCAGGGTTCGACCCGCCGCTCGGGGGGTGGCACTGTCGCTACGGGCACTTGACGCGCCTGGCCGACCTCAGAAGTACAAATATTGGCGCCGAGAGACAAAGGAGAGTTTTAAAAATATCTCGCAACAACTTGGGGGCGCGAGGAAGTTTGGGTTGACCTCTGTGGCGAGTGCCTCTTTAGATTGTTTGTCCTGATTGCACAGTTAACTTTGTCAGCTGGGGGAGGAAATTGGAGGTTTGGGGGGAGGGTTTTCTTTGTTGGGTGGTTGGGGGGAGGTAAGGTCTTCCTTTGATTGGGGATGGGGGGATCTTGGTGTCATGGGGGAATTGTGTATGAAGTCCACCGCCATGGGACTGTTTTAGAGACGGTGCCATTTTGAGTACCACATTGTGTGTGTGTGTGTGTGTGTGTGTGTGTGTGTGTGTGTGTGTGTGTGTGTTTGTATGAGAGGGGTTGACTCAAGCATCATGATGGAAGAGGCTCTCTGCAATTGAATAAAGTCGTCTGATTTTTGCCATAATAAAGTTTATAGGTATTAAATACGAAATTTTATTTAGCGTAGTACAGTTTAATCCCATCCCAGTGATAACGCACTGTTTCTAATAACCAGTCCTTTTTTTTTTTTTTTTTTTTTTGTAAATTTATTTGGATACTTGAAAGTCATTTTGATATCAGAGCTGTTCTAAATTTTTGTAATTTAGTTGTGAATATTCAGAGTTGATTTCGGTACTTTCATTTCGAATATTAAACAATTCTGAATTCTTATTTCCCAATTGAGAGAACAATTTGTACCTCAATGACTTTTCTTTTTCAAGGTTACTTGTATGTCTTCATGCATAATTTGTGTATCAATTTTCTTTTTATTTATTATATATTTTATTTTATTCTATTAATTTTTTATTATTCTTGTTCATGACTATGTCAACTTGGTTTCATTATCTTCTTCGTGACTATGTCAACTTGGTTTCATTGTCTTCTTCGTGACTGTGTCAACTTGGTTTCATTGTCTTTATGACTGTGTCAACTTGGTTTCATTGTCCTCTTCATCACTGTGTCAAATTGGTTTCATTGTCTACTTCATGACTGTGTCTCTTAAACGTGATAGTCAGTGCAACTGATATTGATCCACTCATGAAATAGTCGCCACAGAAAGCTAAGCTGCACAAACGCACAGGTAAAGCTGCCGTGTCTGTGTGTGTGTGAGAGAGAGAGAGAGGGAGAGAGAGAGAGAGAGATTCACCAAGGGCTTGGATCACGTGTTGAGCGCGTGATCAACACTTATTACCCTCTTGCAAGAGAGCTCAGAGCTCATACATATATGGCCCATTCTCTGGGTAAGGAGTGTCCAACTGTCCATGTATATGTGTGTGTGTGTTTGTATGTATATGTGTATGTTTGTATCTCTCTTCCTTTTTCCATATCTTTTCCTCTTTCCCTCCCTCCCCCTCTCTTTCCCTCTCTCCCCCTTTCTCTCTTTCTCTCTTTCCTTCTCTCCCTCCCCCTTTCCCTCCCCTTTCTCTCCCTTCCCCCTTTCTCTCCCTTCCCCCCTTTCTCTCCCTTCCCCCCCTTTCTCTCCCTTCCCCCCTTTCTCTCCCTTCCCCCCTTTCTCTCCCTTCCCCCTTCTCTCCCACTATCTCTCGCCTCTCTCTCTCTCCCCTCTCTCTCTCTCTCTCTCTCTCTCTCTCTCTCTCTCTCTCTCTCTCTCATTCCATTACGGGTTACAGTCTTTATATAGTGATGTTTACTTGTTCTCTCTATATATTCTCATTTTATGACCCATTGCTACCTACCCTTATACACACAAGGAACTACGGTGTAGCTTGTGATGGTGCCAAACACCTGTGGTTATTACCCTGGAGGGGTCCTATGGCCGGCGGGGGTGGGGGTGATGGTGAGGGGGGGGTTGTCTAGGTGTTCACTAATAGAACCACGAACCACCAGCTAGTGGTTAGTGAGGTTTGGTTTAACTAGAAATCCTACTGGTGGTCTAGTTAGAGGGTGTTGAGCAACAGAAGAACATAAGGTATAGGGAGCTTGTGATGTGGGCACCTGGGTGGTGGTTGCCGCTGGAGGTAGCTACCGCTGTGCGAGTCTTTGATCTGTTCTTCTTTAAGGCAACAGGAACCGTTATTGCCCGTCGTCGTCGTCGTCGTCGTCGTCGTCGTCGTCGTCGAGTGAGATTTTGAAATTATGTTTCGAGTCGGGGGTGCGGTGGTGGTGGGGGGTTGTTGCGAAACACGACTGGACTCGACCTTGTAATTGTGTTTGATATTGTTGTCATTGTCCTCCCATTCCCACACCCTCAGTTCTCCTCCTCCTCCTCCTCCTCCTCCTCCTCCTCCTCCTCCTCCTCCTCCTCCTCCTTCTCCTCCCTTTCCTCCTCTTCTCTTCTTCATCATTCTCCTCTTCTCTCCCTTCCTTCTCCTCCTCCTGTTGTTGCTGTTCTTTTCCGTTCCATTTCTCCTCCTCATTACCATCATAATCTTCATCATTGTCATCGACATCCTCCACCTCCTCCTCTTCCTCCTCTTCTTCCTCCCCTCCTCCTCCTCTTCCTGCTTTTCGTCAACATCATCATAGCTTCCTCTTCCTCTTCTTCCCCCACTTCCTGCTCTTCCTCCTGTCCCTCTCCTTCCTTCTCATCAACATTATCATCATCATATCTTCCTCCTCCTCATCTTCTTCCTCTTCCACTTCCTCCTCCTCATCTTCCTCCTCCTACTGTTCCTCCTCCACTTCCTCCTCCTCCTTCTCATCAACATTATCATCATCATCATATCTTCCTCCTCATCTTCTTCCTCCTCCTCCACTTCCTCCTGCTCGTGTCCCTCCCCCGTCCTCTTCCTTTCCCTCATGCATATGAGCACAGGCACGACTCTATCGATAACCATTAGCATTCGATTTGCATAAATGCTTTGTCCATTGGATTAGGTCTGCAGGATCGTGGGGGAGAGACAGATGCTCTTCTGTGTCTGGTACCTTTGGGGCCCCTGTGCAGCTCCGGCTGCGTTATGTAGGTCATCACAGTGGCCACAGCCGATGGCCGAAGACGATCGGTGTGCCCCGCTGAAGACCCCATGAAGGGAATCGTTGAATGGCCTATGGTCTTCTTTTCACTGTGTTGGCGACCCCTTCTCCTCTTTCTCTGAAGCCACACTTCCTTCAGCCTGAAGGGAGTGGTCGAGGTTGACTTGGTCCCTTCACTTACTTGAAGACTCCTTTCAACTTCAGGTGCTCTTTCCTTCAGCCTGAAGGGACTGATTGAAAGAGTCTTTTTCCACTTCACCTGCTTGACGACTCCCTTCAACTTCATGCGTACTTCCCTTCAGGCTGAAGGGACTGATTAAGGGAGTCTTTATTTTTTTTCCTTTATTAGTTCGACGACTCGCTTCAGGTGCTCCTCCCTTCAGCCTGAAGGGAGTGATTGAGGGAGTCTTTTTCCCATCACCTGCTTGACAACACCCTTCAAACTTCAGGCGCCCTTCCCTTCAGCCTGAAGGAAGTGGTTGAGTTTTTTTTTTTTTTCTTCTTCACTAGTTCGACGAGTTCCTTCAAACATCAGGCGCCCTTCCCTTCAGCCTGAAGGGACTGGCCAAAGTAATCTCTCTTTCCCTTCACTAGCTCGAGGTCCCTTCCTTCATGTGTGGGAAGGGTTAGCAGTCTGACTTATGAGACGGGAAAGTGGCTTCTGGACATATTGTGAGGGTTTTATTTCGAAGAAGAAGAAAAAAATATCTGACCGAAATAAAACTTAAGTATGTCTTAACTTACTTAAGTATGACCAAGTAGGCGAAAGAGAATAAGAACTCGCATACGCGCAAGAATATATTATCTTCATTGGATTTACGTTATTATTTCTTTTTGTGATAATTGATAACAAAGTTGAACAAGAATAGTTTCTTGATTATTCTTCAATGTCTTCGGGTAAGCTGCCTCTGAAAGCGGACCTTATGGGTAACGATATATATATATATATATATATATATATATACATATATATATATATATATATAATTTTTTTTTTTTTTTTTTTTTTTTCACCAGGAAGAATCTTGATGGCTTCTTCAGGCACCATGGAAGACGTGAGTTTGCAACTTTTTTCGAATATTTAAAAAAGGAAAAAGAGACGTGATGTTGCTTTGGCTGCCCAAGTTGGCATATAAAGCCGGCCCTTGCCTCATAAGCACCGCCCCTTGCAGCGAACTTGACCAATGATGACACTCGTCGACATGACGTCACTCCTTACGGCAGCCAATAAGAGAATTTGATTCAGATGAGGGGCGGATCCCCTGACCAAAGGAGTATTTCATTTGTCCCAATGGTGTTCTTGTATGTTCATATGAACACAAAATATGTTCTTAAGTGGTTCTGATAGTTATTTCGTGCAGCAAATCATTATTCGAAATGTTTTGGATCAGGAACTATTCAACATTCGGAACGAAAAGATCTGCGCCTCCAATATATATATATATATATATATATATATATATATATATATATATATATATATATATATATATATATGTGTGTGTGTGTGTGTAATTTTTTTCTCTCTTTTTGAGGGGGGAACTTATTGACCCCTACGCACCAGAATCACGGATTTATTATTTATTTATTTTTATATCTTTACTTATTCTCCTATCAACAAAAGAATGATGATTATTTCTAATGTCTTCTGTCCTTTAGTTCTGTTACTGTCCTCCTTAAACCTCAATCACCACCTCTTCAGTGCTACATTGTCCCCCAAGAATAGACTCGCTGGTTATCGCTGACGAAATGTTAATATTTTCATATACGAGTAGCTCCATGGGAGAATGATCCAAGCGCCACGGTCCGCCAGACCCGTGTACAATCAGCCGATCTGGGCTTCTCGCACATCGTGGTGGGAGTTGGAGTCGTCTCCCTCGACCATGAAACTCAGAGAGAGACTAATCCAACTCCCAGGAAGCCCAGGTTGGTTGGTTGAACACGAAATCAGGGTTTGGCGGCCCTTGGCGCTTGGATCACTCTCCCACGGAGCCACTCTTATAATTGATGGGTAGTTTTGTTCCGAATAAAAGAGGGATTTCTGAATCTTAGGGATGATTTCTATTATAGAGAACTATAGAAAAATAGTTGGTATATTTGTTAGGATAAACGTAGTCACGAGCAGAAGTTTTGATCCAAGTTACAGTTTTCACAAGGTTAATATGATTATCTATAGATATAGATATATATTTCAAGTACGTGATATATTTTCCTATGTAGTATTTAATTTATAGTTAGGTAATTTCTGTATTAGATAAAAGAAATTTCAAAGAAAAATTTGAATTTTGGTTTTTGTATCATAAAAAAAACTGCTGGGTAGGTATTTTTTTTTTTTTTCTTCTTTTTTTTCGTGGCTACATTATAGTGTGTCGGCAGGCAGGTTAAGACGAAAAAGTACTACAAGTTGGAGAAGTTTAAACCATAAATCAAGACGGTTAACCTCTTTTAACGTGGTTAACCTTCTCAGGAGGCGTTTAGCTAGGGGACTGAACCCGTCCTGGGTGCTTGGGCATTAGGGACATTTGACAGAAGCTTCTGGGGGATCGAACTCGGATCTCTGTGGTCGGAAGGAGGCCAGACGCCGACGTGGTGGACGGGGAAACGAATGCCAGTTTTATGCCCGTCTTTTGGGTTTACTGCCTCAAGAAAGTGGGTCACCCGGCAGGGGGTGGGGGGGGGGGGAGGGGGGATCGGGGAGGGGGAGGGGGGGAGGAAGACGCTCTCGGTAAGTCTTCGGTTCCAGACCTCTTACTACGAACCCACCACCTCCTTCTTCTTCCTCTTCTTCCTCTTCTTCTTCTTCTTTGTCTTCTTTATCGTCTTCGCCTTCTTTTTCTTCGCGTTCTTTTTCTTCGTCTCTTTCTTCGTCATCGTCTTTTTCATCTTCGTGTTTTTCTTCTTCGTTTTTTTCTTATTTTTCTTCATCTTCTTGCTTTTTTTTCCACGTCTTATTCTTCTGGTTTTTCTTCTTCGTCTTCAACTTCGTCTTTTTCTTCATCTTTTTTTTTCGTATATTATTTCGTCTTTTTGTTCTACTTCTACTTTTGCTTCCTCGTCTTTGTCCTCGTCTTCTCGTTATTAGGACCTTACGTACAAGTTTAGCTAGAATAAAATCCTTGAAGAACGCCACTGGGTCCAACGAGATGATCCACGAGGGTTCCAGAGGTACGCGTCATCTTTCATCATTGACAACAACTTTAAAGCTCAAGTTCTGTCCGGCTTTATGTGTTGCTGTTGAATTGAACCCCTTATTGTTCAGTAGTTCGTTCCTCAGTGCTGAATAAAATCGCCTGCCGACAAACAGAATAAAGCCTTTAAAGGGAGACACTGGAAGTGCATGGACAGAATAATGTATGTAAAGTTATCGACTCACTGGACAGATTTCCTTTTTTTTTTTTGTGTGTGTGTGTGTGTGTGTGTGTGTGTGTGTGTGTGTGTGTGTGTGTGAATTTCACTAGCTAGAAGAAGATTTCGGGTACAGTATTCTAGACTTCCCTAGGAACATTACAGCATTCGTGTAGACCAAGTTTATCTAGATTCGTCGTTCGGTTTCTCAGTCTATGACGCAAAGTTAATTTGACTTTTGTTTATTATTTGCTTGATTCACATTTATTATTAGTCATACGTCAAATTATTATTATTTACTATTTACCTATTTTTTTATTTAACTATACCTATAACTTTATTTATTGTATTTATCATTTATATTTTTTTATTTATTTATTTATTTATCATTATCAATTTTTTTCGCATCCGACCTAGTTATGGACCAAAAGGTCTCCTGTCGGCATTCTCGGCCTTTATAATCCTTTGTAACAAAGATCGTAACCGAAGTCGCCTTTACTCGAACAAACTCGCAAACAGTTGACGACAATTCTGCCTAGTGTGAAGGTACGTCCAACCGCATTGTTCATGGAAAACTTGGCGCTCGTTCGTCATCGTTATGTTTTCTGTGGGAGTAATTGCGTCCTCTCGCGCGGAAGGAAATGGAGTCTTGTTCTCTATTCATGAAAGAGGCATCGTTGCCTACGTACTCGAGTTAAAGTAGAGTGAGGTTATGGGGTTTTCTTAGATGTGTATCTGTCAGTCTCTCCCATATATATCCATATACATGTATAAATGTGTGTTTGTGTGTATGTGTGTGTGCGCGAGATTGTGTCTGTTTTTGTGTATATTTATCTCGTTTATACTTGTATAAAGATGTGTGCGTGTGCGCGCGAGTTTGTATTTTGTGTACGTTTGTCTCATATATACATATATACTTATATAAATGTGTATGTGTGATTCACCATGGCCTTGGATCACGTGTTGGACTCGTGATCGACAGCTATTACCCTCCACAGAGCTCATATATGACCGATCTATGGGTAATGCTGTAACTTTACACGCGCGCACACCCACCCAACTCCCCACCCACGAGAGTTGGAGTAACGACTCGCAGAGCAGCGGTACTGAAATTATTTCAGCTCGGGGCGGGATTCGAACCCGGACCTCCATAGTGGCAGTCGGGAACTCTACCAACTGCACCACCGTGTGTGTGTGTGTTTGTGTGTGGTATTTTAGAAGTATAGTGCATAAACTAGAAAAAAATTTAAACTAAATTACCAGTAGACCGCGACGTGAGATTGTCCGCAAAGATAGAATCGCTGGTAAACTACAGACCATAAGGACAACAATAGTCTTGGAACAAAAAAATAAGATTCAAAATACGAAAGAGCATTTGGAGGGTTTAGAAAAATAATGATGATAATGATAGTAATAATAATAATAATAATAATAATGATAAACGGTAAATGAATAGATGCATTAAATAAATTTGGCAAAGGGACGAGAACTGGAGAAAAGAGAGAAAAAGGGTGGTTGAAAAATATGGAAGCGTGGCACAAGAGGATGGGATGGGGGAAGGGAGGTCAAGAAGCTGGAGAGAACAATAGAATAAGGCTGGAAAGAGTTGGAAAAAAAGAGAGGATTCTCCCTCTCCTCACTCCTCCCCCCCCAAAAAAAAAAAAAAATGTGAAAGAGAAGTGAGGGATGTTAAATGTTGAAAGAAGACAAGGAAGGAAGGAAGGAAGGAAGGAAGACTGTAAGAATAAGACGAGAACGATGACAGTGTCATCTTCTCGGTTCATAAAAAAGAAAGAAAATTTTTCTAAATTTTCTCATTTTCTAAAATAAGCAAATTATGGCATTTTGTCAATAGAGCGGTAAAAGTCATTTTCCTCGCTCGTTGGTTATTTTTAGTCTTTCTGAAGGCGAGAAGATGGAAAAAGGGCTTATTTTTAATTTTATTTATTTAATTCTTTTTTATTTTATTATTATTATTATTATTATTATTATATATTATTATTATTATTATTTTTTTTTTTTTTTTTTTTTTTTTTTTTTTTTTTTTTTTTTTTTTTTTTTTTTTTTTTTTTTTTTTTTGAGAGAGAGAGAGACCGAACACCCTGCCTAGCCTGGACTGGCACAGCCAAAAGTAACTTTAATTAGGAAAAAAAATAGATAAATAGATAATTGTACTACAAAGTACTAGATAACTAGGAACGCCAGTCGTCTGTTTCGGAGTCAGGCTCGGATGAATAAAATCATCTGTGTCTTAGCAGGAGAGTTGCAGAGCCTCACACCACGTATAAAGTGTTGATCGCACATTAACCACTTAGGATAAAAGATAGATGAATAAATATATAGATTGACAAAATGATAATGATAATAACAATGATAGATAAATTAATTGATGAATAAATAGATGGATTATTAAGAATGGGGTAATTTTTGTTTTCACACAAGCATACCCAAAGTGTTTGACGAGGTTAGGTTAGTTTAGGTTAACTTAACTAAACTTAACCAGATAAATGAAAAAAAAGATAGCGGAATAACAAAAATGACATCCAGTACTCTCTTGTTTGACTCGCAGTGTGGGATTAGGCTCTTATTAAGCCAGTGCCACGTGGCACCATCTGGCACTCTGGCGCCAGCCACGCCCTGGAGTGGCAGCGTTCCTCCCTCGAAGAGAATTCTAGAGACACGTTTGGCGACGGGATTCGAAGGGCTCACCTGTAGGACGCCAGCAGGTCTGATGCCCGACATTTAAGAACATAAGAATGGAGGAGACTGCAAGAGACCATAAGGCCTACACTAGGGAGTTCTGTGTCTCTCATCATCTGACGTACCTGTTCATAAATTTATTTAATCGCCTCTTAAAACAACCGATAGTTTCAGCGTTCACTACATGGTTACTAAATCTTTTTCATTCGTTAGCCACTCTTGGTAAACCATTTCTTGCTTATTTCCGTCATAAACCTAAATTTCTCCAATTTAAATCCATTATTGCGAGTCCTGCCCTGCTGTGTTCATATGATGACCTTGTCTGCTTCATTCTTGTTAAAACCCTTAAGCCACGTGAATACCTCTATTAGATCACCCCTCATTCTTCGTCTTTTTAGAGAGTTTAGGTTAAGGTGCCTAAGCCTGTGCTCATAGTTGACCCCATGTTCGTCTAGTACCCGCTCCTCAAGCGAAGAGAATCCTCTGGCGCCAGCCTTCATAAAATGATGAAATTGTTTCATTCGAGTAACCTGAAAAAGGTTTCGGTTATTCTGTCGATGGAGTAGAGTCACCTGGCGCCAACATTGTTAAGGGATCTGAAGGAGGCGTGTCACTTAAGAGTTGCAGTTGTTTTCTGTCATGTGTGTGTGTGTGTGTGTGTGTGTTTGTATATATATATATATATATAATATATATATATATGTATATGTATGTACATATGTATATATATATATATATATATATATTATAATATATATATGTATATGTATGTACATATGTATATATATATATATATATATAAGTATATAATATATATATATATATATATATATATATATATATTTAAGGGAGAGGATTGTTCCATATCAACTGACATTTGGGGGGGAGGGTTGAAGGCTGTTCCAAGACCCCACCCCTTTTTTGGGGGGGTGGGAGTTGAGGGTTGTTTATCTATTTATATATCTATTTTATTTTTTTATGTAGTTATTTATTCTACTTTAATTTTTTTTAGGGAGGGTAATTTGGAGGTGGGGGGGGGTCGCTGCTGAGTAGTTAATTAGATCATACCCTGTGGGACTTGCTGTCCACGTTTTCTCTCTCTCTTTTTCTCTCTCCCCTCTCCCCCCCACCCCCACCCCCAAGCGCCGCCTCCCCTCCTCGTTCCCATCAAGGTCATAATGAGTGAACGTAATGGAAACATTTCTTTTCTGAATTGTGTGTCGCGGTATTTTATGGGGTTTTGCCATGCACCGTGGACCATGCTCCTGGCATGCTCCGTGCATGCAATTGAGCATTAATATCCGCATGACACATGGCATGTATATATCACTTTGTATTATGGGAAGGGGGTGGCGAGGGCGTGGGGGGGGTACGCATCGTGAGTGATTTAGTTGTCAGAAATGTGTCGTGACTCAGAGGGTTGTTTAATGACTCTTTTGTTTAGTGTCGGATGGCACGGGAATTGACTCAGCACACAGCCTGGAATCATTGAAATGACTTCCCTGTTTACATTTTTTTTCTATCTTTGCTGGAATCATCGTAGGTCCTGCTGGAAGCTCTCTGGTTCTTGTTGGAAGTGACTTGGGCTCTTCCAGAAGCTACTTGAGGTCCTACTAGAAATGACCTGGTTTTTACTGGAAGCAACCAGGACTCTGCTGGCAGAAGCCTCATGGTTACGCATGGAAGCTACCTAGAGTCTTGCTGTAAGCTCCCAGGGTCTTGCTGGAAGGGACCTGCCTGTTGCTGGAAGTGACCTGAGGTCTTACTGCAAGTTCCTAGGGTCTTGCTGGAAGGGACCTGGCTGTTGCTGGAAGTGACATGACTGGTGCTGGAAGTGACCTGGGGTCTTACTGCAAGATCCCCGTGTTTGCTGGAAGGGACCTGGCTGTTGCTGGAAGTGACCTGGGATCTTCCTGCAATCGACCTGGGGTCTTGCAGGAATCGACCTGGGGTCGTACTGGAAGTGACCTGAGGTCATACTGGAAAGGACCTGGCATTTGCTAGAAGTGACCTGGGGCCTTCCTGGAATCGACCTGGGTCGTACTGGAAGCGATCTGGAAAGAACCTATTTCTGGAAGAACCCAACAGGGTCTTGCTGAAAAATACCTGTATCTTGCTGGAAGGTACTTGAAGTCTTACTGGAAGGGACGTGAAGGGGTCTTACTGGAAGCTCCGTAGAGTCTTACTGGAAGCTCCATAAAGTCTTACTGGAAGGGAGCTGATGGTGGGGGGGGGAGGTCTTGCTGGAAGCGACCTGGAGTTGTGCGTTCCAGCCATTAGCATTTGACATTTCGGGGAGCCCGGTTCCCCTCGAGGGCCAAGAAGGCAATTAGTACAACCAATTTTAATTTCAGATCGTCTCTTCGCCAAATTTTCTTTTAATTTTCTTGGTATGATTGTCGACTTGTTTTGTGTGTGTGTGTGCGTTCTCTCTCTCTTTATCTCTTTATCTTTCTTCTTCTCTTTCTTTCGAAGGGATTTCGCAAATATGAATAAAATCCTCTGACTGTGTAGGTCTTAATCAGTGTGCACTTTTGAGGACATATTAAACTGCCCCATATGTCAGAACTCTGATATTTTTCGTTTTTACATAAATGCATTAACACCACACACATACACACACACACACACTCACACACACACACACACACACACACACACACACACACACACACACACATATATATATATATATATATATATATATATAATTCGTATGTAAAATACTAAATATACATTGGTTAAAAGAACAAATATAGCAATTTTTTATAAATATACTAATTATTCAACATACAAAAGATACATTTTTGTGTACATACAATTTGTTTTACAAAAAAATACTTCATATTATATACGAAATAAACAACAAACAAAAGATACTTTATTCTCCAAGTACATTTCATTGTAAAAAAGTGTATAAGAATACTTTATACGTAAATATACTAAATATTCAACATACAGAAGTTACATTTTTGCATAAATACAATTAATTATTCTTTTTATACAGAAAACAACATCTTTATGTGCACTGTATTTATTTACCAAATACTTAGCATACATATGAAACATTTGCATAATGGCGACACGCGTTGGGTCACTTTTGGATGTCCGCAGTATTACATTGTGCACATTGACGTACATCACTGCCTGTTGTTACACCGCAAGAATGACAGATTGCGTCAGAGTCTGTGACGTCACAAGATTTTTATTATAATGAAGTACTCTGACCGTCTGGACCATGAATTTTTTTTTTTTCTTTTTCATCTCTGCAGTGAAAACATTAAGATGAATTATGGCTGTATGTGTGTTTGTGGGTGTGTAGCCTATGTGCGTGCATGTTTGAGTAAGTTTTGCATATATAGTTGATTTATTTGTGTACGTTGTGTGGGTATATATATATATATATATATATATATATTATATGTGTGTGTGTGTGTGTATAGGTCTGCGTGTATGTCACTGTGCGTACATTTGATTATTTGTTTAAATTTATTCTTAAATAATTTGTGTATGCCTACGTATATGTGTGTGTGCGTGCGTGCGCGCGTGTGCGTATATGTCAGAACTTATAACAAACACAATATTTTCATGTCCATTTAACTTTAAATATCAAAACATTTTTTAAATTTGGTTCCTCACAATATGAATTTAAACGCGATTTAAGTTTACGTTAATCCAGTCAGCAGAAGACGGAACCCCACGACGTTTGGATTACTTTCGGGAGTGTTAGGAAGGCGTTGGATTGGATTTATGCGAGTGTGTGTTGTCTGGACAAAAAGTCATCCGCACTGCTTACGTATTGACGATGTCGCACTATGCGACCATATTATGTTTACAAGGTCAATCAAGTTAATAAAATCATCTGACGACAGCCATAAGTTGTTATAAGAACGACCACCCTCTCCCCCCGGGTAGACAACTATCTTAACCTTTCAAGTCTAATAACTCATAAAAAAAAAAAAAAAAACACGCAGCGGCTAGGCCGGATAATTTGACACCGTCCTATGAACGCTTGGTATTGCCAGCACACATTCTCATGTTCACATGGGGGTTTGAACTCGTGTCACTACCTCGTGAAGCGAGAACGCTATCCCTGAGCCGACCGAGGCTCGCGCAATCGTGTTTACATACTAAGTAGTACACAATGACGTTATTTAACGAAATGTGATTTATAGAGTTGTTGTTTTAATGGGTTTGCTGTACATATTCTGTTGTCGATATAGAGTCGTTGATACAGAATGTATTGCTAAAATCTTTTTATGGATATGGTGGTAATGAATGCTATTTTGATTTCCATGCAAAAGAGCTAATGATATAGATTTGTTATGTATGGAATCACTGTCCTTAATGATTATATTATTATCCAAGCAAATGATATTACTTTTGTTTATTATTATTGCATTTCTGTTTTACTGCAGTATCGCGACATTGTTGATTTTATTATTATTATTATTATTATTATTATTATTAGTTTTAATTTTTTTTCGATTTTACTTTTTCAGTGTTATGCCACCTCGCCCTCACCCCAATATCATAAACCAACCCCTCACCCCCACACCCCAATTAACCCTCACCCCATCTCACACATACCTCAATCCACACCAGCCAACACTCATCCCACATCACCCATACCCTAAACCAATCCTCACACCCCACCCACGCCACCTCACCCCACCCACGCCACCTCACCCCACTCAACATCCACCTCACCCATACTCACCTCGCACCCCACCCATACCCCACACCCCACTCAGCATCCACCTCATACCACCTTCACCCCCACACCCCTCCCATACTCCATACCCAATACTCCCACCTCACATGAACTCCCCCCCCCCACCCCAACCCTCGCCTCCCCATGTGTGACTTCCGGACAAGGCCTAGACTTCCGGGCTGTTTTCTACAGCCCGGATACGAAGAGCTTCTGGAAGAGGAGGAGGACAAGAAGGAGGAGGTCTGAAACTTGGGAATCCAAGATGGCCGCCGAGCGCCAGGAGCGTCGTGGGTTCCCAACTTGTACCGGATTGAGATTTCCCTTGAGGAAATGACCAATTTTCCACTTCCCTTGTTTGTGAATAAATTTGAAGTAGTTTATTTTTGGAGAGCGAATTTCGTAAGAGGCGACTTGCTCTCGCCCTGAAATATTGTGGTTTTGAAAGATTGCGGAGGGGTTCATGCTTACCCGAATAAAATCATCTGGCGACAAAATATATATATTCTGCATTTTACTTACACCATATGTGTGTGTGTGTGTATGTATACACAAACACACTCACACAAACATATATATATATATATATATATATATATATATATATATATATATATATATATATATGCTGTTCAGGTTTATGTTGTTGGCGAATATCAGACCTTCCCTTTGCTGCTTATGTCCTCCTCCCTCCCAGCGTTTGATTGATTATACCTTTGACCGTTAGCGAGCCTTGCAACGGTTTTCACAGATTCAAAATTTCAAATGGCAGCTTGCTTTTGCGTCGGGATTCAAACAAACAAGTCGTTGTTCACTGTGCTTCCCCTCCCCCCTCGTTGTAACGGTCATCCTTGACTAAAAACAACTGCAGCATAGCACAGCACATATGAGTATGAGCACTACAGCATAGCACAGCATAACAGCGAGAGAGAGAGATCACGATACAGCAGAGTATGACACAGCATAGTAGGGCTACCACAGCATCGTACAGCAATAGTAGCATAAACACTGCTGTGGTTTATATATATATATATATATATATATATATATATATATATATATATATATATATATATGTATATTATATATAAAATAAAAATTAAATATTATATAAAATGAAGATTAAAAATACCAATAGACACGGAAGGAGCCCTGAAGTCTGTCTCTTCTCTCTCCCTATTTCTCTCTCTCTCTCCCTCTCTCTCTCTCTCTCTCTCTCTCTCTCTCTCTCTCTCTCTCTCTCTCTCTCTCTCTCATATCCACCCACTTAGCGTCACGCCTGTCAGCCTGACACCGCTGACAATGCTTCTGAGGCTTGTGGGAGTGTGGTTCATTTCGTCAGCCTTTCACGAAATCAGCACACCAGTAGACTGGTCTCCCCCCCCCCCTCCCCGAAGAGCTGACAAGTATTGGTAGTCTGACACGCTGTCAGGCTTAGTCAGGACAGTGACGCAACGTCAGACAATGTAATCAGTGGGGAGTGTGGTGGGTTGGTTGCTGTCAGATGAGAGCGTGTGTGTGCGCGCGCGTGCGTGCATGTGGTTTTTCGTCGTTTGCGATGCGCATCACGTGTTGGATATGTGGAGTAACTCTTCATTGTTGATGTGGTTAGGGCTGTTGGTGGGGGGGTTAAGGATTACGCTGTCGAATTCCTTTGTCGATGGTGAAATTGAGCACGTGAGTGTTGCGTGAACGTGCTTTCCCATTGTGTCTCTTTGTCTTTCTCTCTATCTCTTTATCCCTCTCTTTATTTCTCCATTCTCTCTCCTCTCTTTCCCCTCTCTCTCTCCTCTCTCTCTTTCCCCTCTCTCTCCTCTCTCTTTCCCCTCTCTCTCCTCTCTCTTTCCCCTCTCTCTCCTCTCTCTCTCCCCTCTCTCCTCTCTCTCCTCTCTCGCTCCTCTCTTCTCTCTCTCCCTCCCTCTCTCCTCTCCTCTCTCTCTTCTCTTCTCTCTCTCCCTCTCCTCTCTCTCCCTCTCCTCTCACTCTTCTCTCTCTTCTCTCTCTATCTCTATCTCTCTCCCTCTCTCTCTCTCTCTCTCTCTCTCTCTCTCTCTCTCTCTCTCTCTCTCTCTCTCTCTCTCTCTCTCCAAAACTAACCTAACCAAACCCAGCTCAGCCTGACCCACCCTAACCGAACCCAACCGATCCTAACCTAACTTAACCTGACGTAACCTAACTTAACCCAACCTAGCGTATCTGGAATAGTATATGTACATGTGTATATCCGTTTTTTATTATCATATGACATTTAACAGCTTTGACGTCATAACTCCGTCTCAGTCGTGGTTTCCCACCCCTCCCCTTTCCTCTCGTCCTCCTCCTCCTCCTCCTCCTCCTCCTCCTCATCCTGTTATTTAGAACAGCTTATCGCCTTCGTACGGTGGTCATGGCTGTAAGAGAGTATGTGTTTTATTTATTTGTTTATTCACTGATCTACTTATGCATTTACTTGCTTACCATTTACCTATTTACTTGTTCTGTTTTTATTTATTTATTTTGCTCTATTTATCTACCTATTCTGTTTCTTCCCTCCTTTGTTAATATCTGCTCAATTTATTACTTCATTCTTTTCGGTACGTTGAGTCTCTCTCTCTCTCTTTTGTATCGTCAGCGGGTTTGATAATTCGAACGAAACAAGAACCCCCCACTTCTTTTAGCCCCCCTCCCCCCAAAAACACAAAAATCTCCTTTCAGTGTAATGTCATTGGTCAAGAGTTTATCAGAAGAGAATTTGTCAAGGTCGTCAGTGAGGTGATTTGGTTTTTAGGTCTTTTTCTCTCTTCTTCCTCTTCACAATCTCTTTCCTCATCTTCTTCGTCTTCCTCTTTCTCTCTTTCAGACTGCTTCAGAGAAGACCTTGTGGAAAGGAGAGAGAGAAAGGGAAAAAGAGAGAATGAGAGAGAGAAAGAGAGAGGGAGAAAGTGAGAGAGAGAGAGAGATTAAAGAAATGAAAGTGATATTTAACCTTAGTCATTTCTCTCCGATGTTAGCAAGGGCGGGGGGAGGGTCGAATAAAACGGATTCCTATATGACGTATATATTCTCACCTGGGGACCAAAAGTCACTGAAGGGTTTTAATATCTGATAACTGTCATGTTGTTACGAATACATGGATGGAATTTTGAAATATTTCCTCATCAACTGTATTGTCACTCTCGCATTATGAGTAGTTGCCCCAAATTGCTGGAAGCATGTAACAAGCCTAAGGTAAATTGATGATGAAGAAATGATCATAAATTACAACTCCTCAGTGATTTTTGGGCCGCCCTGTGTATATATATATATATATATATATATATATATAATATATATATATATATATGTTGTGTGTGTGTGTATGTATGTATGTATCAAAACTAATACCACAGTCGGAGCAAAAGAAAAGACTGGAAACGGTGATTTTATATCTTTCGACTGCTACCTGCAGCCCTCTTCAGTAGTACAGAATAGGAGGGTACTAAATTTATATAATACTCTTACAAAAAGAGAAACCTGGGAAGGACCATTGACACCTATTTATATAATACTCTTACTATATAATACTCTTACTATATAATACTCTTATTATTTATATAATACTCTTACAAAAAGAGAAACCTGGGAAGGACCATTGACACCTACCTTTCCCCGGTTCCTCTTTTTGTAAGAGTGCTATATAAATGTACTACTGAAGTGGACTGCAGCTAGCATTCGAAATATATACTCTCACTGTTTCCATTTTTTTCATCTGCTCCGACTGTGTTGTTAACTTTGATTTACAAATGTGCTACATTTTTGTCAAATATATATATATATATAATATATATATATACATATATATATATATATACATATATATATATACATATGTATATATATATGTATATATATATATGTATATATATATATATATGTTTGTGTGTGTGTGTGTGTGATGCTATCAGTGTCGTTTCCTTTCCTATTGTCTTGGCTTACAACTGCCGTTGAACCTTTTATTGTTTCTGTTAATGCTCACTTCACACTGATAAACCCCACGTCTTCGGTGAGATATTTTCAAAGAGGATAGAAGCGCTGGGTTGCCTTGGACAAAGTGTCACGCTGGATGATTTGAGTAAAGTATTTGTGACGTAGCGATAATTTGTCTCACTATTTTTTTTTTTTTTTTCTGAGACGTTTTGTCTTAAAGAAATATTTTTCAGTGAATCACTAAACCAAAGAGAGTAAAATTCTGTTTAATCTTTTATTTGCTAAATTATTTTTAGCAAGGGAAAATATTATTTAGATTTTTTTTATTGTTATTTATTTGTTTATATATATATATATATATATATATATATATATATATATATATATATATATATATATATATATTTTTTTGAAACCATGTGGGTAACCACATTCGGTGCTACAATTTGGACATCGAATCTTCAACCTATTTTCAAAACCTAACTTCAACCTCCTCATCTTTCTACAGTGGGTGCGACCCTGAGGTGCTGGCACTTGGTCCACCTCGATTAATCAATTTGTTCCAGTGAGACAAACTTTAAATTTTATTCTGGCTGACGACAGACCGTTTTCTTCAGCCAAGGTGCTAAACATGAAGACTTGAATCTGATCTTGTTGTGGACTGTAGTTTACCAGCGATTCTATCCTTAATGGACAATCTCGCGGCGCTGTCTTGCATTAACACTGATAAATTGATATGCATTAAGGGTGATCACTGGATGAAATCGCTTGGGGTAAGCTAAAACAAACTATTTAAAGTTTTTCGTTGTAGCGAGGGCGTCTCTGCTAATCATCCCATGTGGCGACCATCATCTTTCATCAACCCCAACTTCAACTTCTGAAACTTGGCTGATGCTCTGTCTTGCTTCGGAAACTCATCGCCACAGCATGGCCCCCTTAATGGGTATCCTTCCATTAAGAGTCTAGCGCTCTCTTTAGTCGGAGGACGCCCCGTGTCTATGTGTTGCTGTTTCCCGAAGTCCTGGAGATAGTTTGTATTCTTTAATAAAATCGTTCTACATCCAGTCTCTGGTGATGGTTTTCGTTCTTGGGTCTTGATGAGGAGTCTCCAAGGGCTCTTGGGTCCTCGAGGAGCCTACGTTAAGGACCGTTGCTTCAGACCTTCCCCGCCTTATGACGTCATGTCGTCCCTGTGGGGGTCTTCTCGAAGTCGCTTAATGGCGGTGAAGACGAAGATGATGATGACGATATTGTCATCTACCACAAAGTCAAATAACTACTTATAGAACTAAAAGTCTCTCTCTCTCTCTCTCTCTCTCTCTCTCTCTCTCTCTCTCTCTCTCTCTCTCTCTCTCTCTCTCTCCAACTAAAACGACCATCAACCGAATGAAAGCGTCTGGCGAGAGATCAGTTAGTTTACTCACAAACCGTTTCTGCTCCATAGTACTAATGCAATTGAGACCTAAAGGTTGTGAACACTTTGACTCAACTTTGTGAGAGCCTATGATTCTAGATGCCGTTTGTGTGAGTATGTGTGTGTGTGTGTGTGTGTGTGTGTGTGTGTGTGTGTGTGTGTGTGTGTGTGTGTGTGTGACTTACATCAGTAACAAGGTCATATAGAGGTCACTTGAAGTATGAAGACCTGAGCAGGCCATATCTCGATCTGGCAATACAGCTCAGTACCAAACCCGACAGACTTGTAAAACAATCTTGAGACTCGTTAGTTAACTTGAGGAGAAGGGAAAGGTGGAGGAAAAGGTAGAGGAAGGTGCTGAAGAAACGGAAGAACTCAGGAGTGACTCAAGGTCCATGTCTTCGACCAGGAAGAACCTAAAACCACTTCAGGAAGAAATACAGACGGTAGGTGCGTCTTCCCCCCCCCACCTTTCCTTTCCTCTCGTCGACCCGTATGCTCAGAAATCCCCCCTCCCCCATATTCTCCCCCATTCTCCTCCATCCCCCTTCCCATACACACAGACGCGGAGGTGCTAATGCACGACACCCAGACTCCATTCTGGGTTTCCAGTTCCAGAATGGAAAGAATCTGGTTCGTTGGAAATGGTGTCAGAAAAGTACCTCAGAATGACGGTCTGTTTGCTATGTTGAAAGGTCACCCAGCCTTGGGTGATGTGGCGTGTGTGTGGTGATTCACCATGGTCTTGGATCACGTGTCGGAATCGTGATCGACAACTATTTTCCTCCCGGAAGAGAGCTCAAAGCTCATATATATATATATATATATATATATATATATATATATATATATATATATATATATATATATATATACATGTGTGTGTATGTGCGTGCATGTGAACAAACTAAGATTATTAGTGTTTGTGTTAGTAAAAGTTACTGTAAATTTCTGTGTGTGTGTGTGTGTGTATACATGCATGCCAACGTGTGCGTGCATATGAACTAGTTTAGACTGTCATTATTTCAGTTAATAAATATAAATCACTGCAAAAATTAGTTAGACGTGATTCATTTCCGTGCGTGCTGTTGTACACCTGTGTACGTGTGTGCTTGTGTACTCGCATGTACGTACAGTACAAGTTCACACTGTGTGCGTGTCAGTACACGAACTCTTACGTGTCTTTCTAACAGAGGAGGCTTTGTCTTCGCACAAGAATGAGGGAATGCGAACGTGCATGCACGAAAGTGTTTGTGTGGGTGTCAATTGGCTTGCTGCTCGTGGGCCAATATTTTTTGGAATGTTTTGGATTGCGAGCGGAAAGCGTCCGGTGCCAGCCAGCCGGTCTGTCTCGCAGTGCAGCAGTGCCAGAGTATCTCACTGCAGCAGTGACCAATTGCCTGAGTGCCTCAGATCCACAGTGTCTCGGTGCAACAGTGATAAAGTGCCTCAGGGCCTGAATGCTTCAGTTCCCCAGTGTATCACTGTTGCAGTGTCTCAATGCAGCAGTGATAAAATCCCTCGGCTTTTGAATGCCTGAAGACCTCAGATCCACAGTGTCTCAGTGCAACAGTGATAAAATGCCTCAGCCTTTGAATGCCTCAGTCCAACAGTGTCTCACTGTTGCAGTGTCTTGGTGCAACATTGATAAAAAGCCTCAGGGCCTGAATTCCTCAGTCCAACAGTGTCTCACTGTTGCAGTGTCTCGGTGCAACAGTGATAAAGTGCCTCAACTTTTGAATGCCTCAGTCCAACAGTGTCTCAATGTCGCAATGTCTTATTAGTACATCAGTGTAACAGTGCCTCATTGTTGCATTGCCGTAGTGTCATATTACTTCATCGCCCCAATACTGCTGTACTTCAGTCCTTCAGTGCCTCAGTACTGCAGTGGTTCACTGCTACAGTGCCTCCACACGCGGGCCAGCAAGGCTTCCACGCCCAGAAAGGCCTGGGGACATCTGAACTTGATCCAAGATATATTAGAGCTATTCATTGTTTTCATGGCATACAATTTTGCTTACAGGAATTTATTGTTATCATAAATGGAGTGTGCTTCAGATATGAATGTGTTAGATACCAGTAACGATACATACACATTGTGTGTGTGTATATATATATATATATATATATTATAATATATATATATATATTATATATATTTATTTATTTATTTATTTATTTTATTTTATTTTTTTTTTCCTCTTATAAATCTTGTGCTGAGTTAGCTTACCATTTTGTTACTCAGGAGGCACATATCTTTGTTTGGAGAAAAAACAAATCAAGTCAGGAAATAATCATAATACTAATAATCATATACCAAACGGAGGGGGATGGCTTAGTAGCCAGACCTTCGCGAAGGACCAATGAGATTGCACGCTGTCATCATAGGCTCCTCCCTTTTCCCTTACGTCATCCAATCAAAGGGGAAGGGTAGGGGGAGCTTTTAATGACGTCTTTGGGTACTGCAGTTTCCCTGTTATGGAGCAAGTGTGTACTCGTGTGAACAGAAGCTTCGTTAGTACACGCGTGTTGATTTAATTAACGTGTGTGCAAATACATGGGAGGGCATATATCCATTTGGTCGTTCGCTCTCTCTCTCTCTCTCTCTCTCTCTCTCTCTCTCAGTGTAGTTTGTCTCTTCTTATCTCCGCGTCTCTCTCCTTTGTCTCTCCCCCCGCCCTGTGCTATATGTCCACATTCTTATCTCCTCTTTCACCTCTGCCAACCCTCTCTCTCCCTCTGGGTCTTCCTCTCTCTCTTTATCTCTCTCTCTCTCTCTCTCTCTCTCTTTCCCTCTTTCTCTCTCTCTCTCTCTTTCCCTCTTTCTCTCTCTTTCCCTCTCTCTCTCCTCTCTCCTCTCACTGAGAAACTTAGGCAAATTAATCCCCCAACGCGACAGTCACTGGTTCTGGAAACGACCAATCACAGACGCGCTCTCTTCCACACCCATAATGCACCACCACCAGCAGCGGCGTCGGCGTCGGAGGCAGAGGTACTTAGCATCCTCGGCAGAAGCTTGGCCTGGCCGAACACCGAACGTGGTTGTCTGCTTACTGATGAAGACTTCGGCACTGCAGAGGCGGAGACTCGGGCCCCGGGCGACCAAGAAATCGGGAGGAGGAGGAGGAGTGTGTTGTCAAATAAAAAACATGTCTTCTGAAAAAAACTCCAATTCTCGACCTTGGCGACTTCGCTTGATTTGGTTATTTAAATAAAATCACACTGTTATTTGTGATTTCGTGCCTTCATCAAGCTAGTGATTTGCTCCCCTGCGATGACTTGCGCTGTGAGAGAGGGGTGCTCCTGGTATGTACCGGCAGTATTTCTTGGCTTAGTTATGAGAGGCAGGGAAGGAGAAGGACGCATGTAATGAAGATGAGAAGGGGAGGATGCTACTCTCCCACGTTTGGCAACTTCCATTTGTCGGAAGCAGCGAATTGGATTCGAATTATTTCCTAATGAACAGGGTGCTGGTCAGAGTATGGTAGACTTGACTTACATGTCTTCTTCATACTGTAGGCGATGGTGATCTCATCCAGCTCAGGTCTTTAGTCTCAACAAGTACTTGTTGTAGAACTAATATATATATATATATATATATATATATATATATATATATATATACATATAATATGTGTGTGTGTCTGTGTGTATATGTATATATATAAAACACAGACACACATACACACGCATACGTCTTCCTGAAATTAATCATTTAAATTTTAAGCTCGGTATGATTATTGTGGGACGTCCTAGGATGAGGCGGATGGATGGGGTGAAGGGGGCTTTTGGGGAAGAGGGGAATGTCTGTTGAGGAAGGAAGGGAGAGGACGGAAGACAGAGGTGAGTGAGAATGGTTGTATATGGATGATGTTGTGACTGCATGAGGAGGAATGGGCGGGGGGGTGGGGGGTGTAGTATGTGAGAGTAAATTTTGACGCAGCCCGAAAGGATTTCTCCCCGTCCTCGCCTTATATGCAAAGGGGGACGGAGAGGGGGGGGTCGCCGATTAAATGAAGCGGCCTTGCTGTGGATGTACTGTGTCTTGCGACACTGCTTCTGACCCCAGGGCGGTGGGGCAGGGTGCAGGGATGACCCGTCATCCAGGAGGTGCTCAGATGAGAGGAAGGGTGGGAGGGGTGTGGAGTGTATTTAGGGATGAAATGGGTGGGAGTGTGTTTTTATGCCTTTCCCTTTTTTGGCTACCTTCCTTTTAAGGGGGAAAAAGCCTTGGTATATGTATGTATGTATGATTATTGTGAAGTAAGGGACAGGATCCCACGAGTGTTGGTCCTTTCCTGTGTACTACAATTAGGTAGAAACAACTTGGTAAATGCAGTTAGGTAAACACACACACGTATCAATATCCTCTAAAAGAGTTTGATAAGGAAGATTCACAAATTTAGCAAAAAGATAAAATTATATAAAATCTCAAAATTATTATATTTCGGAAATTATTTCAAAACTTCTCGAAAAAAATGCTGATGTGACGTTTTGAAGTTTAAAACGCCACCGACTACAAAAAAAAAAGACAAAACTGAAAATAAATTGTTTAGAAATCACGTTAGTTTATTGATATATATTAAAATTCTCTTTGGGTTCTTAAATGAAAATGTTCACACTTGAACGACCATTTTAGTTCACTCCTTACGTGAACAGATTCAGAGGCGATTGATAATTTGTAATAGCCGTTCTTGATAGAACATTTTATTACATTTGTAAAGATAACCACTGGGGAAGATGAACAGATATAGGGAAATAAAGATTAATTACAATTATATAAATAATAGATAATAACAAAATAATAAAATATATCATTTGCTAGCATAGGAAAGAATACGGAAATAATTACAACAAAAGTAATAGTATTGATAAAAATAATAATAGTAATAATAATATAGCAACAAAATATAGCAATAATAATAACAGTAATAATTATAACATTAACAACAGCAATAATAATATTAATTTTAGAAGTAAATATAATGATAATGATATATCAACATAACATCAACAATAGCTTCATCTCTTCGTCATTATTATCATCTTGGAAACGATACTTGTATCCAACCTCACCAAAGATATTGCTTATGTGTCAATAAAGAACAAAAAGAATTTATTGAACTCGTGTAATCAATGGGTAGCGAAATTTATACTGAATGATATAAGAAAATGTATTTCTCCTCTTTCCTCTCTTTCTCTCTTTCTCCTTTTCTCTTTCCTCTCCTTTTCTCTTTCCTTTTCTCTTTCCTCTCTCTTTCTCTCCTCTCTACTCTCTTTATCTCTCTCTCCTCTCTCTTTCCCCTCTCTCTTTTCTCTCTCTCTCTCTCTCTCTCTCTCTCTCTCTCTCTCTCTCTCTCTCTCTCTCTCTCTCTCTCCCTCTCTCAGACCCTCCTTCCTACCCAGCCATACAAACCTCCGTTCATTTTCCCCTCGTCTCTCCGCCTTCCCCTTTCGTACATCTCAATCCCCCACCGCATTTCCCCTCGTTTCCCCTTCTTCCCATTTTCTCCTCCAGTTTCTCATCTTCCCGCCATCCCCCCCATTTCTCCTTCTCACTCCTCCCCGTCATCTCCCCTCATTTCCCCTTACGTGTCCCCTTTCTTTCCCCTTCCCTCTCCTCCCTTTCCTTCCTTCCTTCCCTCCTTCCCCTTTCTTCCCATTTTCCCCTTTTCGTTCTTCTTTTCCCCTTTTGGTTCTCACCTCCCGACTCCAGCTTCCCCTCGGGCGCCACGCCCAGCAGGGGACTCTTTCCCCTCTTCCCCCCCCCCCTCTTCGCCCCCCCCCCCATTCTCCATTTACATTATCCCCCCGTGAAAAGAAAAGAATCACTCAAAGCTTTTCACTCCCAACTTATCTTCCGTTCCCCTTTTCATTTACTCTTTCTTCTCTTCTTTCTCCTCTTCTTCCTCTTCTTCGGTTTCGTCTTTTTCTTGCGCGTCATTTTCTTCTTCTTTCTCTTCTCTTCCTCTTTCTCTTCTTCTGATTTTGATTCTTCGTTTTCGTCTTTTTCTTGCCTCCTCATTTTCTTATTTTTCTTCTTTGTTTTTTCTTGTTCATTTTTTCTTTTTCTTTGTGTTCTTTCCTTCTGTTTCATCTTCCTCTTCCTCTTCTGATTCTTCGTTTTCGTCTTTTTCTTGCGCGTCATTTTCTTCTTTTTCTTCTTTGTGTGTTTGTTTCTTCTTTGGTTCTTTTTCTTGTTTATCGTTTTTTCTTTGTGTTCTTTTCTTCTCTTTCATCTTCATCTTCCTCCACGTTGTCTTCATGGTCTTCGTTTTCCTCCTCTTTTTTCTCCTTTATCATTCTCTTCTTTCTTGAAATTTCTTTTCCAAAACTAGAGAAAATGAGGATATGATGGGTGGAAAAAAAGTCTTTCAATTTCCTGTCATATAATGGAATATTTTTTTTTTTTTTTAGTAGTAGCAGTAGTAGTAGCAGTAGTAGTAGTAGTAGTAGAGGTACTCATGGTGAAAACAAACTCAGCATCTTTATGTCTTTATTCTGGCTTGTGTCGGCAAATGCTTTTATTAAGTTCATTGATAACACCCACCCCACCCCCGCCCACTCTAAAGGTCGTGAAGACGTTAAAGCATATTACGGTTAATACCTTTCTTACTTTGTGATATTTATCTTCTATTTCCACTGCTTCTCTCTCCCTCCCTCCCTCCCTCCCTCCCTCCCTCCCTACCTCCCTACCTCCCTCCTTCTCTCTCTCTCTCTCTCTCTCTCTCTCTCTCTCTCTCTCTCTCTCTCTCTCTCTCTCTGTCACACCTGATTCCGATTCTGTCTCTTTCTCCTGCCCCCTTCCTTATCTTTATCTCCTATCCCTACTACCTTACTTCAGTCTCTATCTCTCTCTCTATCTCTCCTTCTCCCTCTCCCCACTCTCTCTCTCGTAGTTATCCTCTCCTCTATTTCTCCATTCATTTCTCTCTCCTTTTGATATGCTAATAAAGATATGCATAAATACGCGTATATTAGCAATTTGTTGGCATAGTCAACAGATTGCATGCTTTCCGACACGTCCATCGTGGCAAGGGCCTCAATATTAGTAAGTGAATTCTATTTGGGTAAAGCTAACCAAACACATGTATGTATATATGTGTATGTATATATATATATATATATATATATATATATATAATGTGTGTGTGTGTGTGTGTGTGTGTGTATACACACTTTAGATGTGTACATACACGTATGCAAAAAAAATTGTACCCAAATTGTTATCAACTTAAATTTTCTTAGTTATACTGTCACTCTTTCATTCAGAGTAAAATATTTGAAATTAAAGTATATGGTTTATGGAACTTGGCACTGGGTGCCATCTCATGGGCGTGAGTGCCACGCCCTAAGGCCTTCCGTACCGGTTGGCACTGTTCATTCCTCTCTGGATGTCGCCAAGCGATTTTATTCATCTCTGTGGGACATCCTATTGGTAATGGTGGGATGTGTGTAATAGCCTGACCTCATTTGACCCTTTCCTAAATGGTGGCACTTTTCCCCAGTTTCCTGGCTGCCGTCAGACGATTTTATTCGTTTTTGTGACATCTTTGTGGTAAAGAAGATTGATGCCATATTTTTTCCAATATCGTGTCATCACTTGATGACCTTGCTGACCCCTTAAATAGATGGTTTTATTCCTTTAAGGCAAGAAGGTCTCAGAGCTGAACTGGATCCGGTGGGACCGTGACCCCATAAAGGGTCGAGTTTGGGTCTCCTCCACACCCACTCAATCCATCAATTCATCAATTCATCACACTCAATCCATCAATTCATCAATCTCAATCCATCAATTCATCAATCAGCCATCCTGAGTCCACTGCTGAACAGGGCCTCTTTCATAGCATTTCATGACTAACGAGTACGCCAACCTCTCCCACGCCACTCCTGCAAACTTTTCTATCTCGTCTCTCCACCTTCTATCTGGTCTCCATCTTGCACGCTTCCCATCTCATGGCGTCCACTTAGTAACACACTTGCTCCATCGCTTACCATTTATTCGCGTTAATTTACCTGCCCAATTCCATTTCCTCTCAAAGGATTACAAAGGCGGAGCATGCCGACAGAAGACCTTTTGGTCCATAACTAGGTCGGATGCGATTTTTTTTTTATAATAAATAAATAAATGAAAATATAATAATAAAAATAATAATAAAATAAATAAATGCTTTTACCGAAGCCTCCACAGTCCCTCAGACCTCTCCTGAATAAAATTGTCTGGCAGCCTGGACGTCACAGTGCCAGCTGGATTGAGAACCCGGACATGTAGGCACTCTGGCACAGTTGGCTTTCGTCTCTGTTTTTCTGGCACTGTCTCAGGTGCCAGGCGAGGCATTGGGCCAGGAAGCTCTGGAAGCATCATACTGGATCTGACAAAGAAAAAAATATAGGAAAATCAAATAAGTGTTTATTTTTGTTTCTGGTGTGATCTGACTCTACCAACCGTGTTATGAGGTGGAAAAGGGCTTATGGTATATACGTGTGTATGTACGTGTATAGACACACACATACACACACACACACACATATATATATATATATATATATATATATATTACCGTTGGGGTAAATTTGCTGTTGTTGGCTGGCTCTTCTGTGAAAGAGCTGTGCCTCACTTCACGGCATTTATCGTCAACTGAAGTAGAGGCCATGATGACCCATCATCTTTCAGGCGCTGCATAAAGTGAGAGGGATGTGTGTGTGCGTGCGTGCGTGCGTGCGTGCGTGCGCGCGCGCGCACTTCGGCCACCCCCTGATACATTCATATCATTCCTATTCAAAAGAACCATTGTTGTCGATATTACTCACCTTTCATTGCGGTGTTGACGTCATGTACTGTACCATGTGGCCGGGGGTACCTTGGCCGTGGCCAGATTGCTCCGTGAGTCACATGTGATTAGCCCCAGGGGCACGCCCCCTTACCCCCCTCCCCCGCCTCCCCCTCCCCCCAAACGTTGCACCAATCCTGGTCAACACACGATAAACCTATCCCCCACCCCTTCCCCCGGGGCACCGTCAGGAACCCTCAGGGGACCTCAATGGGACCCCTGTGGGACCCCTCGAAGGTGTGTCCTTCCATGGGTGACCCGTGGACCTCTCTGACGTCGATGGAAGCGAAGGAAGAAGGGAGATAGGATAGTCAAGGAAGTGATGGTGCCTGCGGGGGAATGGGGGAGAGGGGGAATGGGGGAAAGGGGGACTGGGGGAATGGAGGAACCTAAAGGGACCGAACAGGTGTACCAGGACGACCGTTCCCATTGATTCCAGAGCCCCATTTGCATGGGTGATGTGCGGGAGGAGTGGGGGGGTGGGGGGGCTCTGTCACACACATCGTCAGGACCTTCTGGCTCGGTCGTTATACCAATGCACTGATGCAGTATAGACAGGGGCGCGCGCGCGCGCGCGCACACACACACACACACACACACACACACACACACACACACACACACACACACACACACACACACACACACACACACACACACACACACACACAGGTTTGAAGCTAGGTATGATAATTGGACAGAAAGGGACAGGATCGTTCGAATGCTGCTGTAGTTCTGTATACTACAATTAGGTAATTCCAACTCTCTCTCTCTGTCTTTATATATATATATATATATATATATATGTATATATGTATATATCTGTGTATATAAACATACACGTACACACATCGTGCACCTGTTTTGCTAATGTCTGGGAAATCTTGCCTGATGCCAGACATTGTTTGTCAGATGGCTTGTCTTGTCTTGTCTTGTCTCTCATTCAGAACGGCAAAGATAATCCAGGATTTCTTGGGATGTGGCGAAGTTGCCATTCTCCTCTTGTTTTCACTCGGGGGTTGCTCGTATGTGTATGTGGGTATGCATGAAGCTTACTTTTTGGAGGATTTCATTTGGCAGTAAGTATGGCCACCGCGTTGGCTGGCGTACGATGCATGAGTGTGCGTCTGGCGTGTTGCTGTTGTTGCCGCGTGCTGATGCCGTCTCTCTCCTCCCCGCCGCTAACTGCTGCTGTTGCAGGTATCTGCCACGTTTCATCAGCCAAGCGAAGAAGGATCTACTAGATACCTCTTCCAGGATGCTCATGGAACCCGCGAGTCAAGACGAGGATTTGGGTTGAGCGGAATCTTGGGTTGGAAAGAGTGGGTGAACGTTTCTGCGGTACGATATGTTGGGCTGGGAGTGGCCTGGAGCTAGTGGTCCTGGTTCACCATCAGTTCAGCCCGTGTCTGAGGTAGTTGAGAAGCGGTCGGTACAGCTCGGCGCTGTGTAAGGCTGGATAGCCCCCAAAACCACCTGCCACTTGGCATCCCAACATCTCGTTCGTTGTCAGTCATTTGTGGGTGAAGGTCCTTGTCATTGTCGATTCACTTTCGGAGTCGTTGACGAGAAAGCGTTACCGGTAAGCGACGGTTATTCTTCGCGGGGTCAGAAGGCAGTGACGGTTATTAGCCAGCGTAGTGCACTGCAGTTGTCATAAGTAGTCCATGAGCCGTTTGTCGGAGGGCCCCAGATGAAGTAAGTTAGTGATGTTAGTGTCTCCCTGTACGGATAACAAGTCACGTAGTCTTACTCTGTGTGGATATCGTTGATCGGTTCGAAAGAAAAAGTAAAAGAAATAAAAAAAAATAGTGTTGTTGTCAGCTCTCCTGCCTTGTCCAACTCGAAGAGAAAGAGGACACAAGTGGCCTAGGTGTGTCACATCACTACCACCACCACCACTGCCACCACTAAAGTGAAGAAGCTGGGAAGCTAGCGGTATTGCGTGGGATTGACGAACAGGCAGGCAGAGCGTTCGAATAGAAGAAAACAGGAACAGCATCTCTTCCCAGCGCATCCCGTGCTGCCTCTCTGCACTACCACCACTACCTTGAGGGTTTGGCACCTTCGCTTCTTGCCTTCTTCAGCAAGCGAGCAATCGTCTCCAGGGCCTTCCTCACCACACCTTCCGGCTCGCGTCCCTTCGACTTCACTCCAGGTGAGTAAGGTGAATGACGAACAGGGATGGGTGGGTAGCACAAGAAGAAGAAGGAGTAGGAGGAGGTGGATGGGGGAGCACCCATTGCAGGCATTTCTCCTCTTCGCCTCCTACCCCAGCGTCATTCACCCCACCCATACTCCCCTCCCCCCCTACACACCTTTCCCTCCCTCCCACAGCCTTCTCTCCAGACGACCCTGCATCTTCTGGGCGTACCGGCCAGACATCATCAGGGCGATCTGACTAAAATTCTTCAAATAACCGACCAGGGTTGGTGGTGGAGGTGGAGGTTGATGGTGGGTGATGGCAAGAGCCCCGTTGCTACACCCGAGCTGCTGCTGCTGCGTCCCATGTCCTCTTGAGCAATACTTTGACGTCAACCCCTTGAATTAGGCCCCTCTTGTTAAGTCAACTACCCCACGGAGCGCCCCTCCTCCTCCTCCTCCTTCGGGAAACTGGCCACCACCCACGGTCCCTTTCTCCTCTCGGTGTCCTCTTCTTCACCTGCGCCAGGAGGGGAAGGAATGTCACCTTTGAACCAGGGAGTTCGCACACATACGGGGGCACCAACGGATTTGACTGCTTGGGGATGGTTCACAACACTCGTACGCTCGCTCTCTCCTTCTCTCTTTTTCTCTCTCCCTCCTTCTCTCTCTCCCTCTTTCTCTCTCTCCCTCCTTCTCTCTCTCCCTCCTTTCTCTCCTTCTCTCTTTCCCTCCTTCTCTCTCCCTCCTTCTCTCTCCCTCCTTCTCTCTCTCCCTCCTCTCTCTCCCTCCTCTCTCTCTCCCCCTCCTCTCTCTCCCTCCTCTCTCTCCCTCCTTCTCTCTCCTTTTTTCTCTCCTTCCCCTCTTCTCTCTCTCTCTCTCTCTGTCTCTCTCTCTCTCACACCTACTCGGCTTGTACCATCCATCTTTTGTACCAAGGGGGGAACTACCACGCACTGATGCCGTAGTACCTCTCTCTCTCTCTCTCTCTCTCTCTCTCTCTCTCTCTCTCTCACCTACTCGGCTTGTACCATCCATCTTTTGTACCAAGGGGGGGGAACTACCACGCACTGATGCCATAGTACCTCTCTCTCTCTCTCTCTCTCTCTCTCTCTCTCCTCTCCCAGACGTACCACCACGCCCACGTCACGTCACACCATCACCTGACGTACGCGACAGTACCCTTCTTTGCCATGTCACGCAAGGCGTGAGACGTTACAACCTCCTGCAGGTTGCAGCGAACACCTGCACACGGAACCTCTCAGCACCCTAAGGCTCACATTCCAGGGACGCCACACCCTTTGCCCCTCTTCCCTCCTCCTCCTTCTCCACCTCCTCCTCCTCCTCCTCCTCCTCCTCCTCCTCCTTCCCACTGAACCCAAATATCGTATCCTTTAGGTCTGTATCCGATCAGTACAATCAACTACTGTCTATCACAGCCCCCAGTCTGTCAACCACAGCCACCTCCTCGTCCTCCACAGCCCCCTGCCCGTCCGCCATAGCCCCTCCGCCTACTGCAGCCTATTTCTAGCCCACCACAGCCTCCTGCTAAGCCACCACAGCCTTGTCTCGCCCATTGCAGCCCCCCTACGCGCCACCCTAAAGCCTTGTAATCCTCCATAAGTTCTCTTACTCTGTCGATGCCACACAATCACGCTCATCACAATCATCACCAAGCTTACCACAGCCCCCCACGCCACTCACCACAGCCCCCCGATTCCTCACCACAGCCCCCCGATTCCTCTCACCACAGCCCCCAGCCCTCTCACCACAGCCCCCCGATTCCTCTCACCACAGCCCCCAGCCCTCTCACCACACCCCCCAATCCCTCTCACCACAGCCCCCCACCCCTCTCACCACAGCCCCCGATCACTCTCACCACAGCACCGGACCCAGCCAACACAGCCACCTACTCGATCCACTTCTAATCCGCCTTCCGAAGCCACCTGACTCCAAACTCCAGCCACCCACGAAAGCCTTCTGACCACTCATCACATCACAGTCTCCCAACAGCCCCCACAGTCTCCCACCAGCCCCCACAGTCTCCCACCAGCCCCCACAATCTCCCACCAGCCCCCACAATCTCCCACCAAATCCCACAGCCTCCAACCAACCCCCACAGCCTCCCACCAACCCCCACAGCCTCCCATCAACCCCCACAACCTCCCACCAACCCCACAGCCTCCCACCAACCCCCACAGCCTCCCACCAACCCCCACAGCCTCCCACCAACCCCCACAGCCTCCCATCAACCCCCACAACCTCCAATCAGCCCCACAGACTCTCACCAGCCCCACAGCCTCCCACCAACTCCCACAGCCACCAACTCCCACAGCCTCCCACCAACTCCCACAGCCTCCCACCAACTCCCACAGCCTCCACCAACTCCCACAGCCTCCCACCAACACCCCTTGTGATACCACCACGGCGTATCCAACACAGCCTCCCACAGCTCATCTGATCATTACATCCGCAGAGATTGTCGCTGTGGTCTCGTACGTGCATACCACAGCGTTTTATTCATTCGCTTCCTTGGTTACCACAGCGCCGCTGTGTTTGCCGTCTGCTTAACAGATTTCGTCTTGCCTGTCCCAATTTACCGTCCATCTGTCATTTATCACAGCTTGTTTTCTGTCTCCCACAAGCATCCTTTCCTTCAACCCACAGCATCCACAGCATCCTTTGTGACCACACAGCCTCGCCCCCGCCCGTTGGAACCTTCCAGCCTCCCGTCCCCCTCCCCCACCCCCTCCTCCTCCTACTTCTCCTTCACGTCCTGTTTCTCCTCCCTTACCCTCTCCTCCTTCCTCCTACGCCTTCCTCCTCTCCCCCTTTCACCCTTCCCATCCCCTTTACCCCTCCTTCTCCCCCTCCCCTCTCCCCCCTCCCCCTCATACTTCTCCACTCTCTTCTACCTCTCCTCCTCTCTCCTGCTTCCCCTCTCCTCCTCTCTCCTGCTTCCCCTGAATCTCCTCATCCTCCTCCCCTTTCCCATTCCCCGTCCACCCTCCTCCTCCTCCCCTTCCCCTTCTACCCTCCTCCTCCTCCCCTTCCCCGTCCCCGTCCACACTCCTCCTCCTCCTCCCCCGTCCCCGTCCACACTCCTCCTCCTCCTCCCCCTCCCCCCCTTCCCCCTACCCGTCCACTAGGATTCATTCTATTGCCGCAGTCCATTGGACAACGGGCGCGGTCATGTACCCCAGGGGGTTGGGATTTAAGACCTGCGTCTGTCTCTTGCCCATAGGCTGCGCACATATCCCCCCTCCCTTATCCCCCCTCCCCCCTTCTCCCCCGCCCTACCTTTCTCTTGCCCTGGGGCAAGGTCAGTGGTTCTGGGGTTCGTTGAGTCCCCTGAGATCCCCAGGAGCTTCCAAGAGGGTCCACAGATTGAAAACCAGAAGTTTTTTTTTTTTTTTAAGACTGTCTCGATAACGTCTTCGAAATACATTCAGGTTTTTCTTGTGCAAATGCAAATTTCTTGTCGATTTTTTTTTTTAGATCTTTTTCAACATAAGGAGACACCATATACTGTGATGTATTGTGGACACGATACAATTATAGTTTACTGTGGGATGTAACCTGCGCTTCTATCCCCCGAAGACGTGACGTCATTGACGGTAAAGGCGTTAGACAGGGTAGCAGGACAGAGAAATAGCACAAGATCATTATTATTTATTTTTATTTAGGTGGGGGACGAGTCTACAGGCACAAAGAAAAAATGCTACGTGTCTCTGGTCCGTAGGGGTGTCATTTAAGGTCTCTACTCCCCTAATGTATTGACTGTAATACGGGGGCACTCGTTGCAACGCGCAGTGAGTAATGGCTCTTGATACTATAATGAAGAACTGTGGATTGTATGAAGACTTCTGTCCACCACTGTATTGGCGCCAATGCCAGACTTCATCACTTTGCGCCAGTCAACACCACTTCTTCTCTTTCCCAACACCAGTCGTCACCATCATATCACCATTTTCTTTTTCTCCCTCATCACCATTTTTTTTTTCCGTGAGAACGATAGGTTATTTACATCATTGTAACCGATCTCATCATCACAATTCGGATCGTCAACACCATTGCACCATGCCACCACCACCACAGTATCATGCCCCCTCCACCACCACAGCACCATGCCACCACCACCAGCACCATGCCCCCCCCCACCACAGCATCATGCCACCACCACTACAGCATCATGCCACCACCACAGCATGCCACCACCACAGCACCATGCTCCCCAACACCACAGCAACATGCCCCTCCCACCACCACAGCACCATGCCGCCACCACCACAGCACCATGCCCCTCCCACCACCGCAGCACCATGCCACCACCACACTACCACAGCACCATTGGGAACACAGTGACGGGGCCCTACGAGCATATCACATATCTCGCCTACTACACAGACAGCGACTGGTCACAGGCGCCCGCCCCTTTCCTACCGCATCACTCGCTGACCTACCACAAGCCTGAAAACTCCTCTTCTCTTCGCTTCGCTTCGCGCCGTCGCGTTGTCATCCTCGGTCCTTTCGGTGACTGGGGTCGCTCCTTTCGTCGAGATCGAGTCGGTGCCACTTGAAGAAGACTTGGATCTTCCAAGTTTATCAAGTGGCTCTTGGGCCTATATGGACAAATTGTGTGTATATATATATATATATATATATATATATATATATATATATATATATATATATATCATCGTCACCATCATCATCATGACCATAATCTTCTTCATCCTCTTCTTTTTCCTATTCCTCTTCCTTCTCCTTCTGTCAACTTCCAGGTCTTTGGGTTTATCAATAGATTTTTTCTATCTCGGCCTAGTTTATATTATCTATTTTCTCACCAGAGTATGATTGAATGATACCCCCGCTCTGTCATAGATGCACAATGTTAAATTAAACATTATTAATCGCTGAACGTTCAGAAGTCAAAAGTCGTATGGTCACAGATCAACTAAGGCCCCTTTCACACGTATCGACTTTTCGCCGTGTGCCGTCCACGACACGACCACTTGTGAAAGCGTCCATGGACACCCATGGTCACTTGATAGCACGACGTCGTGTCGTGTAAGGCGCATGGCGAAAAGTCGATACGTGTGACGCGAGTGTTCCAGTGGTCTATTCTTCAACCACAACCACGTTATTTATTTACTTATTTATTTGCTTATTTTATTTATTTGCTTAGAAGACATTCTATCACGCTTCTCTGAAAAGATGAACTTGTCCCTCCAAAATGAGATTGACACCTTGCCCCCCGTTTTCTAAGACAAGATTACGAAATCCCTCCTCCCCCAAATATTGGTCTACGCAGGGATCTTCCAAATTCAATATTGCACCCCTACTCTCCCCGTTGGTGACAGATGTCCTCTCTCTCTCTCTCTCTCTCTCTCTCTCTCTCTCTCTCTCTCTCTCTCTCTCTCTCTCTCTCTCTCTCTCTCTCTCTCTCTCTTTTTTGGTATTGTCCCTCAAAGTGCAGAATTTACTCCCACTCCATGTAGTTGTCCTCCTCCGGCCTGAAGACGAATATGTCCTTCCTAGGAAGCAGTTGTCCTCTCCAGGGAGTATTTGTCCTCCTTAAGACACAATACTCTATAAACAAGGCTTTATTTCCAAAACATGTTGTCTTCCGTAGGACAATTTTGTCCTCTCATTTACAGGTTTGTCTTCCATGTGAAGTGTTTGTCTTGCCTGTTAAAGTATTTTCTTCTTGTTATCCTTGTTGGAGATTTGTCCTCTTTTGGACAAGATTGTCTTCTGTTAAATAAGGTTTGTCCTCTTTATTTCAAGCTCCCCAACATCTTTAGGTTGTCCTCTGAGTTTGATATTTGTCATCCCAGTAAAGTTTGTCCTCTTGTCCTCTCTTGGACGGAGTTGTCCTCCTCAGCATACGTTTGTCCTCGCTCAAGTTTGTCCTCCAGCGCAACACGAGCAAAACTTCGACAACGAAATTGACTCCAAGAAACTCGGGAACCATACCTTAACCCCCGCGTCAGAATTTCCACCAACACCACTACCACCACCAACACCTACCACCAACTACCACCAGTACCAAGCTCCACCAACCCCGCTGCCACCAATACCACCACCAACCCTACCTACATTTACCCTACTACCAACCCTACCTACATTTACCCTACCACCAACCCTACCTATCTTTACCCTACTACCAACCCAACCTCCACCGCTCTACCTCCACCATCCTACCTACATTTACCCTACCACCAATCCTACCTCCATCACCCTACCTACCTTTACCCTACCACCAACCCAACCTCCACCGCCCTACCTACATTTACCCTACCACCCTACTTACATTTACCCTACCACCAACCCTACCTCCACCACTCTACCTACATTTACCCTACCACCAACTCTACCTCCCACCCTACCTAACTTTACCCTACCTCCACCACCCTACCAACATTTACCTTACCATCAACCCTACCTCCACCACCCTACCAACATTTACCTCCACCACCCTACCACCAACCCTACCTCCACCATATCCACTCTGACCCTACCTCCACCTGATCCATCTGATCCCCATCTAACTCTAGTCATTACCGTGTAACTTCCCTTCGCCACAAGCAAACTCCTTTCGCACCAAACCTTCCTAATGCACCAAGCCTTCTCCACCTCCACCACATACCCCTCCTCCACCACCATAGCCTTCCCCCCACCACAACCTAGCCTTTTCCCCTCACCATGTAGCCCTCTCCCCCCCACCACAACCTAGCCTCCCCCCCCACCACAACCTAGCCTCCCCCCCCACCACAACCTAGCCTCCCCCCCCACCACAACCTAGCCTCCCCCCAACCACAACCTAGCCTTCCTTCACCAAAAGAGCACTGGGCATCTCTGTCCAATCACACACACAGGACCTGAACCACAACCTCAAGACTCTAACCAGAAGGGCCTCGATACTTCTACCACACCCATTTCGTAAGTCCTGCCACAACCACTTCGGGAGTTCGACCACAACCGCTCTGGTACTTCGACTACTTCTCCCTCAGGAGTAGAACAAGAAGAACAACAATCACTTCAAGACCCTTGTATGATCAGAGAACTCTTCGTCATCACATCCATCCGAGACCTTTCGTGGCCTTCAAGTTCTTCACCAACAAGAACCGTCCGTTCTTCTGCGCCAGAAGAGTCTATACTTAGTCCAGAGTAGACTCTTCTCTTCCAGAAGAGTCTGTGCTTCGTCCGGAAACTGCCACTCCCCTTTCCTTCGTCCCATTTCCTTCTTCGAAAACCAGTTCTCTGCCTTGTGCTTTCGTCTTTTCCACTCAGAAACCACTAGATCTAATCACACAAACCGGTTGGCTTGACCCCGCAAGCCAACGGACTTGATCCCGCTAGCCAGGTCCCTCAGACTAGCTGACCTTATCCCGCAGACCAGCTGACCTGATCCCGCAAACCAACTGACCCAGTCTCGCAAGCCAGGCGTCCACGGTCCCTCAGACCAGCTGACCTAGTTCCTGAGACCAACTGACCTAATCTCTCAAACTAGTACACTGCTCTGGAGAAGTTAATCACCCCCCCGGTCCCCCTCAATCCCCCTCAATTCCCCTCAATTCCCCCCCACCCATTTATATACAAATGACCCTTTCCCCAGTTCCCCTTTTCTCTTGAACGCCCATCCATTTCCCCTTACCTTACCCTCAGGACATCTCTTACGGTAGTATTCTTAAAAAAAATCTTTCCTTATATAAATATTATATAAATCCTTGGAAGGGAAAGCTTTATATAAAGAAAGATTTTTTTTTAAGGATACCACCGTAAGAATCTTACGGTGGTATTCTTAAAAAAGATTCTTCCCTTGTATAGATCTTTCCCGTCCAAGGATTTGTATAAGATTTATATAAGGAAAGAACTTTTTTAAGAATACCACCCCCCTACTTTTCTCCACATTCCCCTCCCCTGAACTCTCGTGGTCTCCCTAACTTGCCATACACCATCTTGACCCCACCCCCATCATTCTCTCTCTCTGTCTCTCTCTCTCTCTCTCTCTCTCTCTCTCTCTCTCTCTCTCTCTCTCTCTCTCTCTCTCTCTCCAGTTCTTCAGCCTACCCCATCATCATCATGGACTCTTCTCTCCACGATTTCCTTCCCTCGAATATATATAAGATACCACACGAGAAGGACGCGAGATTGTCTACCACAAGGATAGAAGCAATGGTGAACTGCAACCTATAACAACAACTACAACTCGTCCCAAACATTCGGAGGTTGTGCCCAGACCTACCTGGCACTCGAGTGGCACTCGTCGTTAACCCTCGAGCCCACGCGGCACCTGTTAACACCTGTTAAACACCTACGAGCCTGGGGGGCTTGGTGTGCTTGTTAGTGTGAGGTCCGTCTTCAGAATTGTGTGATGACAGCCAGAGCCAAGTTAATGAAGATGTCCACAGGGATGGGTTATTCTGAGGGCTTCCCTCTGCTGAATAAAATCGCCTGGCGGAGATGGGGCGATTTTGTAGGTGGATAAAGGTGAAGGGGTAAATTAATTTATTTTATTTTATTTGTTTAACGAGGCTCTTTTTGGCTTAATAAAATCGCCTGCCGGTAGCTAGGACAATGAGAGGAGTTAACTTCCTTCATTATTTCTAAAGCTCTTCACCTCAAGTGAATAGAATTGTGAAAGAAAGGTAAGACAAGGCTGGAAGCGCTCTGCACATGGAAGATGTACAGTTTTTTGTAGTGTACAGGAAAGCAACAACGCTCGTGAGGTCCTGTCTCTTATTCTCCAAATATCATACCTAGCTTAAGATTTATGTATGCCCCTAACTTGGGGCATATCTTTATTCACCCAATATTATACTTCGAAGCGGCCTGGCTGTGGATGTGCTGTGTCTTAAGCGACACTGCTTCTGACCCAGGGCAGTGGACAGGATGCAGGGATGACCCGTCATCCAGGAGGTGCCAAGATAGGAGGGAGTGAGGAGGGTGGAGGGGAGTGGAATATATAGGAAATGGAATGGGTGGGAGTGGTTTCTATGGCTTTTTCTTTTTGGCTACCCCCCATGTAAGGGGAAAAAAAGTCTGGTATATGTATGTATTATACTTCAATTTGAATTCGTATGTGTGTGTATATGTATGTCTCCACGGATTACAACATCACTTTTGTTACCTAAACAAGTTACCTAAACAAGTTACCGAAACAAGTAGACCATACGAAACGTTTGTCATCTGTACCAGATATAAATATCCGCTCCAACATCCCTCTTGCAATTCTTTTTGCAACCTCACCATGCAACATGGGGTAACCGGGACACCTTTTCAGCTGTATGATAAGGACAGAAGCGTGGGTAAACAGGTCCATAATAACAAAGCCTTCCACTGGAGACGACATGGCCCCAAGTAAGGTCGTCTGAGGTCAAAAATATACTCGTGTCACGATATGAAGGGTGGGTAGAGATGGGCTTAATAAAATCGCCAAGCGGCAGGGATTGTAATGATTGATATCCACCCACAGCCACCATCCACCACCCACAGCCACCATCCACCACCCACAGCCACCATCCACCACCCACAGCCACCATCCACCACTCACAGCCACCATCCACCACCCACAGCCACCATCCACCACCCACAGCCACCATCCACCACCCACAGCCACCACCCACAGCCACCACCCACAGCCACCATCCACCACCCACAGCCACCATCCACCACCCACAGCCACCATCCACCACCCACAGCCACCACCCACAGCCACCATCCACCACCCACAGCCACCATCCACCACCCACAGCCACCACCCACAGCCACCATCCACCACCCACAGCCACCACCCACAGCCACCACCCACAGCCACCATCCACCACCCACAGCCACCATCCACCACCCACAGTCAACAACCACCACTGCGACTGATACACATTCCACCACGAACCCCTCCGTCTTCACATCCAACATCCACCACATCCAACACCCACCACAGCCAGGATCCACCAACGCCACAGCCAACACTACCACCACTCCACCATCACTCCCACCACCACCACCACTCCCACCACGTCCAGCTCCCATCACTACCACAGCCAGAATCCACCAACGCCACAGCCAACACCACCACCATATCCACCACTGTCACCTCCACCCACCACCAAGACTCCCACCACTTCCAACACCAATCCCAACACCACCACTACTCCCAACACCATCAACACTCCCACTACTACCAACACTCCCACCACCACCAACACTCCCACCAACACTCCCACCACCACCAATACTCCCACTCCCACCAACACTCCCACTGTTACCACCGTCACTACTACCACTACCATTTCCACCACTCCCACTACCACCACTACTACAACCACTCCCACCACTACTATAAACATTCCCAGCACTCCCACCACTACTACAACCACTCCCACCACTACTACAACCACTCCCACCACTACTACAACCACTCCCACCACTACTACAACCACTCCCACCACTACTACAACCACTCCCACTACCGCTACTCCCACCACTCCCACCACCACTACCAGCATCCACCATCACCTCACCAGCGTCTCCTCCTCCTCCTCCTGTGCCACACCCAGAGTCCACCACCGCCCCAACCAGTTCCGTGCTGCCTCTGCCTCTGCCGCTGCCCCCGGACGACGGCGGCCCCGCGACGCGGCCACACATTCCGGTCTCGTAAATGCCCGGACATGCAGAAGGAGGTATGCAGGCGATTTGCATCAGGGCCTCGAGCACCAGAGATGGGCATAGGGCACGTCCTCCTTGGAGGAGGAGGAGGAGGTTGGGTCTGGTTGACGGGTCTTAAATTCGCTCAGGGTGTTGGAAGAGTAAAAGGTTTACTCTCGCTTTCGTTCTTTCTCTCTTTCTCTCCTCTCTCTCTTCTCTCTCTCTCTCTCTCTCTCTCTCTCTCTCTCTCTCTCTCTCTCTCTCTCTCTCTCTCTCATACACACACACAACACACACATACACTACGCAAACACACCCACCCACTTGGAAAATTAACTTAATTCCTCCCCCCCAAAAAAAAAAAAATGGAAATGGGCAAACGTAAAAAGAGGCCATGAATGTATTATCCAGTGGGAAGTGAAAAAGTTACAAGAGGGACAAAAAATTCTGAAAGTGTTGGTTATGTACGATTTATCATCCGACAAATGGAGGGATGATGGAAAAAAGTATATGAGAGTCTCATCCGCCCAAGGTTAGAATATGCAGGAGTGGTGTAACGCCCACACACACACACACACACACACACACACACACACACACACACACACACACACACACACCACAAGTATGCATTCTTTTGTCCAACTGTTTTACGTCCCTATGTCACATCCTTGTGCCATGTCACGTCCCTGTGCCACGTAACGTCCCTGTGCCACGCCATGTCCTTGTGCCATATCGCGTCCTTGTGCCACATCGCGCATAAATTTCACGTTACGTCCCTGTTCCAGTCATATCCCTGTGCCACGCCATGTCCTTGTGCCACATCACGCATTAATTTCACGTTACGTCCCTGTTCCAGTCATATCCCTGTGCCACGGCACATATTATCTCTGGGTACATGAGCTGGTCTACCACATTGTCGGACGTGACTCTCTTCCACCGCCACCACTACCACTTCGTTGTCATTATCACGAGGTGTAATTGGTTCTGCCTCACATCACGAAAATAGTTAACATGCATGCAATATTGCACATTTGCGTACCTTGCACACGTGAACATGCATGCATTGCCCATACGTGCAGACTATTGCACATACACATGCATTCAACATTGGGGATAATTATTCATGCAACATTGTATATGAACATGCATTCGTCATTGAGGATCAATAGTCATGTAACATGGTACAACATTCATGCAACGTTGTATATGAACCTACATTGGACGTGAACATGCATGCAACATTGCACACCAGCCTGCACCAACGAGGGTCAACATGAGTGCAACATTACGCGTCAACATGCAGACAACATTCCACATGAACATGTGGGCAACATTGTAATCGACTTGTGTACAGCGTTGTACATAATGTTGGCTACATTAGAATATTTCTCACACCCACAGAATTTCTCTCCTGTGCGTGTTCTTCATGGCCAATTGATTCTTGTTCTCGTATGTCATACTATCCTTACTAGCCCTCAACCACCATCTAGAACTAGTAGTACTAGTCGTATTCCCCAGACTAGTATTACTAGAGCCTTCCCTAGATACTCCGTGTTAGGAAGCTTTACTAGTCAACCTTTAGAAACTAAAAGAATTGGTCATCTGTTTTAACTAGTCTTCAACCACCATCTAGAACTACTAGTGGGAGCACTAGTATGTGCATTCCCCCCGACTGGTAATACTAGAGCCTTACCTACATAATCCGTCTCGGGAAGCTTTACTAGTGTGTCTGTAGGAACTAGAAGAATTAGGGTTCTGTTTTAGAGGTTTAGATGTTGTTGTTTCCTGACATGTGCAATGAGAGAGAGCCCCGCCCAGGCCTGCTAGGATTGCTGCTGCCGCTGCCATTGTGCCCCCAAGCGTCTAGGTTGTCATGGTAACCATGACTCGGCCACCTGACCTCCGGTCTGAAAAAGAATGGAAATGTCATTTTCACACGTACCTTTCACGGTGCTTGTCTGTATGCGCTTAGCATGCGTGCACGGGATGTTGTGAACATGCGCACGCACGGACGCTTGATCGAGTGTGATAATGCGTTCACATGCATGAGTGCGTGCGTTTGAAAATGGCGAGGAGACACACACACACACACACACACACACACACACACACACACACACACACACACACACACACACACACACACACACACACACACACACACAACCACACACACACACAACCACACACACACACAACCACACAACTTCGTGCGAAGTCACATACATTTACTCAAGTACACTTTCGTTTTCCTTATCGCTTGGGTTTCGTGAAGATATTTCGTCTTAAATCTTCCATGAAGCTCGGTCCTCGTACATTCCATGTGCTCAAGAGAGCGCGGTTGTTTTAAGTTTGTTGTTATGAGGGCCGGGAGGAGAGTGGAGGAAGGGAAGAGGAGGAAAGAAAGAATTAGGAGGTGGAAGAAGTAAAAGGAGATTTTCTTAGGCTAAGGGTCTGTAGTTTTTGTTGAGTTCTGGGAGGAAAGTGGAGGAAAGAAAGAAATGTAGGAGGAAGAAGAAAAAGGAAGAAATAAAAGGAGATTTTCTTAGGCTATGGGTCTGTAGTTATGTGGTCTGAGAGGAGAGTGAAGGCAGGAAAGAGGAGGAGGAGGAGGAAAGGAAGAAGAAGGAGGAGGAGGAGGAGAGGTAAAAGGAGATTTTCTTAGGCTATGGTTCTGTAGTTGTTGTTCTGAGGTCTGGGAGGTGAGTGGAGGAAAGGAAGAGGAGGACAAAAAGAAGTAGGAGGAGAAAAGGAAGAAGAAGAAGGAGGAGGAGAGGTGAAAGGGGATTTTCTTATGCTATGGGTCTGTGGTCCTCAAGGACATAAGGAAGTCCAAACGTCCCAAACAGGAGACGGAAATGGAGGGAAGGAAAGGAGGGCTGAGACCTCCATATGGGAGGAAAGCACCTCCACAGAGGAGGAGGAGGAGGAAGGGAATTCAATAAGAACCTCGCCCTTGGAAGGCTGAAGAGGATGGAGAGGAACGCCTCGAGATGTGGAAGGATCAGACCCTGAGGACCATCCGGGACTCGAAATTTTTATTCTTGTCAAAATTTCTTAAAGAGCGTGTCCGTTATGGCACGGTTATGGGAGGTGTCCCAGGTAACCAGAGTAACATGTTAGCCTCCCTGAGGACCATCCGGGACTCGAAATTTTTATTCTTTTGTTGTCAAAATTTCTTAAAGAGCGTGTCCGTTATGGCACGGTTATGGGAGATGCCTCTCTTCTGGTTAGTGGTAATTAATTTTAACTACTTAATGAAAGGGTTAAGGTTAATTTCATGATCCGTTGTACTACACTGGTGCCAATCGTTTCCGCCTAACCTGATTTAACCTAACTTGAATGAGGTTTAGGGAGAATGTCGATAGATGTAAGATATTTCCCATCATACAATAAATATGTAAATGAATTAATTATTAGATAAACTCATAAATATATATAAAAAAAAACTCTACAGAAGCTGTGTGTATGTGTGTGCGCACGAGAGCAAGATGAATAAAATCGCCTGACGACAGCCTGAATAAAGATAAATTCCTGACGGTGTGGAATGGGTTATAAGTTCATAAGGTAACACAACTGACCAAAAGATGATGATGATATATATATATATAATATATATATATATATATATATATATATATATATATATATATATATATATATGGAAGAAGAAAAATGGAATTTCATTCTGATGAACAAGCATGTAAGAAGAGCACCCACATATTATAAGAGATTCAATGAGGTTTCAACATCCCCAGATCCCTCTCTGCCGCCAGACGATTTTATTCGCCCTTGTGGAAGCCTCTGGAGGCGTCACGGGGCCGTGGGAGGCTCAGGTGTGGCTGGAATGATGTGCTGCTTCTTCTTCTACTGCAGAACGATAGATGCGATGCAGACATGGGGGGGGGAAGGGCAGCCGTCTCTCTCTCTCCTTCCTTCTCTCTCATTTTCTTTCTCTTTTTCTTTCTTTTTCTCTTAATCGCTTTCTTTCTCTTCTCTCCTGTCTCTCTCTCCCTCCCTCTCTCTCTCTCTCTCTCTCTCTCTCCCTCCCCCCCACTCCCCCTCTCTATCTTCTCCCCTCCCCTTCTCTATTCCTCTCTCTCTCTCTCTCTCTCTCTCTCTCTCTCTCTCTCTCTCTCTCTCTCTCTCTCTCTCTCTCTCTCTCTCTCTCTCTTCCCCCCTCTCTATCTCCCTTCGGTCTCTCTCCCACCCTCCCCCCTCTCCCTCTCCTTCTCCTTCCCTTTCCTTCCCTTACAATAACGGGCGTACAGAGTTTTCATGTAGTATTTAGATCATTATCTTGGTGTAATGAGAAAGTGTCTTGTTTGGTATTCCGTGGAAGGGAGGAGGAAGAGTGGAGGGCCTTAGTAACTCTCCCTTCGGCTGAGTAGAGTCTCGTGTGGCGGGCGAGACGCTTTCGTTCCTCGGAGGATCTTTGTCTTGGCTTAAGGAAGGTCGTTTGATGGCACACACTCACTCACTCACTCACTCACTCACTCACTCACTCACTGGAAGAAGAAAAAAGGTCACGAATGGCGGGGACTTCCCATCATCCTCTCTTCTCTTCTCGCTCTCTTGCTCTCGCTCCCTCTCTACCCTTACCTTTTCCTTCCCCCCCCCCTCTCTCTCTCTCTCTCTCTCTCTCTCTCTCTCTCTCTCTCTCTCTAACCCTTTCTCTACCTTTCCTACTCACTCTCCCTCCGTATACCTTCCCTACTCCCTTTCCTCTCCCCCTCTCTCTCTCCCTTTCCCCCTCCCTCTCCTTTTTCCCCATCCCTCTCCCCTTCCTCCTCACTCTCCCCTTCCCTTACCTCTTCACCCCCCTTCCCTCTCTCCTCCCCTTCTTCCACCTCCCTTTCCCTATCTCCCTCCCATTCCCCCTCCAACTCCTCTTCCCCCTCCCTCTCCTCTTCCCCCTCCCTCTCCTCTTCCCCCTCCCTCTCCTCTTCCCCCATTCTCTCACCTTCCTCCTCCCTCTCCCTTCCCTCTCCTACCCCCTTTCCCCCTCCCTCTTCCCTCTCCTCCCCCCTTTCCCCCTCCCCCCTTTCCCCCTCCCCCTTTCTTTCCCCTTCCTTCACCCCCTTCACCCTCCCCCTTTTTCCCCCTCCTCCACCCCCCTCCCCTCCACCTTCCTTTCCCCCTCCTTCTCCACCTTCCTTTCCCCTTCCTGTTGCCATCCCCTCCTCCTCCTCTCCTCCACCTTCCTTTCCCCCCTCCTCCCCCTCCCCTTCCTTTCCCCCCGCCCCCTCCCCTTCACCTTCCTTTCCCCCTCCTTCTCCACCTTCCTTTCCCCTTCCTGTTGCCATCCCCTCCTCCTCCTCTCCTCCACCTTCCTTTCCCCCCTCCTCCCCCTCCCCTTCCTTTCCCCCCGCCCCCTCCCCCCCATTGACCGGGTTTGATGCATTGTTTCCGAATTCTTTCTCGGGGTCTGAGTCAACAAGACGGACCCATTTCCGAAGAGACTGTCAGTGGGTGTTGCTCCTCTCTCTGTCTGTTTGTTTCTTTGTCTATTTTTATTCATTGTTTAATTTCATTTATTTGTTTGTTCGATTTGTATATCCATATTTAGTCTTTTCTTTTATAGATATACTGACTTGTTTGTTTACCTATTTATTTATCTGTGTTCATTATTTGTTTATATATATTTATATAATATATATATATATTTATAGTGTGTGTGTGTGTGTATATGTATGTATGTATGTATGTATGTATGTAATGAATACTAATGTACTTGTTTATGTTCAATATTTGTTTATATATATTTATATATATATATATATATATATATAGTGTGTGTGTGTGTGTTTAATGTATGGGAATGTATGCATATGCATATTCTCGTTACTATTCAAGGTACCTCCAAGATGAGTAGAATTTACAATGACCTGGTTTTATAGGACCCTTAATGGTTCTCGATTCATCCATTTAAGCAATAAAGGATTAACGACCCGAGAGAGAGAGAGAGAGAGAGAGAGAGAGAGAGAGAGAGAGAGAGAGAGAGAGAGAGAGAGAGAGAGAGAGAAGGTGGATGAAGGAGCCTTCTTCAAGAGTTGCCATAATGGCTTGCAAGTGGAGATTGAAGGGCGTTAACGAGTGGATTTGATAAGCAATCAACTGTGGACTTGTGGATCGAGGGTCTGGGAGAAGAAGAGGCGTCACATCGAGGTTAATTGTTTCTTGCAGTGGAGATTTGGAGGTTTTGAATTTATCGAAAATTACTCGAGTTCTTGAGGTTCAGACCAATTTAGGTTTAAGGAGGAAGTAGGCAAGAATTAGTTTACCAACAGAGTAATTAACGAATGGAATTGGTTCAGTAACCACGTAGTTAGCGCCGAAACAATTGGTTGTTTTATGAGAAGATAACTTTATGGATAGGGCGGTGAGGGACATGGAACTGCCTAGTGTAGGCCTAATGGTCTCATTCAGTCTCCTCCATTCTTATATTCTTTTACACTGATAATAGATATTAATGATTGTTGCCACAAAGTTTATTGGTTGAAGACCCACAGCCCCATTGCGGTTGGCAACGGTCCTTGTCTGTCTACGATTTCTGTGTGGAGAAACGTTGGAATGTTTTCTGTGGGGAGCTGTCACCGGTTGACAGGTCTCCGTGTGTGAAAAGGACAAATATATAGAGTTGATGATAAAAAGAAAACTTGGACTCACTCCAGAGATCGAGTGTCAGCCACTCGGGGCAGCACCTCCAGCTGGAGGTGAGGGTGTTGACTGGTTTTGAAAATGGGCACGAGGGAGACGATTCTCTTCGCTGTCATGCAGGCTCGCCACAATGAGGTACCAGTCCCTTGTTGTAGAGATAGAGCATAGTTGAGCATGGTAATTATGATAATAGAAATAATAATGATTGTAATAATTATCATAATAATAAAAGGGGAGTGGGATGGTTATGTCAGTTGAGTGATTAATTAATGTTAATTTTTTTATATTATTATTTATTTATTTATTTATTTACAAAATGTTCTCTTCAAGGGATGTTCTTCAGATTGTGTTGTTTTTGTTCTCGAACCAAAGAGAACAGTTCCTCCTGCTGAAATATAAAAGGTCGTTATATTTAGTCACTGTTAACAGTATAACATAGGCTAAGTGTTAATGTTCACTGTCCGGGAGCGAGGTATTGTTTTTGGTCGAGTTCCTCCATCCTGTCTTCTTTGATTTTTATTATTTTTATTTTATTTATTTATTTTATTTTATTTATTTTTATTTATTTGTTTATTTTATTTATTTTATTTATTATTATTATTATTATTATTATTATTATTATTATTATTTTGGCTTCCTCGTTGTCTCGTTCTTTCTCTGCCTCGTGTCTTATTTTTCTATTTTCTTTCTTTTTCTTTTTCTTTTTCTTTTTTTTTTCTCGTCCGTTTTTAGCAAGATTACGACTGAAAAGGCTGGATCAGTCGGGATGATGTTTACATAACCCTTTAACGTTTCGGGAGTAATTGGATTAACGTCAGGCGAAGGTCAAGGTCAGCGTGCAAACGGTTGGAGTCTCCTCACTGTCAAATTACCCCCAAAAAGAAAGACCGATATTAATTTCACTCCGTTTCTGAGTTATGTATATATATGTGTGTGTGTGTGTGTGTGTATATACGGTATATAATAATATACACATTCATATTTTGGGCAACGCGTTATGCCAGTAGATACAGTCTTGAACTCGTGAACAGATGGTCATGAGTTCGAGTCCCGGGACCTGCTTTAGACTTGCGGCGTTGATTTCAGATATCTCTGACCGGGCGGGGAAACGACTCAATGTCGGCTTAAAAAAAAGGGTGGGGGGCTTGTCGCAATTGACGGGACTTTGTCCTACCATGAGTTTCTCACTTCCCACTGTGTGAGAGTTGGATCGTGAGTATTTTGATGAGTTTTGAGTTATATCCTATCCATCACAATAAGGAAATGGCTTAATTTTCAAGGTCGATACTCTGGTAAGGTCATACTCAGGGTCACGGGATGGTCGAAGTTGACAGACCTTGGGGCCCAGTGACCGAATGACAGTCCACGGGGCTGCACCTCCAGAGGGGGGAGATGGTGTTTAGAAGATGAACTTCAGGGAGACGACTCAATCCGAGGTCTGTCTCACAGGACCACGATATGTAGGAACCTGTTGTTGGTCCTTGTTCGGCTGAAATGGATCATCGCAAGCCTTGTATGCATGAGGAACGTTGTTAAGCGTCATAGTCACTGTGATGTGATGTGCAATAATAGTCCGAGTTCATTCCCTGACGAATGGGCAAACGTCAGATGGGGTATCTTGGTAATAGGCACTATGCACCAGTAGTTTCTTGGTCCTTATCAGGTTGCGTGACGAAACGTGATGCTATCTTGCCTGTTCCTGTAATCTTGTGAAGTTTCGACAAATAGATCTAGAATCTGCGCCAACGGGACTCGAACTCTTGCATGTGCAACTGTTTACCACAAAGCAAGGGCGGTACCATTGTACTAAACTTGACCGTACAAAAGGAACGATCTGGAATGTCCTGGCCTTGTTCCAGATCGTTCCTCTCGTACGGTCAAGTTTAGTATAATGGTAACGTTCTTGCTTTGTGGTAAGCAGTCACTCATGCAAGAGTTCGAATCCTATTGACGGAGGATCTTGATTCTGTTCCTGCAATACTAACCTTGTTGGGCTGGATCATGTCTGACCATGGACTGCTCGAGCGAATAGCCCGTTTCTCCCAGTCGAATAAAATAGTCTGGGTCTCAGATAAGGACCCCTTTAGGGCAATACGGGCGTAGATGATTAGTTGCGTGTTTAAAATGAAGAAGGAAAAAAATATGCCAACTAAAAAGTTGTCTGTCATTCGGATCCAACCGTTTTGTTTTCTGGTCTGATGGACAGTAAGTTTCCGTCGCTCGGAGAATAGAACATGTGCCAACTTTTTTGTTGGGGTGATTTTAAAGTTGGTGTTTGTCTTATGAAAATAAGGTGTGGTGCCAGCGGTTTTGTTGGCGTGATTATAAAGTTGGTGTTTTATGAAAATAAGGTGGGAGGCCAACTTTTTTTTGCATAAAGTTGGTGCTTGCTTCATAAAGATAAGGTGTGGTGAAACTTGCTGTCCATCAGAGCAGAACTCAAAATTGGTTTGACATTTCACCTGGGTGCCAACTTTTTAAATGTCCGTTTTTAATTTCATCTTTTCTCATGAATTTGTTTTCATTGTTTCTTTGTGTTTATGGTTATTTATTTTTTTATGTAGTTTAATTAAGCAACTATTAAGAGTTTTGTACGTGCAGGTAAATGCTCGAATTCCCTGCCGTTCCTCACGAGAAAGTTATTTTGGCACCAGAAGACTCGTGTATAAGAATGAGAGAACTAAGTTATACATTATACTTATACATTAGATAATATACTTATACATTAACAACTTGTACATTAAAGAAGCTGTCTCGGTGTTAAGTTGACGATGAGCTGGTGCAGGGCATTTGGTTGTGCATTGAATCTCATTTTGTATGTTGTCCATGATTGTTTACATAGTGAAGGTATCTGCATGGTATCGGCTCAACACGAGGAAGTGTTTGAGCTGTTCTTCTTTTCTCGGAACTTTTCCTTGTCTGTGGCAATCACTTAGACTCCACCAAGACTTCAGTCAAGTATATTTTAGTTGCAGAACACGAACCGCTTCTACTTTTGGTTGTAAAGGAAAAAGAGTTTGAAGGTGGTACCAGTTTGGTTGGCTGTTAGTGAGCAGTTCACCATCCCAAACAATTTATTTTTCCTATATTAAGAAAACTTGAAACGAGAGGTTTGAATACAATATTTATTTCCAGGCTCCTCTTTTTTCAAAGTTGGTGGATCATTAGTGATAAACTGTGAATTAGAGGACTAAAGTCTAGTTGACATAGGGCTAGTTTAGTAGGCGTTAGTTCCAGCAACTTGTAAACTACCCCTCTACTCGCTTAGTGCCAACGGAAAGTTAGGAAACTTGCCTCCAAACTATCTTAGTGTCAACACTTACTTCCCTAGGGGTAAGTTAATTTGCACCTAGCTCTAGCGGCTACTGAACTTGCCCCGTGTCAACGGTACTTTAGTCTCTTGTGGCAAGGAATTCCTGCTGGTTCTAGATAGTCAGTGTGGAATGGAGTTCACAAGAATTGAGTGGAGACCCGTGGGGGGGCCAGGTAGGGTTACAAGGAACTGGACAGGCAAGCGACAGGGTAACGGACAGGCAAGTGACATGGGTGGGACAAGCCAGTGACAGTAGGAATAGACAGGGTGGCGAAAGGAGGCTGGACAGGCAAGCGACGCGGTTGGAAAGTCAAAACGACAGGGCGGTGGACAGACAAGTAAGGCAGACAGACAGGCAGGCGAGGAAGACAGACCGACCTGCCGGCAGACAAGCAGGAAGGTGAGTCTGTGTGCATTCTGGGTACCACTTCCTCAATACATTCAATTGTCTTGCTAATGACTCGATTCCTGCACGCCTCCAAATAAGGTTTGGTTTTCCCCTCCTCGCAGGGCCGTTCCACATAAAGGCGAGGTTCCTGATAAACCTCGGGACTCGAAGGAGAGCTCTGTGGCACTCCGCGTCAAACTGGGATTGTAAATTGTTAAATGGCATCTTGGTGGCCCTCCGCCTCGTACTCACCAGTCAACAGTCACCAGCCATTAAGTCTTGTCCATAGCTGACCCTCAGCAGGTGAATAAAATCGTCTGGCGGCAAGAGAAGGCAGGAAATTCCTCATAAACACGTACTCCAAGTGGGCTACCACCCGTGAACAACCACCCACCACGTTGCAACCAACCCCCAAGTCGTTTCAGTCCATCTTAGGTTCTCCCACAGGTTCCCCCAGGGAAGGGACACTAGATTTGTTTGTGACGTATGGGGGCAGTTCCCAGGTCACCGGACATTAGGAGAAGGACGGGATCAGTCGCCGGTTGCCAGCTCTATGTGGTCACACGGGGCTGTGAGGCTGCTGGGGGTGGCTGTACGGGGGCTGTGTGACTTTGTTCACCTGGTTAAGTGTTACAGGATGAAGTCGTTATCTGCTCGAAGTGATTAAGTGTGAGACTATAAGAGTTGCTTTAGTTGTTGAACACGTAATGCATGTTGCATGTGTATTGCAGTCTCGTAAATTTAACTTATAACTGAAGTTACCTGTGTATTAATGCATTAAGAAGAGTGGTTCTTCAAGCGAAAACGGTACCCCCACAAGTGTTAGCATAAAAAAAAAATCGCCACCCCACACCCATGAAGTGGGAAGTGAGAAACCCATGATAGGGCAAACTTGATCACTTGCGGAAAGCCGCTGGGGTTTTTAGGCCGATGTTTGGGTCGCCTCCCCGTCTGGCCAGGGCTGTTAGGAACCCACGCAAGAAGCACGCAGTGGGTCCCGGGAATCGAACTCACGACCGCCTGCTAATGAGTTCGACACGGCAACCACTAGGCATATGCATTCAGAATAGCAAATCTAAGAACTTGTTAAACTTTCAGAACAATCTCCCATCATTGAATTGTTATTGTATAGATAAAACATCATTCCGCGCTATTGTCAACTATAACGTCCCATATACGGTTCCAGGCTAATTATGTCACTAAACTAGTCATGTTCGCGAAATTCCCATGGTGCGGGTAGAAGGTGAGGAGTCCACGCCAGAAATTGCTGAGTAGCTGCGGCCGAAGCCGTCACTTTTGTCCTATGGTGAGCTTTGGGGATTGTTGGGGAAGGTATCAGTCCGTTGCCCCTGGTCTCTCTCGTAGAAGACCCGCGACCTTCAGGTAACCGGCAACAGCCATGAAGGTCTTCTGGGGTGTGTGTGATAATGCTCCAACCCGAGGGTGAAAAAATGGAAAGAATATTTCGCGAAAATGTTACCAGAGAGCGCCAAGATACGATTATCGTCATTCTGCTTGCCTGTGGGTTTTACGGCTCGTTAAATTAACTTAATTGTTAACCTAATTGCTCGCAGCGAAGAGATCAAGTTCATGGTCGACGTGTAAACGGTGTGAACTTAACTGTAGATGCTGTGGCCCCTGGGATCTCTCCTCCAATCAGTTAAGCTGAACTGATTCGAACACTTGTCATCGCACAGCTGTGGCGGTCATTAATATCTACCGCCCTCGTAACACCTGGGGTGGGAGACGTAGGCGCCTTTAAGGCCTTTACTCGCGCGGAGACGGGATCTACAAGTTGCTCTTCGTTTGTATCTGGATGTATGGACGGACCGCGTGTTTGATGATAAGGTTAGGTGTGGTGTACAGGTTTGGAAAAAAAGTCATTCTTGTGGTTTTCATTATGCAAATGACGCGTGTAAATGGTAGGTTTAATCCGCTCCATATAGTATTCGCCTTACAAGAGAGTAATTATTTTATGATAACATGTATATTCTTAATTGTTATTTTGATTTTAATATCTTAATTTTGCTACTATTATTATTACATTATTATTATTATTATTATTATTTTCATAGAGAAAAATACATATAATACTAGGTGACACAGGTTATACTTTCACAGTGAAAAGTCAAAGGTGGCCCTAAACTTGTGGCCCCGACTGTACACTTGCCCAAGTGGCCACACTTATTGGGATTTTGTTTTCATGAAAAATTCAGCAGATGTCAATCCTGACAGAACGACCTTAAAGCTGCGGTCGACCAAGGGTGTCGATACGACCAAAGGTCGCTTACACCTTCAAGTTCTGTTAGGGCTGCCCGTACCATTGAGTAATTACAATGTTTGTGTGTGTGTATATATATATATACACACACACGCAACTACCAGGAAAGATGAATTAATATGGCAGAACATTTTCGTGTATTCAGTGCTAATACAAGGAAGGAATTTTTAACACTGAATATGTGAATACACGAAAGCGATCTGCGTCGTTAGTTTATCCTTCCTGATGGTTACCCCTGGATTTGTGAGCACATTTTTATAGTGTTTTTATTGCATTTATATAATATATTTATAACATATAATATATATATGTATATATATATATGTATATGTGTATATATATATATGTGTATATATATACTGTATATACATATATACATATACACATATATATGTATATATATACTGTATATACATATATATATACACATATATATGTATATATATACATATAATATATACATATATATATATATATATATATATATATATATATACATACATACCTTCTCCGACTTAACTCACGTTCCGCCTTTACATACATCTTGCCCCCCTCCTGTGCACACACACACACACACACGCTTTATTAATTTCTCTTGTTTCACCGTAGAACAATTATTAAAATTAAATCAAGTTATATTTTGATTGGATAGACACTGTGGGTGACATGTGGTAGGTCTTATTATTATTATCATTATTATTTATATTTATATTTTTGTAATTTATGTGTGGGATAAAAATTTTTATTTTTTATTTTCTTTTTACAGGTAAGACTGTGTGTAGCAAAACATCTCGGCTTTTCGTAAGTATTTTGGATTTGTTAAATTCGTGTGACGTACATTAACATTACTCTTGCTGTACAGCAGGCTTCTAAAGTTTGCCGACGTTTTTATGGTCGCCTTATCTGATAATAGGTTGGAAAATTAGAAGTTTGTATATCTTTTCGGCAACATTTAAATTTTATGATAGTCATTTTCAACACAGTAAGCATACATTAATCTTTTTATTTATCCATTTTATTTTTTGTCTGTGCCTGTGTTGATTTTTTTTTTTTTTTTTTTTTCCATTTCCTCCGCTTTCGTACATCCGGCCATAGTCTCATTAACTCTGAGCTTAAGCAAACACGGTTAGGATTAACAGCCTTATGCTAAGAGGAAATAAGGTTCATTATCTCTGGGGCGTTTGTTCTCAGGGTACAAGATTTAGGTTAATCCCTTTGGCACGAGGCCCCTGTCTGGAGGAGAATAAAATCGATTGGAGACAGCCAGAAGAAAATCTGCAAAGTGTGCCATCACAAAGGTGTTAATGAGAACTTCCCTATCCTTCTCCTTATCCTCTCCCTATCCTTCCCTTTATCCTCTCCCTATCCTTATCCCTGTTCCCTCTATCCTTCACACTATCCATGTCCTCTTCGTCTTTCTCTTTATCCTCCTTGTCCTCCTTTTCCTACACACTGTCCTCCTTGAACTCACTTTCCTTCTTCCTGTCCTCCCTATCCTTCTTGTCCTCATTGCCCTTCTGTCCTTTTTCTTCCTGTCTTCCCTATCCTTCTTGTCCTCCTTGTCTTTCTCCTGTCCTCATTGCCCTTTCCCTGTCCTTATCCTTCTTGTCCTCCCTATCTTCCTTGTCTTCTTGTCCTTCTCATTGTCCTTCTGTCCTCCCTATCCTTCTTGTCCTCATTGTCCTTCTGTCCTCCCTATCCTTCTTGTCCTCATTGTCCTTCTGTCCTCCCTATCCTTCTTGTCCTCATTGTCCTTCTGTCCTCCCTATCCTTCTTGTCCTCATTGTCCTTCTGTCCTCCCTATCCTTCTTGTCCTCATTGTCCTTCTGGCCTCCTTCTCTTTGTCCCTGTTCCTTACCCCATCCACTACGCGTTCCACCCCAACTTAGATCCACACTGCCTTCTTGTTCCTTATCTCCACTTTCCCTGCCCGGCGTCTTCTCTACTCTCCACTCCCTAACTCCCTAACTCCCCAAGGGTAACGGAATCCGCTAAAGTCGATAGAAACCAGCGATTGGAGGTAGACCCCCCGGGGATGAAAAATTGAAACCCGCGGATGAAGATTTAAACCCTGGAATGGACAAAAAAACCGTGAACGGGGAAATAAAACCCACGAATGGGGAGAGAAACCCGCGAACGGGAAAAGAAACCCGCGAATGAAGATTGAAACTCGCGAGTGGATAAAGAAACCCGCGAATGGTGAAAGAAACCCACGAATGAAAATTGAAACCCGCGAATGGAGATTGAACCCGCGAACGGGGAAAGAAACGCGAATGGACAAAGAAACCCGCGAATGAAGATTGAAACCCGCGAACGGGGAAAGAAACGCGAATGGACAAAGAAACCCGCGAATGAAGATTGAAACCCGCGAACGGGGAAATAAATCCGCGAATGACAGGTGCTCCTCCTCACGAACTCGGCTGACAATCTGTATTTATCGGGAGCAGTGGATTGGCATCTTCAGACTTCGTCTCTCGGCCTTGTGCTCTCTTCTTACTCGAACTCGCGCCCGAAGTAGTTGTTCTTCGGAGAACGTGAGGAACCTACATGATTCCCAGATGCGTGATGTACCTGCTAAGTAGTTTATCTACTTATCTACTCCTTTAGGGTGCTCCTGTGATAGGAAATAATATTAATTTCGTACTACGTTAGACAAGCCTAATTTTTTTTTCTCAAATTTCGTATTGCATTACGCCTTATCCTTCTGATATTGTCTATTTTAATTTTGTATTATATTTATTTTGTGTCATATTTATTTTATTTTATATATCTTATTTATTTATTTATTTGTTTATTTTGTTGAAACGTTAAGGGAAATTAATCAAACCGATCCTTTGTAATGTAACCTAAATCCCTAACCTTCTCTACAAAAAAATAGTAAAATAGATTTAATAACAAATAAATGGATAAATAGAAAAATACATAAATATATAGAAAGACCAAGCCCATCCTTCTGAGGCAAATGAGAGAAAGAGAGATAGATCTCGCAAACATTGAGGCTCTAACTTCAGTTCCTTTTCAAGGTCGACTTTAGCTCCTGAAGGAGGACCTCCGCCCTCTTCCTCGAATCTTGAGTTCGATTGTGTCTTTCGGGAAGGAGTACCTCAAGGCTCATGCCTCGTCCATGTCCATTGAATATTTTTCATTGTTTAACATGCTTACTTGCACCTCGGCTTACCCAGGCCAGGGTTGAATTTGAAAGTCTGCGTAGGCTATCTATCATCAAGCTAGTAATAACCGGTTGGACCTCTGCGTGTGTATCAATGTGTGTGTGTGCGTGCGTGCGTGTATCTGTCGATGTTTGTCTGTATCCTTGTGTGTGTGTGTGTATGTGTGTTTACCTAACTGTATTTAACTAAGTGTAGTATGCAGGAAAGGAGCAACGCTCGTTGGGTCCCGTCTCCTACTCTCCAGTTTATTATGCGTAGCCTAAAATTCATGTGTGTGCGCGCGTGCGCGCGTCTTCGACCACGTGCGGGATGTGTGATCGACAGCCTTTATCCTCCCCAATGAAATAGTCCAATCTATGGGTAATATTTGATCACACACGCACACACACACGGTGGCGCGGTTGGTAGAGTCCCAGACTCAGTATGGTGGTACCGGCGGTACCTGGTTCGAGTCCTGCCCAGAGCTAAAATTATTTCAGTATCTCTACGCTTCGAGTCGTTACTCCAACTCTCGCGGGCGGGGAGTTGGGTGTGTGTGTGCGTGTAAGGTCATAGCATTATCCATAGATCGGTCATACGAGCTCTGAGCTCTCTTCTGGGAGGGAAATAGCTGTCGATCACGAGTCCAACACGTGATCCAAAGACCAAGGTGAAAGACCAAGGTGAATCACATCCCCATGTTCATGGGAGACAGTAACGGCTTGTAGTATCACTGAAAACTTTTTACACCCGAAGCGCGGCTTGATCTCGGGACTTCACGTTAGATAAGACACGACGCTAGCAAAACTACGTCAGCGAGCCACGCGTGTTTTGTGTTAACATCTTCCTCATTAACCCTACAGCTTCTCCACGTCAGGTGGCGTGACCTTGGAATATACCCCCCCTTCTCCCCCTACCCTCCTCCCCTTCTCTTCCTCCTCCTTCCTCTTCCTTCTTCTTCTACCTCCCGTCATTCTCCTCCCTTTTTACCCCTTCCTCCCCTCATTCTCCCTCTCCTCTTCCTCCCCTGCTCCCCCTTCCTCCCTCTCCTCTTCCTCCCCTGCTCCCCCTTCCTCCCCTCCTTCACCCTTCCTCCCCTCCTCCCTCTTCTCCCATCCTCCTCCCCTTCTTTCTTCTCCTTCTTCCCATCCTCTCTTCCTCCTTTCCTCCTCCTTTCTCCCCTCCTCCCACTCCTCCCTTCTCCCCTCCTCCCACTCCTCCCTTCTCCCCTCCTCCCCTTTCTCCTTCCTCCCTCTCTTCCCTTCTCCCCTTCCTCCCTTCTCCCCATCTTCCCTTCCCCCCTCCTCTCTCTGTCTCTCCCTCCCTCTCTCAACTCCCCAGTGCCTCCAGTGCAATAAAATCACTTGCCGACAACCAGAGGAGAACTGATAGACAGATAAAGATACACATATGTATGTATGCTGGTACATTGTGACAAGTTGATGAAGGTGGAAAAGGAAGAAGCATAGAGCGAAACCGGTCAGGAATAAACTCAGGAACTAGACCCGTGACTTCTTTTTCCACCTTCACTATATGTATGTATATATTTACTATGTATTTGTATGCATGTACGTACATGTACGTCTAGCTTGTCTCTGCGACCTTGTAGCCTGTGCAGAGGCGTCGTGATGATGACGAGAGTGGGCGTGAGTGAGGGCGGCTCCTGGTACTCCTCGTCTCGGTGAAGTGATGACTTGGTCTTTTTTTTTTTATTTTTTTTTTTTATTTTTTTTTTTAATGTTATTTATTTTATCAACATTATTATTATTATGATTATTATTAGCAGAAGGGTTGGAGTTCAGTGCTATGGTCTTGATGATTCTCACTCTCCAATTTCTATAATGAGAAATATAGCAGCCTATATAGAACATTTCTTATTAGCAGATTACATCAACACGTTGCTTTTTTTCAAGTTAGGTAAAATATTTTATAACAACTCTATTAACCTTTTCCCGTGCCATTATATCTACGCTGGGGCTTACTTCCGGAAGCAAATATATAGAGATATAATTAAATATGAAATAAATGGTTCCCAGTTCGCAGATTTTAAACATGTCGGGTCACACACACACACACACACACACACACACACACACACACACACACACACACACACACACACACACACACATATATATATATATATATATATATATGTATGTATGTATGTACATGTATACGTGTATGTATTATGTCTGGGCGTAATGACTCTGGAAGGACCTGGTTGGCACCTGGGGGAGGGGGGCGCCAACTCGTGGCTTCCCCCCCTCCCCCCCTCTCCCCAGGTGTTGTGACTTTTCTTCTCGAAGTTGAAATGACCTCTCGACCCTGAAACGGGAGGCGCTTCTTCCCTTGTCCCATCCCCCCCTGACACCTCTTCCTCCTTTATCTCCCCTCCCTCCTCCATCCTCCTCCTCTTCCCCCTCTTCCTCCTCTTTCCCCTCTTCCTCCTCTTCCCCCTCTTCCTCCTCTCCCCCCTCTTCCTCCTCTTCCCCCTCTTCCTCCTCTCCCCCCTCTTCCTCCTCTTCCTCCTCCTCTTCCTGCTCCTCTTCCTCCTCTTCTTCCTTCTCTTCCTCCTCTTCTTCCTCCTCGTCTTCCTCTTCTTCCTCATCTCCTCTTCGTCGTTCTCTTCCTCCTCCTCTTCCTCCTCCTCTTCCTCCCCCTCTCCTCCTCCTCCTGAACCAGCGTTGCCCCCACCCCCCACCCCCACTTCGGGGCCCGTTGTGCGTCTTGCTGATTTCTTTTAACTATCAAACACCTCGTACGAGTGGAGATAAACGACATCAATATATTTTATCATATTCTTCCCCTGGCATCGTTTATTTCCGCTAACGTGACTCGGAATTGGCTAATTTACATCCTGGCAAATGGCGGGTTGTGTAAATTATTGTATTATGATTATTAGTGTTATTATTATTGTTGTTATTATTATTATTATAATTATATATTCATCGTCGTTATCATCACCATCATCATTATTATTATTATTATTATTATTATTATTATTATTCATCGTCGTCGTCATCACAATCATCATCATATCCATCATCATCATTATTATTATTATATAATATTATTGTTATTATTATTATTATTAATGATGACAGCAATAATAATAATAATAATAATAATATTATTATAATTTCCTCTCCTTGGAAGTGTGCCGCGTTTCTCAGACTCCATTTTTCTGAATAACTTTATAGAAAACGAGGAGCGGTACTGTGCAGCCAGCGTTTGTATTTATAGAGTGGAAACCATGGGGGCTGCTTACTGTTGCCTGCGACTGTACAAGGCGTGAAAATGGTTCGAGCGAGAGATCCCTTTCTTATCCTGTCGTTGTTTTCGTCTTCGAGATGGCACGGTTGTGCGTTGAATCACTATGGTATTTGTGCGTGTGTCTGTTTGTGTGTGTACGTGTGTGTGTACGTGTGTTTGTGTGTGTACGTGTGTTTGTGTGTGTACGTGTGTTTGTGTGTGTGTGTGTGTATGTTTTCGTAGTTTAGTGGGTACATTAGGATGCCATTAGAACGGACATAATTATGTTTGCATGTATATATGTATATATAATTATATATATATATATAGTGTGTGTATGTGTGAATGTAGTAGTGTCTTATTATTTTAATTTTGAGGAAGCTGGTTGCTTTTATTTATTTTATTTTTAGTATAACACCTCAGAATACAAGTATGGTTTCAGTAATATATATATATATATATATATATATATAAGCATTCAGGACGTCTTTGTTGGTGATACCTAATTGCTGTAGATGACATGATATTATAATGATGATAATAATAGTTTAATGATAATATAGAAATAATAATTACTACTACTACTTCTACTAATGATAATAGTGATAGTAACAATAGTAATCATGAGAACTGTTCTGGGAACATTTTAATAACAACGCAATGTAAGGATGGGGGGATTTTGGGGGGATGGGGGCTTAATTGAAGATGGCTGCGCGGCAGGCCACTTCTCTACCACTCACTAACCCCCCACCCACCCACTGGCCTGGCTTGGCCTGGCCTGGCCTCGCTTAGCTTCGCTTGGCTTCGCTTCGCCTGGTTTCGCTTCGTCTGGACGGTCTCTCCTGCTTGGCACGACACAAAGGGAATCCTATTATGTAGGGCCGCGACTCTCCTGACTTTCTTCTCCTCCTCCTCCTCATCATCATCCTCTTCCTCCTCCTCCTCATCATCATCATCCTCTTCCTCATCATCATCATCCTCTTCCTCCTCCTCCTCATCATCATCCTCTTCCTCATCATCATCATCATCATCCTCTTCATCATCATCATCATCATCCTCTTCCTCCTCCTCATCATCATCCTCTTCCTCCTCCTCATCATCCTCCTCTTCCTCCTCCTCATCATCATCATCATCTTCCTCATCCACCTCTTCCTCCTTTTCCTCATCCACCTCTTCCTCCTCTTCCTCATCCTCCTCTTCCTCCTCCTCCCCCACATCCTCCTCTTCCTCCTTTTCCACCTCTTCTTCCTCCTTTTCCACCTCTTCTTCCTCCTTTTCCACCTCTTTCCTCCTCCTCCTCCTCGTCCTCATCTTCTCCTCTTCCTCCTATTCCTTTTCCTCCTCTTCCTCTTCCTCCTCTTCACAATCTTCACCCTCTTTTTCCTCTTCATCCTCTTCCTCGTCACCCTCATCTTCTACATCTTCCTCTTACCTCTTTCTCTCCCTCCTTTTCTTCCTCTTCCTCCTCTTCCCTCTCTTCTCTTCATCCTACGCTTTCTCCTCTTCCTCCTTCTCTCGTCATCATCTCATCTTATCTTCCTCCTCCTCTTCTTTCTCTCCTCAATACTCCTCTTCCTCTCCTCATTATTCCTCTTCCTCTCCTCATTATTCCTCTTCCTCTCTTCTCTTTCTCTTCCTGTTTTTCTCCTCCTCCTCCTCTTCCTCCTCCTCCTCCTCCGTCTCCTTCTTCCCTCTTCTGTTCCTCCTCCACATCCCACACTTTCATCTCGTCCCCCCCTCTCTTCCTTCTCCCCAGTCTTCCTTCGCCTCTTCTGTTCGCATTCGTTCCCCTCCATGTCGCTAACCTAACTTCTCTCTCCTCCTCCTCCTCCTCCTCCTCCTCCTCTTCTTACGTGAAGTATCTCTTTATTTGTATATTAACTTTATCTTTTCTGCGTTTGCTTTCTCCTCTTGTGTTCCCCTATCTTCTTCTTCTTCTTCGTGTTCTTGTTCTTTTTTGTTCTTCTCATTTCTGACCTTTATTCCCCTCATTTTCGCTTTTAGATTTTGTTTCTCCTTTTCTACAATTTTGCATTTTGGTTTCGCTCTCTCTCTCTCCTTCCATTTCCTGGTTCCCCCTTTTTCTTCTTCTTCTTCTTTTTCCTTTCCTTTTATATAACTTTTTCTCTTTTCTTTTTTATTATTTTTTCTCTTCTTTTTCTGTTCTGTTTTTTCTTTGTCTCTCGCTCTCTTTCTGTCATTGTCTATCACTCTATCGCTCTCTCCTTCTCTCTCTCTCTCTCTCTCTCTCTCTCTCTCTCTCTCTCTCTCTCTCTCTCTCTCTCTCTCCCTCCCTCCCTCCCTCTCTAACTCTGTCTCTCACTCGCTCATTTTCTCTC